>NC_137458.1:23373241-23973241 GCF_964235325.1 Thermobia domestica | reverse complement strand
CATGATATGCACTGCAAACTTGTTTGCAGGCACCTAGCAATCGACAACAAGTAAAGGGTGTTTTTAGAGGCGGAGAACTTTGTCTTGAAATAAAAGACAGAAAAATGGTTTTAAGGGTAACATTCAACAGTCTTAAACGGCACAAGACCTAAACGCCATAAGACCTAAACATATAGGCATTAGACCTAAATTTTAGATGTTGTGCCGTTTAGGTCTTACGCCATTTAGGATTTGTGCCGTTTAGGACTAGTGATGCGAAATGATTTTTAGGTCTTGTGTCGTTTAGGTCTTATGCCGTTTAGGTCTTGTGCCTTTTTTATTCACTTGCCTTAGTTCTGAAATTCGCCCCCAACACACAAAATTGCGACGATGCAGTAACTAGTTAGCAATAATATTGCGAACGTAGCTAATTCCAACGGTAATAGCTATATTTGTACTACCAAAATTATTATTATCATTATCTATTCTGCAGTTATACATGAATTACATTATATAACTTATTTCATTTTAAGAATTAATTATATAACTTGTTAAGAAATTTGTTTTTTTTTTTTTTAAAGGAGATACGAGAATTCTATGACAAATTACAAAAAATTATTTAAAATGTTTAAAAAACATATTTTACCAGATTTTTCTTAAAGCAAGCAAGCATTCAGAATTGCAATATATACTATGAGGAGTGTATTTTATTAAGAGTAAGGCAAAAGCCCACTCTAAATTTCCAAAGGTAGGTCAAAAGCCCACCAAAGTTTCCTTAATTAGGAGAAAAGCCCACTAGATATTTCACAAATGAACATTAAGTACCGGCTGCATACATTAAGAACGCAGTAAAACTAAAACTGAGCAAAGAACGTTTATTATGCAATACAGTTACTATATTTCACAGTGTGTATCGATAGAGTTGATATGTATAAGCAAGAAAAAATCAACAAATATCACCAAAACAACGTGCAAATTACTAATGTAATATGCAACACAACACGTTTGAAGAAACCAATTCATAGTCATTTAGGGGTGTAGCCTGCAGGCTTTTTTCATATTAACTCTTTAATTGGCAAGCATTGATAGCATTATCATTAAAATATTTAGTTTGCTTTTATGAACCATGTCTTCCTGATCATAATTTCGGAATTTTTAAAGTATCTTTGTACTTTAGTTATAAAATACAAGATGTTTATTTCAAACCAACATTGCCATAATATAGGTCTTATGTGTTGCTACTTGAGCAGCATTGCCCTATTATGGTCAAATATAAGAATACTCTCAGTAATTACAAACAGTTTCGTTGAAATATTTTCCTACAGAGCAAGAAGCCACAAATAATAAAATAAACGAACTTTCGCGGAACGTAGGAGACAAAGCTTTTACAATCCTAAATTTGACTGTCTCCTGTTGACGAAGATTAGAAGTATCTAAAGAAGCGACCAGCAAATCATGTATATGAATATTGTATGAAAGCAATAATGTCAATTAAATAATCACTGAAGTTATAATTCGTGCGGATAACGTAATAAAATGCGATTTTGTTTGAAAGCAATAGCACAAAATAAAATGTTAAAAGCAAACTAAAAGCGTATTTCACAAATTACGAAAGCTTCAATAAGACAGTAAATATATACATATTACATACGTACATAAATACATATATTATTGTTATTATATTTCCAGTTTGTTACCCTTTTGACACCTGGGTCTTGCCAGTGCGTGAATTTAAAACCACAGCTTGTGGGAAATGTACGAGTAAGTTAGTCATCGAAAAAAAAAAATTGGATACTGTTCATGGAAGTCCATTTGTTTGACTGTGTTTGACTGTAGTTTTATATAAAAGAATTAAGATGAGTGACTTTCTGGGCACACTACTTCAAATAGAGTCGTTAAATTTTAGTTTAAAAAAATCATTTTCTTACGAAAGCAGGATATAAGAAAAGACTTTTCGGAAATACATATCGTTAAGCGGGTGGAGTAAGATTTTTTTTAAGAGCAGTGTATCTCGCAAATCTCTGAAGCTAGTAAACTGAAACTTGACAAATAAACTTTCAATTTAAAATAACTGCAAATCCAACACATAAAGCGGAAAGAACAAAGGGGGTACTTTCTTTAATGTTCGAATTCCCCATTACTTATTCAGAAAATATTTATAACGTAAGAAAGGCTTTGCTTAAGCTGGGTATATAAAACTCGGTATTTGAACTTTTAACTAAAAGTAGTAAAATATATGTTTCAACGTCTTGAAAATTACACTTCTAAGAGGGAAGGAGGGTCAATTTCTATAATATTAAAATTTCTCATTGCTTATGAGATTTAGGCAGAAAACTCTTTTCCTTTAGGTCTCGGTTCGTCCAGTTAAACAAATGAGAGTACAAACTGGATGATAAATTAGGTTCTTTTAATTATTTTAACACGTTGACTTAGTTTATTTTTATTAAAAAAGTGTTTCTTTCACATTGTATTATGAACATTATTAATTTGCCGTAATTATTAAACACATTTAATAAACATAAAACAGACTAACCTCCATTTGGGGGGCCATGAGTTTGTTATGGGTGTTAATCCATCATTTGCCGTCCGTGACATAACCATTGATTTTAACTTCACATACAATCAAGGCTCAGGTCTCAAAAATGTAGTATATCTGAAATATTATTATTATTATTATTATTATTATTATTATTATTAGTAGTAGTAGTAGTAGTAGTAGTAGTAGTAGTAGTAGTGTAGTAGTAGTAGTAGTACTAATAATAGTTAATTCCAACAGTAACAGCTATGTTCGTAATACTAAAACTATTATTAATAATGGTAACAAGTAAAGAGTAGTTAATTGTGAGTATGACAACTATTTGCTACAAAGAGAGTTCAATACGATAAATGTAAAAATAATTTACTTCAAATCAGCACAAAGAAAGAAATATTTATAACTTATATAACTAAAACACAACATTAGGTTATTAATACGAGGTCGATGGTACGGAAATAGAAAGAAACATACATTATGAAAGATCTGGCAATCACATTGACAGGCAGTTAAAATTTTGTGACCATACAAATGCAATCATGCATACAATAAGATAGGACAATAGGCATTATTTATGTATTTCAGAACGATAGAATATGTACTTAAACAAATTACTTGTAAGAACTAAGCTAGAATCGGGTTCTGTAATATGAAACAGTAGGCTAAAAACTTTGACTAACATATTGTTAGTATTTTTCTCACGGACGCAATGGTAGGGCCACAAGAGATTTTTAGGTCTAGTGCCGTTTAGGTCTAGTGTTGTTTAGGACTAATGCCATTTAGGACTCGTGCCGCGTAATGATTTTTAGGTCTTGTGCCGTTTAGGTCTTATGCCATTTAGAACTTGTATAATTTAGGACTTGAGCCGTGAAATGACTTTTAGGTCTTGTGGCATTTAGAACTTTGCCGCGTCTCCGGTTTTAATATTCATGAAATTGGCTTTATTTGACAGATCGTTTTATGGCATTAAAGTTTTAATATGATTTCGGGCATGTAGCCACCGCGGATAGCGCGTACATAACGTAATCTGGAGGTTCAATTTTCACACACTCATCGCAGTAAATCAGGTTGTATTTCGGCAATAACACGTCGAATGTTGGCTTCCAAGTGCTCAATTGTTTCTGGTTTCTTGGCCTAGACGTGTGACTTGAGATTTCCCGAAGTAATCGTTCTGATCCATCGTTTCTCGAATTAATCGCTCTGATGGACGATTATGAGCACCGTAAAATTCACGTAATGCCCGATGAGTTTGTCAAGTTGAATATGGTTTTCAAAATAAATTTGCATACTTTACAAATGTTTATCCAGCATGAGTCTATTCATGATAAATTTAGAAACCAAACTAACCTCACAACAACCGAGAACTGTAATATCAGCTATCACAGAAAGTAGTGTTGGCAATTTAAAATTCGCCGCCTCTAAAAGAACATCTTTAATGTATTCACGTTGCAGGACAATGCTCCAAAATAAGAGTATGTTACGCAAAGGACAATGCAGTATGAAACTCTTCTTCATTCAGCGTACTTTCCCGATAACTCTGGTATTTCAATCATTTCTTCGGAAGGAAGACCTTTGCTGATGATCGGACTGTGCAAGATGTAGTTGAGGGCTTCTTCGTAAAGCAGGTTCCAGACTTCTTACGTCTCAAAATCCAATCATTGGATGAGCAATTGCAAAAACATGTAGTTGCAAACAGTTACTATTTTCAGTAACCAGGTATTGTACTTCTTATTTCTTAATTTTTGAAGTGATATATTTCATAGGCACCAACATAGTTCTTTTGATATTGATAGTTTTAAATTAAGATGTAATCGATTTTGTCCTTCGTATCTTGTTTCACATCAACCTCACTAATTTTACTAATCAGCAATTTTACAAATTTTGGTTTTTTATGGTAGATTTATGAATACACATGTGAAACATTATATTAAAACTATCATATGCCTATCGTATACTATCAAACATGTACGCATTTCTTGTGCTCGTCCATTAGTGTAATTTATATGGAACTCATATCAAGTTGAAGTGTTACATAAAATTCCAACATCTAGTATGAGCATCTTAGTAAATTAGTTCATCCCGTTTGATTCATTTCTAGGTTAAGTTTCAAACAAAAACGTTAAAACATGTTTTTAATTATCTTTAATGAAAAGTATAAATACCATATTTCATGTCCCTCAACTTGAATAAATTGGAGCTACGGATGCCTTAATATAATAATTATAACTCCTTACTCATTTTCTTTCCAAATACTTTTCTTTCCTTCTAAACCAAATATACTTGCAAAAAAAACTGAAAAAAAACGTGATTTTACTCCGATTAATTGATGATGAGAAACTATTGGATTTCGTCGCAGCTTAGGTGATGTATCATTCACTTCTTAGAAAAGACGTTGAGCGTTGAGCTTTTTCCGTTTTGTTACTATACAATTAAGAAATGAACTATTGTTTCCTTCATTTTTATCGGATAAAACTAACGAAAAGAACAGTTAAAATTTAGAATGCTTCACCTTAAAAGGAAAACTAGTATTATACTTTATTTCTGCTTTCAAATTCTTACCTATCAATGTTGTATGTTGTATTCAACATGTTCAGGCTATAAATGTAAGAAGTAGATAATGTAAACGTTGATAAAGTGTTCATAGTCCTTAGTTTTTTTGTCTTTTGTTTTTAGATTTTCAAGTATCCTACAAGATTTTTAAACTCAATATTGTGTTTCTATAACAGTATCCTTTCTTTTGTGTTAGAAGTAGATCATGTAAATGCTGATAAGGTTTTCATCATTCTGAATTTCGTTATAAACATGTTTTCAAGTATCGTAGAAGATTTTTAAATTCAATACTGCGAATGTTTTTCTATAACAATATGTTATTTTGGTTATAAAGAGTCCACCAGAAAAATGTATACAATGCTTAAGAAAGATAACTATATATCATACTTCTTAATTGCATTTAATTATTGTTGAAAGATGTGTTACAAACCTTTAACTAAATATATGTTTAGAGTTGGTGTTCAAAATGTTGCCCGTTGCTTGGGACGCTCGAGAACCTTCGCCAGAAGATTACAAAAGCATGTGCATCGGTCTCCATTAATACATTGAGCGCTGTAGTCGCAGCGACCCTTCGTCGTTCCATGCGCCTGAAACTTGTCAACAATGCGCTTGATTGGTAAGGAAGTATCAAACTCCCCTATCCACTGACGCTGCACTTCGATGGTATTCCCAAACGTGATAAAACATTTCAAAACGTACTTCGACTGCTCGAACGTCAAGCGTGCTCCTGCCATTTTCTTATCTCACTAGCTGTACTGCGGTACCGACATCTATTGAGCGAGAAACCGTACTACAACATACAGTAGGACGTCGATAATCCGAACGTCAAAAATCCGGACTCAGACCCTAGAAGTTAGTGACAGTATACTAATTCAATTTTCTTTCTGAAGTCAGTGTTTTTACAAAAGCTCATTCATATGTAATTATTTGTCATACATATTTCTCTTTTTATTTTCCCTTAGGCCTATACAAGTTAAGTTTTAACTATGAGTTACAAGAACAGTGTAATTAAGTGTACGAGCAGACTCTTCACAAACATTAAATGTAAGTAGCCTTACGTACGGTATTGTAATTACTGTATGTACTTATTTATAACCACTGTACCGATAAAAAAGAGCATGCCGTACAGTATATTTAAGCCTAAATGGCATTTTCTTGGTCATTTTCGAAAATCCGAACAATTTGAAAATCCGAACTTCCCGTGGTCCCAATTATTTCGAATTTTCGACTTCCTACTGTAATTTTAACTGAAAACAATTCCGACATCTGTTGGGGAAAAACCATACTACAACGTACTTAAATTTCACAACAATTGTCAATGCCACTATCCTGATACAGTATGACAAAGGGTGTATATATTTTTCTGGTGGACTCTATATCTGTTAGAAATAGATAATGTAAAAGATGAAAGTCCTCATCATGCTCAGTTTCGTTATAAATATGTTCTCAACTCTTCAAGAAGATTATTCTCTTCTTTTATGGAGACAGATTTCCCTTGTTTTAATATGTATGTTTATTATATGAGAAAATGTGTTTAATTTCTATATGAAAGAAGATATATGATAGGATGGATTATGGGAAAACTAGGTGAATAAATAATTTAGGAAAACCATCAAAAACTATTAAAAATCGCACTTCACTAAATCCATAGAAACCTTCATGCAATCTTTAAAGCAGCGAACTTTTCACATCATTCATATGTATCTCATAAAAAAAGTAAATTTATAATAAACACTTCTGACCAGAGTATATACACTTGTTTTTTAAAAACTAAATTCCAGTGCAACAGTTTCAACAACGTAACGTTGTCTTCATCAGACACTCAGAGTGTCTGATGAAGACAACGTTACGTTGTTGAAACTGTTGCACTGGAATTTAGTTTTTAAAACACAAGTGTATATATTCTGGTCAGAAGTGTTTATTATTTCTTTAGTGAGTTCCAGAGTCGTGATGGATAGAGTTGCAAGTAAATTTAGTGTCGTTATAACATTAACAATTTTGCTACTTTTGAAAAGACACCCGCTCATCGAGGATCTCAATTTTAAATAACTCAAGTCCACGTTTCCGTGTTGTCAGTTTTTAATTTTTCCTTTTTTTTTTTTTTTTTTTTCAGTTCGTCGGCATATATGTTCCAAGGGTTATTCACTTGCATAATATTACAGCCTGAATTCATCTCAAAACCTGTTTGTTGAAACAAAATAAGTTTAGCTGAAAAGAATAGCACCCCAAGTCGAAGGACGTAGAATGTTATTCAATTCAGTTAAGGCATTTAGGACGTTTTTGCGTTCAGGTGAATCACATCGCTGCTTGGAAAACTTTTAACAACTATCAAAAAAATGGCTATAATGCCTTATTGGACATTATTCCTAAACGATGAAAAACCAAAGTTAGTTGTCTTTCCGACATTTAACCCCTTGACTACCAGTGACATCCATATGGATGTCATGAACATGTATTCCTTACTAACGATCGTATTAACCCTGGAGATGATGAAATTTGTTAGTGGATGCACGCCAAGACTTAATTCTACTATTTCTCCTTAGATGACAGCACCTTACTGACAAAAAAGAAGTGTTGTCTCCGTAAATGGTCGGCCTAAGGGAGCATTCAATTACATCACACATGTGTTTGTAATTCGAGATCTATTTCGAGATCGGAAAAGAGAACCTTTGTCTTTGATATCCGCTCAGTGCTGCCAACCTGAAGTAAGATAAAATCCCTTCAGAACATCAGAATTTCCCTTTTCCAGTCCAAATGTTCCACAATGCAAATAATTATTTTTATCAATAATATGAATGCTCTCCTCACGCGCGCACAATAACTATGCCCTATATAACGGTCTAGACAGTCTTTAAACAGTAAATGAAACCGGTATTACAATACGCACGTAGGAAAATGACACCTGGGACTCAAGGGGTTAATACTAATTATCAGAGTTCTTCAGCCTGTCTTTTGAAATCGGTTCGGCAATATTTTTTAGTTGCTTTATTTCGATACATTTTTATACGTAATACCACAATAATCACTCAATAATATTATAACACAACACAGTGGCGTCGTTTCGGGATTTAGTTCAGGGTGAAGACTCCTATACAGGGTGTTTCAAAATAACACCGGTAACATTTGGGAGGGGGTTCCTGACACCAAGAGAAGACAAAAAGTATATACCATCCTGGGTGTACACATGCTTTTTTTTCGGAGTTATAGGCTGCCGAAAACATGAAAAAGTCAACTTTAAAGGTCCATGGCTCCAAACCTATGGAAATTACCGCAGTCGGGTCAAGACTTCACTAGGAACTTACATGTGTGCTACCCTAAAATACATGTTTCAGAATCCTAAGGTACCCAGGATGCAATTTTTATAGAGGGATTCGGCTACGGGTATATAATTTGAAGTACTTTCCAACTACCTCCGTAAAATTTGTTGCCGAAGTATCACAGGACTCTGAAACTTAGATATTTGGATAGGGAACATACTAGTTCCTAACTGAAATCTTGACCCGATTAAAGTAGACCCTATGCTTTTGGAGCTATGGATCTTTAAAGTTCATTTTTCATGTTTTCGGCAGCCTATAACTCCGAAAAGAAGCATTTGTGCACCCAGGTTGGTCTATACTTTTTGTCTTATTTTGGTGTCTGGAATCACCTCCCAAACCTTGTCGGTGTTGCTTTGAACACCCTGTATAAGTAGAGTTTTTTTTAATTTATAATTTAAAATGTACTTTAATAATAATTTAAAATGTATGTTAATTTAAAATGTAACGGTGATTATTCACACTTTGACCAGGTAACACTACTTAACAACACAAAACCATTTCAAATTGAAGATCTGAATTGGAAAGCATCCTAAGTCCCATACATGCATATATATATATTTGTCACTTACATATATAAGGCAAACTCTAAAGAAAACTAGAAGTTCCAAACAAGAACAGTCAATATTATATTTTTTGCTCCTTCTGAATAAAAAATATTCCGGCGGATGTGGGACGTTTTTCAATTCAGGTGTTGAATTGCTCTTCCTGACCACCTTCAAAAAAAATACTTTTATCTTCACTTTCTGTACGGAATTATCTGACAAATCTTGGTGGAATTGGCCAACCAACTATCTTCATGAATGATTGACGTATTCTGATATGTGGTTACATTAAAAATATTTTTCCAAAAAAAATACTGTATAATTGCGTGAGTTGATTTCAATAGATTTATCTCTCTTCCGCTTTTGTAGCTTACATCCTGAATTTATTTTGTGATGAAAGATATATATTTGAAAATATTTTTAGTTTAAAATGTGATTACACAACTATTTACTGCGAAGGTCTTCAGTAATAAGTACTAACCTATGTAATATATATTTTTTTGCTCCATTATAATTAAAGCGTATTTTCAGTAGCGTTACAGAGTAGAATGAAAGAAAGATACGATCTATCTGTTATCGCTATACGTGGTGGTTATATTTCTAAATAGCATATATATTTTATGTACCAAGTACATTTTTATTAGATATTATAAGAAAGCTAGAAGATATATAGTGAGGAAGAAAATGGTTTACTGGCAATCTATTTTCATTGCAATATGTTACTGTTCTATTGTCATCCATGCGGGCAATCATCCTACAGGGTATGGTTCACATACTACGAGGAAACCGTTGTATTCTACAGTGGTAAGCTATATATGATTAAATTTAAAACTTAGAGAAAGGACAATTCATTATCCCCAAAATATATTCTAAGTATCTAAAACACACTTACCGCAATTTCTTTCGGAAAATATTAAAAATTACGAAAGATAAAAAATGCAGAAGGTTGGTCACAGTTTGTATGTTAAAAGTAATATCCAGACATTCACTAGGTTAAGTCTAAGAAAAACTCTGGAAAACCTCAGTCAAGATGGTCAACGTAAATTTGAGCCTGGAACCTGCGGATTTAAAAGTGATACCATTAGCAATCAACCTTCCAATCAATGTCCCTTTTAAATTTATCAATCACAAAAAAATTAAATAAATAAACGAATGTAAGATTTCGTTCATTTCGTTAAATTATCCTTAGGTCCCTTACAGAGTACGTTGAAGTTGTACTTTAGACTTATTATATTCATAAAGTTTCTAGCTTAGACAATATATGATACAAATCTCCCATACTTTCTCCAGAGAAAATTAGTTTTTAATTTTATTAATTTTATTAGCAGAAGTGCCGGTTCTTGGCAGGAAAGAATAATATTTATGCGAAATCTTTGATTAGGGCTAGCAATTATATTTGTAGGCATTCGGTATCTTCAGATATGTGGGATGTATTATAATACTCGCTATGTGGGACGATCACGCAATCTGGAAAAGTAGGGAAGGAAAGACATTGTTTTAAACCTTTACATTATGTCCCGTCACGGCATTTGCCTAGTGTAAAAGAGGAAAATCTAAGAAAAACCACACATTCAGGATGGTTGGTTTGTAGAAAGGCTTTTACATCTTTCCAACCAAGTGTTCCCAACGGGAATCAAGCCCAAGACCTCTCGCGCCATAAAGTGAGAGCATTAGCTACTACGATATCCGAGGCCACTGTAACATCTTTGAAAGTAAAGTAATGCTTGAAATATATCTAGACTGCGCAGAAGAAACAGCATAAGTGAAAAAACATACGTTTCCAGGAGGCATTTTTTTTTAATTTTACCAAGCAAAAGTATGAATCACTTATACTAACAGTACCAAGACACGATTATTCAACTCACGTTTAGAATTGACTTACGCCAAGTTAACCGGAGGTGGAGCATAACACGTACACTCATGTCCAAAATGATTGTCGCATATCTATAACTGACTTATATAATTACTAAATTATAAGAATATAATTTGATAATGATTTTCCAGGGTACTTTTAATACTGATACTATGTGTATAATCGGGAAATGTATACTTGTGGCAAATTTCATAGGAAAAGAATTATAAATACGAAAATTAGAATGAGTGAAACAAAATATTGCTAAATGGACAAGAAAGTTTTGTTTTCATTTTACTGTTTTTATTTACTGCTCTTTTGACATGTAATTTGCCACATACATGTCTTTGACGATTATACACATACTAGCATTATAAGAAATATCGGACGAAGTCGTCATCAAATTATGTTCCTACAAAACATATTTATAGACATGCGACAATATTTTTGGACATGTACATCTCCAACTTTGACTTATCTCATTATGGCCAATTTCTGACTTTTACTGTTTCTCCCACGCTTTCTAGATATATAACGACGATCAATGGGTGATATGCATAAAAGTGAGATCTTGCTCTTTGCTCAAGATTTTGAGATTAATCTCAAAGTTGTATGCATAAAAAGCGAGACAAAGTGACGTAATTTGAGTTTAATCTCAGGTACAAGAGTAAGTAAATACTTCAAACTTATGAATCAAACTTCTCATTTTTCGTATGAATATAGTTGAGTATAATCTCAACTAGCTGAAATTAATCTAAAAAAAAATTGAACCACCTCAGTACCTGTTTCACTTGTCTCATCGTGTGTGAGAGTGGATCGAAATGGCTCAATTTATGGATGAGAAGCCAAGAAGAAAAGTGTACAAAGTTCGGGACGACTTTGATGTGCATGACTATAAACATCTATATAGATTTAAAAACCAAAATGTACACTCATGTCCAAGATGATTGTCGCACATCTATAACTGTCTTCTTGTAAGAATATAATTTGATAATGATTTTGCAGGGTACTGTTAATACTGATACTATGTGTATAATCGGGAAATATATATTTGTGGTAAATTTCGTAGGAAAAGAATTATAAACACGAAAATTAGGATGAGTAGAACAAAATGTTGCTAAATGGACAAGAAAGTTTTATTTTCGTTTTATTGTTCTTATTTACTGCTCTTTTGACATGAAATTTGCCACATACATGTCTTTGCCCATTATACACATAGTAACATTATAAGAAATACCGGGCGAATTCGTTATCAAATTATATTCCTACAACAATATATTTATAGACATGCGACAATAATTTCGGACATGAGTGTACAATAATGGCACACAGCATTTGCTTAAGGATTTACTAGAAACCAGAGGTGGGGCTCTGAATAATGAGAAGAAAAAGAGCTGTTTGCTCTCACGTTGCACTCTCAATGACAAATAAATACAATAGATAAACAAAAACATGTTAAAAATAGTGGCAATGCGTAGCGTAGTTATTAACGCTCTTGCCTTCGATGCGACCGGTCCCGGGTTCGGGTTCGGGTTCCGAGTGGAGGCACTTGGTCGAAAAGTGTTAAAGCTTTTTCAAGCCAGCCATCTTGAATGAGGTTTTACTGGGTTTTCCTCATTCACACCAGGCAAATGCCCAGATCCCAGGCCGCTTCCTTCCCTTTCCCCGGATAGTGTGCTCGCCGAAGGACGTCATCCCTCATGTACGTGACGGCTAAATGGCCTTAAATGCCGAAAGTCCAGAAATCTAAATCATAAATGTTAAAAAAATAAATATAATAAATAAATATAGTGATATAGGGAGGAACCACTTCTTGTTCTTTAGTAATTCATGATGGACTCTATTTTAGGGTCACCGGGGCCCCGTCCACTTCCGATTTCAACATGTGCTCTCTAACAATCGCTATGTGTGATTACATGTAGCCTTTTATGAGGAACAAGATTGCATTTGATCATTTTTTTTTCTATTTCTTATCATTTGGGAGTTAATCGATTTTTTCTTCTTATTTTAAAACTTTGATTCCCGTTCTTTAAGCTCTTCTAGATGGTTTCTGGAAATCGAGATTGCCATTTGTTTTTCAAAATCCACGGAAACCCCTAAAATCATTGCGTGAGACAGGGGCAAGGTGCCTTAGAGGTGCCCTCTCTGCTGGTCTCGTGGTTAGTACATGCGCTTTTGGTGTACGGGGTCCAGGGTTTAATTACCGGTGAGAGAGCCTTTGAAATTTTAACTGTCCTCTATGTTTCTGTGTTCGTGTCCCTGTCGTTAAGAAAGTTACTGGAAAAACTGTAGACTGTACAATGAAGTAAAAATATAGTAAAATAAGGAAATTAAGTTGCTGAGACTCGTTCAGCGAATCAGTTAACTTAAAAAATGTAGGTGGTAGAGCGCTTATCTCTGATGCATACGGTCTCTCGTTCGATCCCCGGCCAAGTGAGGTTGTCGTGGGTTTTCTCAGGGTATTCCCATTTCCTTCTACTTTCTCATTCCACTAATTCTTCCATAATCATTCATTTGCTTTAATCAATGGGCAATCCCTTAGCCTAACGTGCATAAACGTGAGACGTTAAACTGTAAGATTTCACTTCATTTTGTTGCATAAGTTAGTATGTTACTGTTGCATAAGTTAGTACTTCCGTTTTGTTTCCCTATCACAAATGCAAAAGTGTTCCCAAATTGGTACCTCAAAACTGAAACAAGAGTTACGGTTGTATAGTGCAAATAACTTGGTCGTCACTGTTTTATATGCTGGAATATTCAAACGAAAGTACCCGTACCTCACTAATCCAACACAGGAAAAAATCATGTTTTTGCGCTGGATAAATAACGCTACTGATTTTAATTTTACTGACATGCTTTCACTTCCTGTACACGTGTGAATTCCTGATTTAAAAAAGGGAAAGGAATAAACATACGTCTGTGAAGTTGTCCCGCCCACCTAACGAAATTTTCTTTTTCTTATCTACATCGTTAGTTTATCGTTAGTTTACGTTAGTTTTGCTAAAATTATTGTTAGTTTCGAAAAAATAAAATTTTCATTCAAAAAATAAATGGGCAGGCCAATGTCACGGTTCCCCACCCAAAAAAGAATTTCAAAAGTTTTTCGTATCACATCGTTAGTTTATTGTTAGTTTACGTTAGTTTTGCTAGAACTATCATTAATTTCGCTAAAATAACGATTTTATTGTAGAAATAAACTTTCCAGCCAACTGTAAATTAGCCCGCCCATATTGAATTCCCATAAAGTTCCAACTTATATCGTTAGTTTATCGTTAGTTTACGTTAATTTTGCTAAAATTAACATTTGTTTTGCAAAAATAACGATTTTATTCAAGAAATAAAGGTTCCTGTCAAATGTAAAGTTAGCCCACCCATAAAGAATTATCATAAATTTCCATTTTACATCGTTAGTTTACGTTAGTTTTACTAAAACGATCGTTAGTTTCGCAAAAATAACGATTTTATTCGAGAAATAAATGGGCAGGCCAACTTCACGGTTCCTCATCCGCAAAGGAATTTCAAAACATTTGTCTATCACATTCTTAGTTCATCGTTAGTTGACGTTAGGTTTGCTAAAACTGTCGTTAGTTTCGCAAAAATAACAATTTTATTCTAGAAATAAAGTTTCCTGACAACTGTGAATTAGCGCGCCATATTGAATTCTCATAAAGTTCCAACTCATATCGTTAGTTTATCGTTAGCTCTAGCAGCACAATTACATAGCAGGCATATGCCTATCATATCCCGTCAGGTACATGGGAATGTGTCCAGTATGTGCCTTATGTACCTCTGAGAGTGAAATCACATGGATGGCTAGTGATAGTCGTAGTCTATGTCCGCCCCTAGGCACATGCCTGACATGTACCTGGGGAACGTGCCTAATATGTTGTATTTAAGTTTTCCATGCGGTAAGCGTCAATGAACCACAAAATTAGTCCCCAAAAATATGTTAAATCGCCTATATGCGTAATGTGTTTACATTAAGGCGAGTCTAAACAAGTAAGAAATATTTAGACCTATCTCAGTGTGAGCGCCAACCACCAACCTTTGGATTACTAGCCGCGTGCTCTTCTGACTTCGCCATGGAGGCGATAAGGAAAACTTCGCTTGTACAGGGATAAATTGGTGAGGTCTTTAATTTGGCTAATCAGAGTGCTCCTTTAACCGCGTATATTCGACGATAACCGTTTGGGATCAGATAAAATTTGCTCTCCATGTAATTTTATAACAAAACGACGAGTGCCTAATTACTTTCTTCCGTATTCACTTTCAAATGATCGGCGACAGTTGCCATCTAATAAACTTGATGCGTTTGTTGCTTCTGATACACAATCGCTTAGAAAAAGAAGCAACAAATTTATCAAATTTGGGAGTTGAATTTAGAACACCGAAATAGCGCATGCCTAGCACATCTTGTGCTGTTAGGGTATCTAAAAAAAGTATGTACCTAAAGGACGTACCTAGAACATGACAGATATATGTCCCAAGTGACGATATAAAAACAAATGACTGTTAAAGTGTGAAATTGAGCCAGGTATATAAATGCTATATTTGTGGTATATAGTTGCAAATATCAATTAGGTGTAACAACTACCTAAGACTGTAGGTAGCTGAAGTACATACTTAGCACATGAATATCAAAGTGCCAAGTGTCGGGTACCTAAAAAGTAGCTGGGACACCTAAATGGCACATGCCTAGCATATCTTGTGCTGTTAGGGAGTTTACGTTAGTTTTGCTAAAATTAACGTATATTTTGCAAAAATAACGTTTTTGTTTGAGAAATAAAGATTCCCGCCAAATGTATAGTTAGCCCGCCCATAAAGAATTATTATAAATTTCCATCTTACATCGTTAGTTTACGTTAGTTTTACTAAAACTATTGTTAATTACGCAAAATAACGATTTTATTCGAGAAATAAATGGACAGGCCAACTTCGTGGTTTCCCACCACAAACGAATTTCAAACGTTTTTCTATCCCATCGTTAGTTTACGTTATTGTTGCTAAAACCATCGTTAGTTTTGCTAAAATAACGATTTTATTCTAGAAATAAAGTTTTCCGCTAACTGTGAATTAGCCCGCCCATATTGAATTCTCATAAAATTACAAGTCAAATCGTTAGTTTACGTTATTTTGCAAAAAATAACGATTTTATTCGAGACATTGTTTGCGATTTGAATCATTATTTTTGCGAAATTAACGATAGTTTTAGCAAAACTAAATTAAACTATCGATAAACTAAGGATATGAGTTGGAAGTTTATGAGAATTCAATATGAGTGGGCTAATTCAGTTGGTGGAAAACTTTATTTCTAGGTTGCTGTTGCTGCGTAAGGTAAGTGTTGCAGTTCCTTTAAACTTTTGACGGAAAGGTAATAAGTCTTTAGCCTACAATCTTCTTCCAACTCAATGCGTTATTTCTCTTCTTCCGCACTTCGTCTTCTTCTTTCAGATTTTCCATATAATTTTCAATTTAAAGAATATATTTCAGTCATGTCTGCTTCAGTTTGCACATTACTATCTGTTTTGCTAAAAATATGTTTAACCTCTCATAGGATGTCTAAAACCTTTCTACATGCTGCATTCCGAAACTTGAAATTATCCTTTAAGAGGATTATTTTGATTTTCATTGTCCGCGTAATACAGTTTTCATTTAATGAAGAGGATCTAACTCGCCAATAAACTCATGGGACCGTGAAATATAAGGAGCATTCAAAAGGAAACGAGCCGAAGGCTGTAATGTGCACACCGCCGATAGAATGGTAATATTGTTGCGTGTGCAACAAATATGCGTTTCGACAAGAGCGCGGAAGTTCACAACCTGCCGCTAGAGGGTCACGTCTACAAGCCACGTGATTTATAAACCCAACAGAAGCAGATGCCAATCGTGCAGTGCGTTCAGTCGTGTTGTGTGAGTTCAATAGTGAAATGTCGGCGTCGAAGGAAGAGCAAAGAGGTGTTGTTCGTTTTCTGACGGCGGAAGAAGTAGAGGGAACGAACATTCATCGACGGTGAACACTGCATGTCCCTTGCAAGGCTGAAGGAATGGCACAAGCGTTTCAGGAAAGAACGGGTGTCGTCACCGATGATGTACGGTCTGGAACAGCACACCGTATTACCGATGACATCGTCCAGCTGATTGACGCATTCGTTACCCAGGACCGCAGAGTTACAGTGAAAGGCGTGGCCGCCGAATTCAACTTGAACGTCGGAAATGTGCACACCATCATGACGGAAAGACTGAACTGGCGTAAAATGTGAGGGCAATAGGTGCCCCATAGTCTTTAACCACAACAGGAAGCATGGCGGATAGCCCACTGTCTTGATCATCTTCAGCGCCTTGCCAGGGTAGGAAACAAGTGGTAGCTGGAGATGAGTCTTGGTGCCATCACTTCAAATCAGAATCGTTACGACAGTCTCCAGTGGAAGCATGCAGGGTCACAACCACAAAAAATTCCAAGTCCATCCACACAAGTACACGAAATTCTTCGCTGACATTCTTCTTTGGCCAAGACGCCCCATTTCTGATAGACTTCCTGCCGAATGGGACAACAGTGAATGTCCAGAGTTACTCGCACCATTAACATTGACCAACCTTCGCCAAGTGACCAAATCGAAACGACCAGGCAAACTCACTTGTGGTGTCCTTCTGCTCCATGGCAATGTCCGAAATCATACGGCCAACATAGTCAGGGCAGTTGCCCAAAAATTCAAGTGGGAGCACCCTCCATACAGTTCAGACCTCTCTCCCTGCGATTACGCTATTTTGGTCCCCTAAAGAGGCTCTGAGGGGCAAACGATTCACCTCTGACGTCGATGTCCAGCAGTACGTTCGGAACTGGTTCGCAATTCTACGAGATAGCCATTCACCGCCTTGTGTCGCAGCGAGACAAGTGCCTCAACAGCCAGGGCCAATACTACTTCTATCATACAGGTAACAGTTTCTGTTCCTCGGCCCCCGGCTCGTTTGTTTTTGAATGTTCCTTATATTTCCGTTTAATAAAGGGTCCGTTAAAGATATGTTTAACAAAGATATGTAACATATATACGCACGTCTAAGGGCATGTCTTCACGTCTCAATTGCCACTACGTAATATATACGCATATATGTTACATATCACGTAGTGGCAATTGAGACGTGAAGACATGCCCTTAGATGTCTTCATAGATGGTATAACAGTGTAATGCATTATTGCACACAATGGACGAAATTATTGGGAGAAAAGAAGAAAGTGATTGTGGACGGTAAGAAGGAAAAGAAGAAAATGCCGGATACTAAGGAGACTAGGGCTTTTGCATGTCCTAATGAACTAATGGAAAAGAACCCTCACAAATTGGTGGAAAAGATTATTGAAGGTAGACTGGAGGATCACCTGGATGATTAAACTTCAGCATCCAGAATTGTTGAGAAATTGTTTAATGAAGTGTGGTCAATTGAGGGTAGGTGTTATGTCTCTTTCACAGAGACTAAAGATCTCCAGATGGACATGGATTTTTGCGCGAACTCTGTAGAACTGGTGTCCGATTACTATTGGATATATGTTGATTAGAGTTCTAACTAGAATTCTTCATGATAGAATGCAAGAGGAATTAGTGCTAAGGCGTTCTGAGAAGGGGTTCAGAAGAGGTGAGGGGACAGAAGTGAATTGTGTTTTGTTGGTACGTTTGATTCATCGAGCAAAAAGATCGTTTGGAGTGTTTTGCGTCTTAGATATACTGTCCCTCATGTGGCGACTAGAAGGCTCTGGTGTCACGAGGTGTTTCGCAAAAGACAAGGGGTTTTATTAAGGAGTTATATGTTGGCAATTGGATGATCTATGAGGGCCAGTGAAGTGAGTATACTTATGAAGAGGGGAGTCAATCAGGGAGACCCACTGGGCCCTTTATTTTTCAACCTCGTCTTAGATGAATTGCTCCGGAGGATGGAAGAAGGAAATGTTGGGATGAAGATAGGTGAGAATAGGATTGCTGTGCTAGGATACGCCGATGACCTGTTACTGGTGTCGCAAGACAGGGAAGAAATGATGAAATTGTTGGAGATGGTTAATAGTTTCCTATTTGGACTGAAAATGAGTTTATCTGTACGAAAATGTGTGGCCTTCCTTATTAGATTGTGTGGGAATTCTTGGATAGCCAGAAACTAATTTGTTTTGGGGTACAGAAGAGATCAAATCCATAGATGTTGACGAGGCTTTTAGATACCTTGGGTGTTTGTTTACGATTAAATATGGAAAATCGGTGTCATATGACGCAGGCTATCTGAACCTGTTATTAACGCGAGTTAGAAGACTTACTATAAAACCGCGTAATAAGATGCAGCTGGTGAAGATATATCTACTCCCAAGTTTCTTTTACGTTTGGATCATCGCTAGTGCTAATTACGCTCTTGCTGGCATTAGATGTTGGAGTTTTGGGCTTCTTGGAAGAGGTTTTACATATCCCCATGTCTACAACCGACTGGCTGTTTTATAGTCGGTGTCGTGATGGATGACTGATGTTCCCTAATTTAGAAGATCTTATTCCAGGGTTCCAGGGTTAAAAATGAAGATTCGGCTTATGGACTCGGAGGATCAGTTAGTTAGGATACAGGAATTTGAGGCTGGCCTTTCGAGAGAGTTGGGAAGATATTTTAGAAATAAGAAAATTAGAAGAGATTCGACCTTTGAAAAATTAGACAAGTTTAGAGACCGAGAGAAGTACAGCTATGTGGAATCTTGGATGGGAATTGGAATCGCAAGATAAGGGTGTTGGAGCGTTTCGCGGATCTAGGATTGGGAATTGCTTCCTGCAACAAGATTAATATTTATCGGATAACCAATTCATTGATGCCCATCAACTTAGAATAAACACTATTGGGGTTAGAACTGTTCTGCATTGAGCTGGTCTGATTGAGGATGCCTCCTGCCGCTTATGTCATTCTCCGTTGGAAACAGTTGGGCAAATAGTCGGGGAATGTTTCCATCATAAGGAGAGCGGGATTCGTAGATATGATGAATTGGTAAACTTGGTGTTCAAACACTGTGTGCAGAAAAGTTTTTCTGTCTATCACAAAAACACCTTAGAAGTAAAAGGGGAACGTCTGAAACTTGATTTGATAGTTGAGACCGAACAAAGGAGATATGTTGTTGACATATCGATAAGATTTGAAGATGTGGACAGCTTGACGCGTGCAGCAAGAGAAAAGCAAGCTAAATATCGTGCTATTGCTGCCTTTTTTGACCCAGATAAAGAATTCCAGGTACTTCCTTTAATTGTTGGATTTCGTGGAGCCATGCTCAAGGAGACAATGAAAGTCCTGGCTTAAATTACTTTTGTCGATGAGGAGAAATTGAAAACGATGTCGCTGACGGCATTGAGAACAACTACTGAGATTATTAATAGTCATTTAGATTATGGAAATAGGATGCTTAACCTTCGTTAATCCATTCATATACTCCCCACCTCCACGATGGTGCTCGTCGGAAACAAGAACTGGGGGAACAGTTGTGTTCCCTCCCATCTTGTCCAAGCGGGAGGTTAGTTTGCCTGATGTATGGTTTTCATGTTAATTTACTATATAGAAGAGTACGTATAGCTTTTGCTATTTCTCTTTTTAATATGTATCTAAGTTTTTATGATAATTTATTTTCAGTCAGGACAGTTTAGTCCTTTTAATTTGTTTGTAAACAGTTTTAAGTTTTGTAATATTTATACTGTAATTTTTGCACTTTTTCTACCTCTATTGTATCATTTACTCCTTTATTATGAAATTATTGTAAAGATTCGAGGCTAGTTAGACAGCAGTACATTACTTTTTGTAGTTAATGTTTAATTTTTGTTTGTATTGTTTATTGTAAGATTTATACTACCAGTGTAGGAATATTGTAAAGGTAATAAAGGTAACTATCTTTAGGAAGGCCTTGTTTAGATAGGAATAGCAGAAGCTAAAATTCTATCCTTATGTAGTGAATTGTTTCGATACATGTTGAGGCAACTGACCGCCAATCGTTTCGTACACGATTTCAGAAACCAGAATTGGATCTTACCGAATTGCATGTACTACTGACATATATTCGCTGTTACAGGATTTGAAAAGCTCGGCATACAATTTTCTGTAATAACCCTTACATCTTCATTTACAACAGTGAAATAGAGGAGAGATGCCATTTTACTCACTCGGGCACCGGTTTCCTCTTTAACTCTCTTCAATGAGGCTCCTGCTCACTAACCACAATCAGGCTCATGATTTCTTAGCTTCACTCGCACGAGTTGAGGCTCGCTGTCCTCAATAACACGCTCAAGATCATTAAACTCATTCACTCACTCACTAAGAGTTGAGGTCCACTTCCTCAATGGTATTTGCAATCTCTTCTAGTTAGGGTAAAGGCATGCCGAAGATGCCTAAACATAGAGTAAATCTTCACTATGGATGCCAAAAACTATAAATGCCGTGAATGCACACTAAAAATGTAAACAAATAATTAGCGTGGGTAAGATCAAGTGCTGTATCAATTAACAATTTTTTTTTTTTATGAAATACACTTTATAATATACACGTTGAGTTCCTTATTACCTACTTAACTCAATTAAAAATATTTTTGTTTTCATATTCGAAATTAACTTGCAAAATTTGCTTTAAAAACACTATCATGTAATATATATTTATATAAATATTGCTTAAATGAAATTAAAATGTACACACTCAAGACCAATCACCTAAACACAAACAATAAGTAATCTATTAACAAAAATAATTACAACTTATCCTACAGTCAATTAAGTCATGGGGTTTGTAAGACCATACAGTGTCTACTACGTTAGCATTTATCAAGTGTGTCTTCTAAGAGGTAAGAAGAAAATCAGGACACACATTTTGTGCATAAAATTACAAAACGAGAAAGTTTGGAGACAAGACGAGAACGCTTTCTGAGAGTCCAGACGACATGACAAAGAAATCTTTGGGAATCGAGACAAGACGACAATTCAACAAAATTAATACGAGACGAGATGAGAAAACATTATCCTTTCTCTCATGAGCAATAACGACATAATTCTGAAAGGTGTTCCCCGACCTATGTTGGTTAGGATCACGCTAGTGGGACTTATAAGACTGTAATGTTATTAGGATCATGTCAATGGGTCTTATAAGATTGTAATGTTATTAGGATCATGTCAATGGGTCTTATAAGATTGTAATGTTATTAGGATCATGTCAATGGGTCTTATAAGATTGTAATGTTATTAGGATCACGTTAGTGGGCCTTATAAGATTGTAATGTTATTAGGATCATGTCAATGGGTCTTATAAGATTGTAATGTTATTAGGATCACGTTAGTGGGCCTTATAAGATTGTAATGTTATTAAGATCACGCTAGTTAGTCTCATAAAACTGTAATGTTATTAGGATCACGCTAGTTGACCTTACAAATTTGTATAGTTAGTATGAACGTCCGTTATTCTGCACGATAACTCCTAAACGAAAGCAAATTCTTAGAAATTTGCGTTTTGTAATAGGTAGCTAGATTAAATAGCTCTGCCAAGTTCGTTAATGGAGTCAAATCCGTTAAAATTATAACGGATAACGGTGACTTTATCAGTGTCTATCACCATCTCATATTCTATACATGTAAGCGAAATTTTTAGTTATGTTGTTTCTCATACGCAGCTGGACAATTATTTCTGCCAAGTTTCTGAATGGAGTCAATCCATTAACATATTAACGGATAACGGTGATTATTTATAGGGTAGAAGGGGAAATTGGCTGGAGGGAGTAATTGGGCGGAAAACTTTTTTAAAAAATGTATATTTTTCCATTTCAGTATATTTAATGAAATTTAATTATATCCAAATGTTGGGTGGGTAGATATTGGTCAGAAAAAAAGCTTTGATGAATTTTGAGAGGGTGTAATAATGACCAAAATAACTGATTTGATTGAGAAATGCCTTATTTGAAACCGAGTTTCAGGTTTGTGTGCGTCTTGATTTGAGTCAAAATAAATTGGACATCTGTTAATGTTTTGATCCTGATTTTTTACTGCTGCTTAAAACCATCATAAGGATGGTGCCATGAAGAGCAGCAATCTTGAGTCCTCAGTGTGAGGCAGTTAAAATTTTGTAAAAATTTGTACCTCCCAATTCCCTTCAGGGGGCAATTGGGCGCATGCCTTACGTGAACATTTTTTTGGTTAGAATCCATTTAAACGCCGTGCTATCTTACTTTGTATTTTGTGGTGTACACTTTTGTTTCATAGTGCATTGTGCTTATTAAGCTATTTTATGCAACTTAGACCTCCAGTAGCTGTTGCGTATAGTGCTGATGCTGTAAATAGGATATGTTTATCCATCCAGAGTTCCAACAAATGTTGTATTCTAATAGTTTATTGTTATTTAGTGTTAGTCTTATTATCTTCTCTTCTGTTTGTTTGAATAACAGGGTGTTGTCTTCGTTTTTTATTTTATTTTTACGTTTTCGGACAAAGTTTTGACCGCTTATATATTTTTTCGTATGTGATACATTTTGGATTAAGTTCACAGAACAATACCATATATTATGCTATAAACAATAACTGAAAGGCTTGAAAAGGCATTCAAATATCTTTGAGATTTAGAAGTAAGTTACTCCTTATTTTGCGTTAACAAAAGTATATTTTTTTCTAGGCCACATAAATTTACTAGTTTGTAAGTGGAACACAACTTATATACATCAAATGAAAGTTGGAGTTTTCTTCATTTACACCCAATCACCATTAAGGGTTTATGTGCACCGGTAATGGTTTTGATCATTTTGCACCCGGGGGTAATTGGGTGGAAATCAGACCAACAACTAAAAAATATTGCAGCGTCAAATGTAAAGATGCCGAAAGGTTATCACTACCACAGTAGATGCAGAAGAATCTGCCAAATATAATCAGTTCTTAAAGACTAGAAATCTGAAAGAGAAAGAAGGTTGAAAAAGGCATACTTCCAAATTCCCCTTTCTACCCTTCTCATACACATAAACTTCGTGTGATTCTCTTTACTATCTATACAATAATTTATTAGAACTTTTTCTTTAATTTGACATAAAGAATCACATCCTAAATTTATGACACAGAATTCGCTAACGCCCACTATATCTCGAATTATTTATTTATTTATTTTAATGACAGATCATTTTAATGACGCTGTACATTATTGGAGGTGTAACGAAGGATGCTTGGGACATATTACAGTTGTAATTTATTAGGCTTGAATTAATAATGGGAAGCTCTATAAGGAAATTAATTGTTAATACTGGGTGTTCCACACAAAACTAGTATGCCTCACATACCGGTTAATCATCTCTAGTTAAATTGTTTGTGAGGTCTCAACACTGTCTCGAAAATAGACTACACTGTATTTTAGCGGAAAGTTGCAGTATTCCAACAAGATGGAGCAACAGTTCACACATCCAAGGAAAGTATGGCCCACATCAGCAACGTGTTCCCTGAAGACAGACTTGTCAGTAAAGGTCTTTGGCCTCCAAGGTCCCCGGACTTAACATCATGTGATTTTTATTTATGGTTACACTGAAAAGCAAAGTGTATGCCGACAATCCTCAAACAATAGACGATCTGAAACGGAATATCACTAGAGAAATTAACACCATTACGCTTGCAGAATTACAGCGTGTTTCTGGTAAAATCATCAAATGATTTCAGCGATGCCTGGATGGCCATAGCCACCATTTCCAGCATCTCTTATAAACAGGTAACTACAGTATTTAAAGTTACTATTACCTATTAATTGTTAGTTGGTTAGTTCATTGTTGCCGTTAAAGTATTGCTGGAATCTCGCACGTGAGGAGTACCGGTTTTATGTGGGACACCCTATATAAGAATTTTACGGTAATATGTCCATAAGCTTTCATCAATACTGCCTCCTTTATATATATATATATATATATATATATATATATATATATATATATATATATATATATATATATATTGAAAAATTTTGCCATTAACCCTCGCACTACCGAAGTATTTTTTGTAAGGCGGACTGCCAAGGGGATGTCATTTTGTACTCACCTCTTAAACATATCTCGCAAAAGAAAAAAAAATAGAAACGCACACGAAAATCAGCAGTTACTGAGTAAAAAGTACATGGGATAACACTAAGAGCTACTTATTATAGTGAAATCTAAGAGTGACACTTCTAAATGTTAGTCAGATCTCCTATTAACAGGGGGTACTTTGTGCTCATCAACTTAAAATAACAAATTTAGGAGACACAGTAATGTCCAATTTACACCAGCGTAAGGTATACGCTTTAGCTAAACATGTTGAGCAATAAACCTATTTTCTTACAATTTTAAACAAACGATTAAAAGAGTAATTACAAAAAGTATACTGTGGTGGGCACAAAGTACTCTCCTGTTAGTACTGCGACGGTTAAAGAAGGAAAAAAGTATAAACTTTACATACGAGTATATAGTGATAAACTTTTTAACTCACGTTAAATCGAAGCTCGTAATTCATGGTAGCTTCCTGGTGCCTCTTAAGAAAATTGAAATCATTGAATTATCTTGTTTAACGTCCCGCAATTATGCACCAAGAGTAAAGAGAAAATGTGATTATGAGAATAATTGAAATGGTTCGAATAAGAAAGAAAACATTCACGTCAGGACATGCCTAAACCAAATCATGCACGTTGTCTTTATCCTCTACAAAGTTCACATGGCATGAACTGAGGTCAAACCAGCGACCCCACGCACCAGAGAAGATCTCTCTACTAACTAAGCCGTTGCGACCCCCTTCCAGTTCAAAAATAGCAATGATTTATGAATTATACATTTACCTTTTATTTTAGTGTGCAAATAACAAACTGGAAGTGTTTGAGATGGAGGAATGCAGTTCAGACAGAAAAGCAGCTACCCTTGGAGATTTGGCATTTTCAGTGTCTGGCTGTACACTCACAGTAACCGGTGCCTTGGAGCTTCTCGAAGACTTACCAGGAACATGGAAAGTAAGTGGCCATATCTACCAGTATTACAACTGGTTTTATATTCAAGGTCTCAAGAGGGAGTCACAATACTTTAGTAAATGGTAGTATGTCGGTTCTACAAGCAAGAAAGTAGATATGAACATGGGACCGATTTTGAATAATAGGTCAATTTTAGGTAATATGAGCAGCTCGATAATATAGGCGGAACTGAGTTTTCAGAGCATTACTCATAGCAGAAGTAATCTAAAATTGAATTTGTTCGTTGATAACATTGTGTACACCAGTTAAAAGCTGAATAGAAATGTGCGCGACGATTGTGCTGTTATTTTGTGTTATTTTGAAAAAACAAAGGTGAGTAATTGTCGTTATTCGATTTGCACATTTTGTTGTTTGCAAATTTCAGTATCATGGATATAGGGAATTCATGCACTATAATCTTTGAATACAAAATTCAGCTCGTTTATGGTAATCTACAGACATTGCATTATCATTGCATTATCACTACACCTGCCCGATATAGCAAAGGATGAACTTGCCCGATTATTTTCTAACTGCAGTGTTGCATATTACTAAACATTGTCACTATGTAAAATATGGACATATTCATTTTGTAGCAAATGATCAGTTATAATAACCATGTACTGAAGAATTATCAGATAAACTATGAAACATTTTCATATTATACACACCTTTTTCATCTTGAAAGAGAATGTTTAGGAAAATATTGTAAGCGGAAAAATTATATTTTACTTCAAGGTACGCCTCTCACTTCAAATAATTGGCCATAACCAACTGACAAATCTCTCTTAAGACCACTGAAAGAATTCACATTACAAATCTGTGCCAAATATTTTAAATTCATGATCACAATGGTCGATCTTTAACTAGGGTTTTGCCACATTTTATCACAAGCGAGATGAAAATCGGCAAATATGACAAATGCAGTCAACGGGTTCCACGTTCGGCCTTTCTGATACTAATGCAATAACAAATGGCGCCTACGTTGGAAATAAACTGAAACATATAACGAAAACTATATTTTCATTTTATCATATCATATACATTTTAAATTATCACATTTGATTTTGGTGTCTAACATTGTAGTTTTCAAGTAGATAAGGATGTTACAATGCACATTGTGTATTTTCTTTTTAATGCTTTCATGTATTTTGTAGTGTTATTATGCGGCTTAAATCTATTCAGTACTTAGTACCATTTCATCCATTATTATATTATGCTCTTAGTTTCTTATGGATAATTTAAGTACTAATGAGAGGCACCTGCTTATTTTATCCATAATGCTGCCTATATTACACATACATTTTGTTAAAAAAGGACAATTGCAGTAAGGTTAGTATTTTTAATTTTCTCGACAACCATTCAAATATTTTTGAAAGCAAACTCTATGAAAGTAAACACAAGGTATCAGTCTACATTGCTGTAATATTTGTTGTCAAATTATATGTTAATATCTATGAGAAATTTTAACACTTTTCTTTTACTTCTCATATTACCCAAAACTACCCTACCTCAGATATGAACAGAAATAAAAATTGCTGCCACAAAGATCAATGCACTTTATGCTTTGGAAGTAAATAATTTATTGAAGTAGGTAGATGTTATGTAGTAACTAGTAGGCAAGCCATCACATTTCCTGACATTAGCTTTGAGGCTCATACCTGTTCTCAATTAGGAATTTTTCATACCAAGTTTACAAGTTCACCTACAGGTGGAAGCATACGTGACACAGGTGCATGTCGAAGCTTCACATGTTCAATGTTGTGAAAGTATATGCCTGGATCACGAGCATATTTGTAAGGTGCTTTTATCTGGGTTGTTTCCAAAGCGTTTCACACATAGTACCTTAAAATGGCATCTACGTACAGGAATGAGGAATAAGCAGATATGGTTTCTCCGTACGGCTTTTGTAATGAATGTGTTCACGTGGCTGTTGAAGAATAGAGAAGACTGTTTCTGGAACACCAAATAACACAGTGTTTACTAATACTTTTCGTGCATTAATGAACCGTGGAACAGTTGCCAGTGATGAAGTAGCTTGAGAACGTAAAACCAGACAATCTTTGGAAGAAAAGGACAAAACGATTGTCCTAGAACAACAAACTCCTACCACACGCACCGGACGAATCTCAAAGTGGCCTGGGTATTCATGTACCTGTGTGTGGCGGGAACTGCATGCGGACAATTTGTATCCATTTCATCATCACCTATCTAGACAGCACCTATATTTGCCCGAGTTGGTTTTAAGTAGCGTTCAGAGTATATTTGTTCCATTTGAGTTAACGTGTTGGACTAAACTTCAAACAAGAGACTTTTCAACGAATTATACTTTTTATTTGTAGAAAACTGTTAAATACGGTGCGTAAAAATACTTATATATTGTACCAAATTCCTTATAAAGCTACGCAAAAAACCAATATTATAACTAACATTCGGACAAGGTCTATGACAAAGTGTTTATATAAAGGAAAAAAGTATCATTTTTAAAAAAGTAATACAAGTTTTAGATATAAAAAAAACAAATAAATGGCATTTTCGGGGAAACAAAGATGGGTAGCACCTATGACCAAGGAGAAGTAAAATCGGCCCACGCAATATGAATTATTTTTTAAAAAAATAATGCAGTATATTCCAGTTGAAAAAAAAACTAAAATGAATATTTCATCAAAAGGAACAATAACAAAAAAAACAGAGAATCGTAATTACATATTAATCCATATAAACTAAATAAAAAAGAATTCGCGAGCAAAATTGACCCCCCCTTTTTTTTATACGGTTAATTCACTTCAGTCGAACATAGTGAGTAATAGCCACAATAGATACACCTGTTCTCGGTAGAAACCCTAATGCAACCCTTGCCACAGGGTACTACCGGTAAGACAAATTTTCCATAAGTGTGTGGAATGGCATGCTTGGCGACATTGTTGTTCTCCTCCGCATTTTTTTATGATACGCCTTGATCTGTTACAAAATGATTTGACGAATCAGTTAGGCGATGTTCTTTTGTACACACATAATATCGTCGTGCAGCATGACAGAGTACCGGCTGATGGCAGTCGGTTGATCATTAAACATCTGATTGTCACTTATCCTAATCGATGGATTTGTCCTGGTAGTCTGGTCACTTCGCCACCTCCTTCTCTTTGCCTCAACCCTCTTGATTTTTATTTGTGAAGATGTATGAAATAGGAAGTTATCGGAAAGATATGAATACAAGGAATTAACTTATGAATGCTGCTGAGCTAATCCGCGAACATCATACTAAGGGTCGTACTTCAACACGCCTCTCCGATGCGCCCACAACTACAATGATATTGGTGGCGGCATTTTTGAGAATCTGCTGTGATGTGATGTGATCTTTTCACCTTCTTACAATCGAGCATGTCAGGACTGACCAGCAAATATTAATATTGCATTTTCACCTTTAATTATTTAATTATCATGTACTAATTACTGCTAAACTACAAATTAATGGACTAGCAATAAGTACCACTATTTATTTCCACAAGGATTCTTAGCTTTCCATGATTTACATGCTACTTTTCTTGTTTACGTTTTTCTATTTCATTATTATTTCTGTTCATATCTCACTAGCAGAAAGCAGACTTTTGTAAATTTTCTTCGAGACCATCTTTCGCGAGACAGTATTGCACAATTAAAATGTTTACATTACACACTGGGCCAGCGCAATAGCCACAAACCCGTAAATATGATACGACGCGTAAAGTTATCAAGTGACGGTGTTGCAAAGTGAAGAGCATCTACGACTCACATGGAAAGATTCCCTGGTGCGATTCTCGCTCGAGTCAACTTTTTTGTTTGTTTTTTTGCTTTAACCAACAAACTAGCAAATTTGTATCTACAAGTAAACTATTAATTCACCATAGGTTTATAATGCATAAAACAATAGAAATGTTCAAATGAGTTTTAAAACCTTTCAATCTTCCCTTTTAACTAGCAACAAAGTGTAACCTATCCCGTAAAAATATTGATATCACGAGTTATATTATGGTTATCACAGTCGTCGTGTAGGAAATGTTCTTGAAGCTTCCTGTATGTATCTGTGGGCAGTGTGTGAATTACAATGGGGATGAGAGGAAAATCCTATATGGGGGCTATAAGGGATGAGGGAGCTATAACCAAAGGGGATTTCACCTCATCCGTTTTGTAGTTGGCACACTGTCCACAGGTATAGACATGTAGTGTCAAGATCATTTTTTACACAAGTGTAGTAACCATAATATACTCGAGATATCAATATATTAACGGGATAGGTTATACTTTGTTGCTAGTTAACATGGAACATTGAAAGGTTTTACAACTGATTTGAATATTTCTATTGTTTTATGCATTATTAACATATGGTGTCTAAGATATAAACATAAGGTTTTATGCATTATAAATAAACATATGGTACATTAATATTTTATTTTTAGTTACAAATGGCTAGTTTGTCGGGTAAAGCAAAAAACAAACAAAATGTTGATTTGAATGAAAATCAAATCCGGAGCCCTACGCATGTGACTCGTAGATGCTCTTCACTTTGCTATGCCGTCACTTGGTAACTTTTCCCGTCGTATCATATGCGGCGAGTGGGAAATTTTAAGACGAATTTTATCCACTATTTGTGGCTATTGCCTTCCCTCAGTTTGTAATATTAACACTTTAAATGTGCACTACTACCTCGTGAAAGATGAGCTCGACGTTCATTTACCAAATTCTGCTTTCTCCTTGTCAGTTATAGTTCAAAATCGGACACATGTTCATATGAACTCTTTTGTTGTTGTTGCTGTTGTTGTTTCCTTAGTATCATACATGACATTTCTTCAAGTACTACCACTTCCTCACCAGACACCATGTATATCACTAGAATTTCATTCTGGCTAGCGACTAAATTTATAGAAAATGCAAAATAATTTTGAGAAACTAGGGGATATTTAAAATTTAATTAGATTCTTCAAGCATGGTTTTTCATGTGTCACACTCCGTTTTGCTTGACTCCTGGAATGAATAAAGGAATCAAAAGTAAGATATATGAGTTTTTGATCTGGAAAAAAATGAAAATGAAATCTTTAAGTTTTACATCCCACGGTTATGCCGGTTAGGCTAAAGGAGACGGTAATGATGAGAGATGAGTGAAATGGTGGAATGAAGAAAGTGGGAGATAAAGGGAGGACCCCGAGAAAACCCACGAGCACGGTGTTTGTCCACCACAAAGTCCATACGGCGCGAGCTGGGTGAACGCTCTACCACTGGGCCACCGCGTCTTCGGGTTTTGATATGGGCCTACGTTGAGGATGAAAGGAGTAAACACCCCCTAAAATGCAAACATGGGACAATATGACACATTTTAACAAGACCATAACCTGGAGCGGATCCAAGGGGGACGATCGGGGCAAACGTCCCCTCAGAATAGGATACTTTTATTTTAAAAATATACCCTATCCTAAGAATGTTCACATTTGTATTATGTAAAATAAAACCTATTGACTTCGAACGACCCCCTCCCCAAACATTCAGCCTAGAACAGCCCCTGGCCATAACTAGCAACGCACAATGCATATTTGCTTGAAATTCCTGCAGTGATTGAAAGAATCAAAAGTAGAACACACGTGTTTTTCTTGTATCGACCAACGTGGGAATGAAAGGGGTAAACAGCCACCTAAAATGCGAACATAGGACAATATGACAAATTTTAGGAAGGCCATAACTAGCAACGTGCAATGAAGATTTGCTTGATGCTCCTGCAGTCAATAAAGTAATCAAATGTAGGACATACATGTTTCTTATATCGGACAACGTGGGGTATGAAGGGGGTAAACATCCCCATAAAGTACGAACATAGGACAATACAACAAAATTTAACAAGGCCATAACTAGCAACAACAGCAGGAATTTGCTTGAAAATTCTGCAGCGAAGAAAAGAATCAAAAGTAAGACAAACGTGTTTTTTTTTTTTATATATATATCGGTCAACGTGGCACATGAAGGGGGTAAACAAATCCTCAAACTGCGAACATACAATACGACACTTTTTACAAAGACCATAACTAAAAACGCACAATGCAGATTTGCTTGAAACTCCTGGAGTGCATAAACGAATCAAAAGTGGGACATACGTGTTTTTTTTTTTTTTTAATATCAGCCAACGTGGGGGGTTGAACAGTTTAAATACCCCTCTAAAGTGCGAACATAGGACAACATGACACATTTTAGGTAGGCCATAACTAGCAACGCACAGCAGCTATTTGCCTTGAAACTCCTGCAGTGAATAAAATAATCAAAAGTAAGACACACGTGTTTTTTATGTCAGCCAACGCGGGCATGAAGAGGGTAAACAGCCTTTCAAACCGCGAACATAAGACAATATGACACTTTTTACGAAGACCATAACTACCAACGCACAATCCTGATTTGCTTGAAACTCCTGGAGTGAATTAAGGAATCAAAAGTAGAACATACGCGTTTTCTTTATATTGGTCAACTTGGGGGTTGAACGGAGTAAATACCCCCTAAAGAGCGAACATAGGACAACATGACACATTTTAACAAGGTCATAACTAGCAATGTACAGCGAGAATTTGCTTGAAACTCCTGGAGTGAATAAAGGAATTAAAAGTAGGACATATATGTTTGTTTTTTTATATATATTGATCAACGTGGGGAATGAAAGGAGTAAACATCCCCTAAAGTGCAAACATATTGCAATATGAGATATTTTAGCATGTTCATTAGTTGCAATGCACAGTGGAAATTTGCTTTAAATTCCTGCAGTGAGTAAAGAAATCAAAAGTATGACATACTTGTTTATATATATTGGCCAAAGTGGGAAATGAAGGAGGTAAACACCACCCTAAACTGCTAACATTGGGCGTATTCTCGTCCGCGCGGAAAGGCAACTCCGTTCCCAGGAAGCCACTGCACAACACTGCAGGTCGCCGCGAGCCAGGTTGAGATAGTCCATTCTGGCCGGAGGGGGAAGGAACGAAATTGGCCAAACGTAGGCTGAACAACCTCTGTATTTGGCCTAAATGTCTAACAGAGCCGCCAATCACACCAAACATAACGGATCAGCAGCTTGAAGAAAACATCCGAACTTCAGCTACTCTAACAACAACATTCCCTTGGCAAAGTCAAGCTGTGGAACGCACAGTGAAGCTGGTGTCCGAGGCAGCATCGAAAAAGTGCAGCCAGAACGCAAGAGATATCTACGTTAGAGCCAAACTGAAGTCTAGAACAAGAATGCCCCACTTCGAGACCAAGTGACCTAAAGTTAAATGTCACTGGGTGAGTGGGTGGGCGTAACTCGATGTGCAACAACCTCCCCGTCGTGAGTTCTGTGTTATTTTGCGTAAAGAGCAAAATAAGCGAAGAGTTGTGCAAAGAAAATCGTGTTATATCAAGGGCTATGCCTATAATCATCGTTAACGTGGCATTCCAAACAAAATCGGACATTAATTCCAACAACTGAGTTAATATGGCTGTACTTTGACTCATAAACATTTTAAATTTATTTACTGGCATACAAGTTTCTTTTAATAAAGTAATTGTAATATAGCCATCAGGTAACTCTAGAAACGACCACAAGTAGTGTTTCTGTCATTGGTGTTGTGCGTGTTGCCTAACCAAAAACTTAAAAATTTTAAGTCCGTTGGGACAGGGTAAGGGTTTGTCCAAAAAGTAATAAAAAAAATCAGTAAGATCGGCACCTTTTCCACACTAGTCGTCATCGAATTTCCACCAAAAGTGCAAAACGCTCCACCCTAATGCACAATAAGGCATGTTTATCATTATGTTTATTGAGCCATAATAAGTCAAACTATAGGGCCCTACCCAAAATGGGTGTAAACCCATTAAATGTCGTTCGTCAACTTGTAGTATATTTTGCTATTTTAAACATTCCAGAACCACCTCCAAACAGGACAGAGACACATTTTGCAAACTACCTCCGGAAATCGATCAATGGCGCTGCAGATACAGCAACGTCAATATACAACGAACACGTTACTGTATACTTTGACTTGGATGAGGGTATCATGGAATTAATGCCATCACCGACTGTAGAGAAGTAGATGAAACTTACGAGGAATATGTGTGAGGGAGAGAATCGGGGACCTACGGTGTTATGTGTGGTGAGTCTGTGGACTTCGAATAGAAAAGGAACGCAGTTGAATTATGGAAGATTAAAAACGAAAGAGATAGTCGTAACGTCCGTTATGTGACACTACAAGAAAGTAACGTCTCGAAAACAGTCGTACCGTTCGGAAAAGTAAACACGCAAAGGTGTTTACTCTTCAGGTGAAACAGGCAAAGAAAATTGCATTAGATGAAGTTTGCCGTGCTATAGAACTTTCAAACCGCCATCAGTGCACATTTACCGCTGCGTGACGTACATCTCCAGCGGCGGGCTCTAAAGGCAAGTCAGAAGCATAACCTCGCTTCATTTACAGCCTCAAGATCGTGGTTGTGAGCATTTAGGGGTAATCGTGATCAGGTGCTCAAAATTGTTTCACTAAAGTGACCAAATTTCCCAAACAGTGACTACTTTCCAACATTAGTCACTGTGTATCTCTAATGGCGTAGCTAGGTATGGTCTGCTTATCAAGTGTAGTGTTGCTTATGTTCGCACTTTACGGAGGTGTTTACCCAGTTCATAACCTACGTTGGCCGAAATAAAAAAAAATAAAAATAAAAAATAAACATGTATGTCCTAGTTTTGATTCCTTAATTCATTAGAGAAGTTTCCTGCAAATTCCTGTTGTGCGTTCCTAGTTATGACCTTGCTAAAATGTGTCATATTATCCTTTTCTCGCACTTTAGGAGGTTACTCCTTTCATCCTCCACGTTGGCCGATATAAAAAACCTGTGTCCTAATTTTGATTTCTTTATTCACTCCAAACGTTTCAAGCAAATCGGAGTATGACACTTGAAAAACCTTGCTTGTAAGCAGAAAAAAGTAAAATCGAAGCATTAAAATTCCAGTTCATTTCAAATAAAGCAGAAAAATAATTTTCCACAGAAATCAGTAGCCTAAGCGATATTTAACTATAATTTAAGTGGAAATCAGTAAAATCAAACCATTAAAATTCCATTTCATTTCAAAGAAAGCTGAAAAATTCCCATAGAAATCAGTAGGCATGGGACATATAACTAGACTTTAAGCAGAAATCAGTAAAATCATTCATAAATATTCCAGTTCGTTTCAAAGAAAGCAAAAAAAAAAATCCCACAGAAATCAGTAGCCTAGGGGACATTTAACTATAATTTAAGTGAAAATCAGTAAAATCAAACCATTAAAATTTCATTTTATCTGAAAGAAAGCTGAAAAATTCCTCATAGAAATCAGTAGGCATGGGACATGTAACTAGACTTTAAGCAGAAATCAGTAAAATCAAACCATTAATATTCCAGTTCATTTCAAAGAAAGCAGAGAAATAAGTTTCCACAGAAATCAGTAGCCTAGGGTACATTTGACTAGACTTCAAGCAGAAATCAGTAAAATCAAACCATTAAAATTCCATTTCATTTCAAAGAAAGCAGAAAAATAACTTGCCACAGAAATCAGTAGCCTAAGGGACAATTAACTATAATTTAAGTGGAAATCAGTAAAATCAAATCATTGAAATTCAATTTCATTTCAAAGAAAGCTGAAAAAAATCCCCATAGAATTCAGTAGGCATGGGACATATAACTAGACTTTAAGCAGAAATCAGTAAAATCAAACATTTAAAATTCCATTTCATTTCAAATAAAACTGAAATAATTCCCCATAGAAATCAGTAGACATGGGACATATAACCAGACTTTAAGCAGAAATGAGTAACATCAAACCATTAAAATTCCAGTTCATTTCAAAAAAGCAGAAAAAAATTCCCACAGAAATCAGTTGCCTAGCGGACATTTAACTACACTTTAAGCAGAAATCAGTAAGGTCAAACAATTTAAATTTCAGTTCATTTGAAAGAAAGTTGTAAACTTATTCTCGATAGAAATATGTAGCCTAGTATAATCAAACCATTAAAATTCCAGTTTATTTCAAAGAAAGCAGAAAAGTGATTTCCCATAGAAATCAGTAGCCTAGGGTACATTTGACTAGACTTTAAGAAGAAATCAGTAAAATCAAACCATTAAAATTCCATTTCATTTCAATGAAAGCTGAAAAAATTCCCCATAGAAATCAGTAGGCATTTGACATATAACTAGACTATAAGCAGAAATCAGTAAAATAAAACCATTAATATTCCAGTTCATTTCAAAGAAAGCAACAAAATAATTTTCCACAGAAATCAGTAGCCTAAGCGACATTTAACTATAATTTAAGTGGAAATCAGAAAAATCAGATCATTGAAATTCCATTTCATTTCAAATAAAGCTGAAAATAATTCCCCATAGAAATCAGTAGCCTAGGGGACAATTAACTATATTTTAAGTGGAAATCAGTAAAATCAAGCCATTAAAATTCCATTTCATTTCAAAGAAAGGTTAAAAAAACCCATAGAAATCAGTAGGCTTGGGACATATAACCAGACTTTAAGGAGAAATCAGTAAAATCAAACCATTACAATTGCAGTTTATTTCAAAGAAAGCAGAAATATAATTTCCCACAGAAATCAGTAGCCTAAGGAACATTTAACTCTAATCTAAGTGGAAATCAGTAAAAACAAACCATTAAAATTCCACTTCATTTCAAAGAAAGCTGAAAAATTTTCCATAGAAATCAGTAGGCATGGGACATATAACTAGACTTTAAGCAGAAATCAGTAAAATAAAACCATTAATATTCCAGTTCATTTCAAAGAAAGCAAAAAAATAATTTCCCATAGAAATCAGTAGCCTAAGCGACATTTAACTATAATTTAAGTGGAAATCAGTAAAATCAAATCATTGAAATTCCATTTCATTTCAAATAAAGCTGAAAATAATTGCCCATAGAAATCAGTAGCCTAGGGGACAATTAACTATAATTTAAGTGGAAATCAGTAAAATCAAACCATTAAAATTCCAGTTCATTTCAAATAAAGCTGAAAATAATTCCCACAGAAATCAGTAGCCTAGCGGACATTTAACTACACTTTAAGCAGAAATCAGTAAGGTCAAACAATTTAAATTTCAGTTCATTTGAAAGAAAGTTGTAAACTTATTCTCGATAGAAATATGTAGCCTAGTATAATCAAACCATTAAAATTCCAGTTTATTTCAAAGAAAGCAGAAAAGTGATTTCCCATAGAAATCAGTAGCCTAGGGTACATTTGACTAGACTTTAAGCAGAAATCAGTAAAATCAAACCATTAAAATTCCATTTCATTACAATGAAAGCTGAAAAAAATCCCCGTAGAAATCAGTAGGCTTTTGACATAAAACTAGACAGTAAAATCAAAAAACTATTAATATTCCAGTTCATTTCAAAGAAAGCAGAAAAATAATTTCCCACAGAAATCAGTAGCCTAGGGTACATTTGACTAGACTTTAAGCAGAAGTCAGTAAAATCAAACCATTAAAATTCCATTTCATTTCAAAAAAAGCTGAAAATAATTGTCCATAGAAATCAGTAGCCTAGGGGACAATTAACTATATTTTAAGTGGAAATCAGTAAAGTCAAGTCATTAAAATTCCATTTCATTTCAAAGAAAGGTTAAAAAAATCCCCATAGAAATCAGTAGGCTTGGGACATATAACTAGACTTTAAGCAGAAATCAGTAAAATCAAACCATTAAAATTTCAGTTCATTTGAAAGAAAGCTGTAAACTTATTCTCGATAGAAATATGTAACCTGGTATAATCAAACCATTAAAATTCCAGTTCATTTCAAAGAAAGCAGAAAAATAATTCCCAGAGAAATCAGTAGCCTAGGGGACACTTAACTAGATTTTAAGCAGTTGTCAGTAAAATCAATTCATTGAATTTCTTTAGGTATTCGAAAGAAGGGCTTGAATCATGGGTCACTTGATGAGTTTTGTTGGGTAGTGGGTAAAAGTGGGTTTTGGTGGGTCAGTGGGTTAAGGATCAAGTTTTCATTGACCCACTTTATATCTGACAAATATCATTCTCATGCAGTGCCGTTACTGCTTTATAAGAAATTTCCTAATATTTAATTGCAAAGAAAAAGAAGTTGCTATTGGTTTTGGACTAACTTCGTGTCACTTCGAATACTCCGGGAAAACTGAAAGATCGTGACCTTCGAGTAGTATTCTTTTCAAGGCGCCATTGTCGGGGCATGGAAGAAGCACGGAACGGAAACAGTACATCATATAACAATTAAAACAGACGATCCCACGAATTTTCAATGTCACAATCTTAAAAGAAATTTCGTGGATCATGGCACGGACGAGGCGCGGCACACTATTTATGAATTAGCTTAAAGGATAGACTCTAGCAATTTGAGCTACCAATGAATTTCCAAGCATTTTCCAGCTTTTGTGGTTAATCATGTTTTAAAATGGTAATTCCCTTTTCCAGTTTTCAAAAACGCTCATTCTACTTTTAAGCTACACTAATGAAAAACATACTTATATATAGAAAACATATATTTATACTAGGCACGATTGGTAACTGGAAACATGGAGAAAGAAATTGAGGAAGTATGTGATTACCTGACCAATGATGATGGAGGGGAAAATGAAGGAACTATCATTCAAATCGTTTTCGAATTAGCAGGATTTGCAAAAGAAGAATCTTGCGACCGAGCAAAGGTAAGACACTTTTTTTTTACATATTCAATAACGATGTGTTTCTTCTTCTTTTTCTCTGTTTCAGTTTAAAGTCACATGATTATGTACCAAGGATAAAGAAGACGGTAATGACGAGATGAGTGGTAACTAGAATAAGAAAGTATGAGGAAACTGAAGAATCTGACCATAAAGTCCACTTCACGAGAGGTGAGGTCGAACTACGGACCGCAATATTTCTCGAAATCTTTTGCATGAAAGTCTGAGTAGGATTATTCACATCACTAAGTCAATCACCAAATAATAGAAAGGCAACATATGCATTGGTGGTGGAGTCAGTGGGACCTGACCAGGCTCAAGCCACTGCCAGGAATAGTCTTATATTTTTCCCGTATATTTGACGTACATCCAGCACGTTATACGTTACCGTAAAACGGGGTTACTTTGCACAAAATTTGAAAAGAGTTGTACAGTCCTCTGTCGATAAAACCATGAACTGCAAAGAGAAAGTTTCAACTGCCACCATAAGATAGGACATCTAACTGTAATTTGGCTTTAATATTGACGGTTAACTTCAGTTCTAATTAACGCTAAGGTTCGTTGTTGTAGAGGTATGGAAAGCAGTCTCTGTAAAGGCCGACAAAATTTTAAAGGTATCACCTACAAAAATTTCCATCAAAATTAAGTCAGTTTTGTAGAATACTTCTGTGTATAATGGGACTTTCAAACAACAGTTGAAATTGAAGTGTGAAACGTTTTAAAGTCATGAAAAACATAAAACTGGGAGAAGGCGATTTCAGCCTCTAATCGGGGTTACTTTGCACCGGTCCAAACTATCCCTTAGATAGGAAATTACTACTTCTGGTACCTCCTGCCTTCTAATTTTAGGTAAATTTCCTGTTTAGGTAGATGCTAGAATGGATTTCTTGTTGGAAAAGAAATTACAAACAGTGGCGGATCTAGAAAATTAGTTTGAGAGGAGCTTCACTCTGAAAAGCTTAGTTTTTTTAGAAAGCATTAGACTTTTGGGGTGCTTGAAGCTTATACGCATAGGAATGACTAACATGGGATTTTTAAAAAAAATAAATCATGTAATTTGGGTGGGTATCAGCCTGAAATTTAGGGATGTGCGATACTTCGATATATCGATCGATCGATCGATATTTTGTGAATATCGAAATTCGATATTTTGTAAATATCAAAATCGATATATCGATACTTCGATATTTCGATACTTCGATATTTTTCGATATTTCGATACTTCGATATTTTTCGATATTTCGATATTTTTCGATACTTCGATATTTCGATATTCTTCGATATTTCGATACTTCGATATTTTCTGATACTTAAATATTTCGATATTTTCTATATTTCGATATACTTCGATATTTCGATACTTCGATATTTTGATAATGGAGGTGGTCTCCATAGTTACTAGAAAACATGTTTTAATTACAAAAAATAAACATAAAAATGTTGCGTGCAGTTTGTCCGTAAATAGATGGCTGAGCGCCGCAGATTAATAATTGATATCAAGGCATATTCTAAGTTCTATACTGAAATGGCTGTAACATATTCTGTGTAGCAAACATGATCAAAGCCCAAACAATATAGTCAACATGATGCCAGAATCGAGAAAATGTGGCGATCCATAAGGGCGCATATAATCTGCAAGCCTTATCCTTAGTTTTTTCGAAACTTCCTTGATGTTAGTCAGTCATCTGTGGCGCTGAGCCCTTCAAACACGACATTGTGTAACAGGAAAAGAGCTGAATGAGTATCTGCTGTGGTTATAAACTCTGGTATAATTGGGTAGAATAGATATATTTATACAAATTCCAGATATATTTATACAATTTCTACATACTACTCCTCTTATGTTGTCGGAAACGTAAAAATTACGTGAACTACATCTAAACTTGCACACAAACCTTTATAATATACATACTACGAATCTTTGTTTCTTACAAATAAGTATAACTGGTGAACAGGAAACTTATTGAAGTGAATATACAAGAGAAAATGAAATTTTCGTAAAAATAATTCTCACCATCGTGATAGTAATAAGAATTTAAGTAAATGCTCAAAACTTACACTAAATGGGAATTAAGATTAACTTTCTCTTCCTTACACAAATCTCATTAAAAAAGAAAAAAACAATAATGTTATACCACCGGGCTGGATAAGCGAAGTCTTACTTAAATGTTACAGTGCTATCTTTAAAAATTACACAATACTCTTCTGAAATCTAACATGTTTTTGTAAACCTGACAATATTTCAATTCTTTTTTAAGAGTAGGTAATAAAACCTTACCAATTTTTATTTTGTAAAGCATCATAAAATTATCATATTTGTCATATTCAAAATATGTTATGACGTGTTCACAACTTCAAAAAACAAATATTTTAATATTTATAAAAATGATAGCTACACTTTACTATTTGATTTCATTCTGTCGCATAAGCAGTTTGTAAAATATTCAGCCCTGTCCCGACTTACACTAATACTTTGTACTTCGAATTTGATGGAAATGAACGGCAAATTCGAATGCCAATTACTCCAAATTTAAGCTAAACACCAATTTTATTTTTTCTTAAAAACTTTTCTCACAGCCAAACCACAGCAAAGCAGCAGAAATCGGAGGAACGTATAATGTGGCTAGGTACTCACTATAATTTGGGCATAATAACGCTTCACTACTTTACTCTTCATTTTTGACCGAATTCTTTTGAGGGGTCCTTTTGGAGTGGAGGAAAACTGATAACATGTAACAAATTATTGTCCAGAATCTGATCTGCAAATAGTCTTATACATTATTTTCAAGACATCAGCAAGCATCACCTACTGATCAGTTATCAACACTATTCTAACCAAAACAATGAAAATATAGTCGCTACCACATGTGTGCCAATGTACAGTACAAGTCTATCAATTTAAATACAAAGTCAAAAGGTTATACTGATCTTGTAGCGACTGGCTGTGTTACTCGATGGAAATCAGACTATAAATTAATATTTCGACTATTCCCAGCATGAAAATGAAATGGAACATTATCCATTCTCTATTTTACTACTGCTACTGTCACATAACGTTTCGAGGGAACACCATTTCTCTCGCCTTTAGGTGGTCTTTTTAGTTTTCATTTTTTTTTTTTTTTTTGGCTAACCTCCGCCGGTGACAGGAAACTAATAGGGGAGGAGCCAGAGGGCCTCCATATGCACCACCACCCTCTGATCCTTTAGGACATATATTTCTATATTACCTACAGTTCAAAAAAAAATTTGTAACCATGTTCCCAAAAAATAAAACTGATGCCACTATAAAATCGCGGACCTTTCTTTGTTAACCAACAGTGATTTTACGAAAAGCGTATACCTTTACGTTGACGGTCCTAGAAATTCCCTTAATTATGACAGTGCCATGAAAAATACCTACCTCGTTGGAAAGCTTTTTAATTTGAAACCCTTTTCTTAAAGAAATCAAACTCATGAAAACGAACATAGTTTTGCTTACAAGTAATTGAAAAACAGCAAATGCAGATAAAAGTAAGTAAAATGTCAATAAATAAATAAAAGCACTCAATATATAACTACATAAATAAACAAATGAAATCATATTTTTTGCGCGGGTGATGTACACGCAGGTGTGACTTCATGTTAGAAGTATTTCCACATTTGTAAGACACAGTCAGTAAACATTTTGAACATCGCACACAAGGCCCATCATATTTAGTATCTGCCCATTTTTCAAAATATTTCCACAGAGATACATTTCTTTTTCCTGTTGAACTACCACAATCTGCGTTTTCTTCAGCCATTTTTATGATCCCTGCCTCTCGTTCAAAATAGTAACTACTGGTATGGCATTTCAGTCACAACACAACTGTGTGAGATCCAACAACAATCACAGAGAAGATTGTCACGGTTACCAAATTTACGAGGGAGAAAATTAGCGAAAGCACTGGATTCTTTTTGCAAGATTTTGATTTTCAGAAACTCTTACTTGATACATCTATCTGGAAGAAAAACAATAGTTATCATCTTTGGGGGGGGGGAGTATGAGGCGTTTGATAGCACTTTGTTCTTTAAAATGAAGAAACAAAGGTGTAGGCGTCAACAAACAATTTGTACATTAAAAAATCACTGTTTTGCATTAGGTAGCCTTTAATCAAGTTGGCAGAGACAAATTAAATCATACAACAATCGAGTTGAAGCCAAAATGTTAAACCGGATTCTGAAGTTGTATTATAATCCACATGTCTTAGTTGTATAACCCTTATCTCTGACCTTTGAAATTTCCCACACAGAAGCAAAATGCCCTATGTGGCAAAGAATAGTAATGATATTGGTTTGCTTCATAGAGAGAGGTTTCCACCTTTGCTGCAAATGTTAAACTTGTCTCTCCCCTCCATAAGGCTAAAGACAAGCAGTGCTTAAATACAGCGGGTGCCTCGAAATGCTGATAACCATGAAGGACCCCGGCACTGAAGAAGCACTGTCATGCCCTACTTTCTAATATCCATAGCATTTTTTCTTCGATATTCTTCGATACTTCGATATTTTTCGATACTTCAATATTTCGATACTTGGATATTTTCGATACATCGATATTTCGATATTTAGATTTTTCGATATTTCGACACTTCGATATTTTTTGGTACTTCGATATTTTTCGATACTTCGATATTTCGATACTTCGATATTTTTCGATATTTCGATACTTCGATATTTTTCGATATTTCGATACTTCGATATTTTTCGATATTATCGACCGATATATTATCAAACCTTCGATATTTCGATATTCGATATATCGATCGACTTTCGATATTTGGTCGATATCGAAGTTCGATATTCAAAACCGGATATCGCACAGCCCTACTGAAATTCCCAAACTGATTTCATTTGGGATGATATTCTTGGAGATAAAGAGCAACGAAGGCAAATCAGTTCACGGGGATTTTTTTTCTCTTATTGAGTTGATCTTTTTGTGGGACACATGCTAAATTATCAGAAGGTAGTTCCTGTGCAGGTACCAGAAAATACATAATTTTCTTTACAAATATCGATAGTTCATACTAAGTACTAGTACCAGTACTATCATTCTGATATCAATATTTCTAGACTGCATTCAGTTTTGTGTAGAAAGTGAAATGTATAAATACTGAAGGAAAAACATTGAATAGAAACATTATATTTGTGTGCACAGTATCCCCACCTTTGGGGTTACTTTGCACCAAAGTTTATATTTTAATAACTATGGACATACTAAATGTTTACTAATGCACTTACACAAATGTTTTTCTTAATTATCCAGCTATTATACGTTTAAAATATAGCATTCTAAATCATTACCTTTGTGAGTTACATGAGACTTCCTTTAAAATTCCTACATTCTGGTGCAAAGTAACCCGTCTTACGGTACATGCTTTTATTTTTTCTGTAAAACGACTTCTTCTGTTTTGAATAAGTGAAAAATGGCATAGTGTTTGTTACTTTCAAAATATAAGTAAGTGCGAATTAGATTAGTCGAATCGTCACTCACTTTAGCAATGCAACCCAACGATGTAACTTAATATTGTGAGAGAAAAGGCGAAAGGTTAAGTTTTAATTTCCTATCTAGTCGTTACTTCAATCTTGTTTTTAAGAATAATTGGGTTTCAGCAACTTAAAACCTTCGACTGTCAACTTCGTCTTGATCGCATTGCAGTTTCTATCACTTATGATAAATTGAGTGAAGAACAGAAGCTACTGTGAACTAATGAAAGCAGAACTCCAAGTGGTTGGAAATTTCGATATGCCCTGCAAGTATTTTTGAATCTATAGAAGGATGTTCGCTGTATATCCGACCATTTTCGCTTCGGTGTTGCCACCTATCGTATAATGTTGGAACTAAAGGTAAGCTGCTGGCGAGAGCAGTGTTGAGTCTGATGTTGTAGGTGGTTGAGTGTTATCAAATGGCACCAAAAATTAACCGGTATTCGGAGGGTTACGCAATGGTCATTTTCACGGCTAAGTTTTCACATGTACGCATTGTGAAACAGTGTCGGGAGAATGGGTTAACAATTGGGGTCACTATTGTGAAAAGTATTGTGGCCCGTTACAACAGACTCCCCTTGCGAAACGTTCACCCACGAAAACCACCAGAAGTTCTGCAATCAAAGTGAGACCCGTAGTAGATTGGTGTGCCAAGAAAATCCCCCAATGAAACGTGATGTGGGCCACAGATTCCACTTCCCGCCGTCAATTGTGAACGAAACAATTAGCAAGCGCCTCAGGTTGCAGCGTGTGCGGAAGGCCTATGTAAATCACCTGCTACCAAAGAGAAACAAGTTGTCGCAATGGATGAACAATTAATCACCTGCTATCAAAAACAAGCAAGTTGTCACAATGGATGAATCATATGTCCATCTCAATGCAGGGGGGATCATATTCGAGTGATCACATACAGTAACATTGACAGCAAGAGGCGCATTAACTTTGTTCGTCAGTGCAGAGAAAGTTTCCCTCGTGACTTTATATTTGTTATGGGATTCGGATATAAGGGTAAGTTGATTATATATAAGGTGGACAAAAACGTGAAGGTGAATGCCAGATACTTCCAAGAAATCATTCTTACATCTATACTTCCCAGAATTATATAGAATGGACCAGAACCAGATGATGATCTATATTTATAAGACTTCGAGTCATACCGTCAGAACATTACTAGTTCTTCTTTCAGGAAATGGCAAAGAAATTAGGAATTCAAGTCATTCCTTTTGAAGACGTTTCTCTGAAAAGGCTAGATGCAAGTGAAGTGAGTTTTTGCGCATTTGGACTGTCAAAACGACGTCTTCAACATCGCCGTCCGCGCACCCTTTGCTTCTTGTCAAATAATATTTGTATACTATTTTACTATTTTTATAGTAATTGTCAAATAATACTTTTTTAAATAAATACAAATATTATTTAAAAAAGTAGTTAACAAGGTGCCAAGGCAACATTATAAGTCCTCAATTACCGTCATTTTTCTAGTGCTTGCCTTAACCCACATATTTGGGTAATTCATATTCTGGTCACACTTTCTATGGATGACAACATTGAAAATTCTTTTGATTCGTATTTTCGGGTGCACAATAAAATTATCTATAATTGCAGTAAATTACATTTCATTATCTCTTTTCATTTGCAAAAAACGGGCAAAAGAAAAATGGTTAGCTTTTCTATCATTTTAAGTAGTCTGCCCTCTTAACTCTCCTAGTCAACGTTATAATATGCTTTATATTATCTACTTATATGAATCAAACTCAGAGTTACTATGTTTGTATTTTAATATCTCTTGAACCGAACTCGATGAGATTTTCAAGATGCATCTTGTAGATGAACTTTGGCTCTTAGATGCTTTTTATCACTTCTCTTTTACGGTGCAACTTAGGGGAGGAGTTTAAGATAACCAAGAAAGTTCTGTCACTTTTTCACCCACCACCTTCGAACATCAATATGTCATCAAAGACGTACCTGGAAGTTCAAAAATAGTCTCCATTAACATCGACGACCTTCTGCCAAGGTTGGGGAAGGTCATGGATTTATTCGCAGTAGAACTTGCTGATTCATGAAGCGAAGAAGGAATCAAGTGCATTTTGCACCTCTACTAGGGATTTGAACTGGCGTCCAATAAGATGATTACCCAAGAAATGACAGGTGATAATCGGACAGTGCAATGTCCGGAGAGTATGGCGGATGCAATAGTGTTTCCCATCCAAGACGTAGAATAGTGTACTGGCTCATCCTAGCCACGTTGGGCTTAGCGTTGTCCTGTAAAGGAGGACTCCTTTGCGTGTCAGAAGTGCTGGCTCAAGAGTTTTGAGTTTTTCTTGAACACAGCTCATCTGCTGACAGTACACACTTGCATTGATGCTCTGACCAGCTGATAGCAGTTCATGATGCACAATGCCACGAGCAGTCCACCAAACACATAGGATGATCTTCTTCTAGTGCAGTGCTGGTTTCGGCTGTTTTGGAACTGGTTCATGGGATGCTAACCAATGATGACGGAGCTTCGTACAGGACCCACTTCTCATCACATGTCAATACCCTGTCCAGAAATGGCTCCTTCCTCAGACGATACCGCAAAGAAACACAGGTGTCTGCTCGCGTTACCTTCTGGCCCGGAGTCAAATCATGTGGGACCTATCTATCCAATTTGTGGTACCTCCCAAGTTGGTAGAGGTGCTGCCAAATGGTTTCTCCACTCGCACTGAATCGTAGTCCCAGTTTCTCACATCTCTGACTACTGTTTGCCCCAATTACTGCCTGAAGATCTTCATTTTGTACATGTGTTGGTCCTCCGGCACGAGGTGTTCCGTCACCGTCCTTAAACTTGTTAAACCACCGCTGCACTGTCTTCATAGTCACGACACCAACACCAAAAGCCTGGCATATCTACCGCTCCGCTGTAGCTGTGTTTTCCCCAGTTTGAACTCGTACAACATACACGCTCGTATGACGCTCTATGGAGGTCCTGTGTTCACTCTGTCCTTACGCAAGTTCATGGTGTAAATGAATTGCCATAATCAGCAAGTATATTGTATATACCGACAGCAACAACTGACCTTCGGTTTATCTCCATTCTCATTCAACTCACGGTGGGAGGGCTAATAGAACACAGACATCCCCAAAAAGCGACAGAACTTTCTTGCTTATTTTTGTAGAGATAGATATATATATAGATAGATATAGATATAGATATAGATATAGATATAGATATAGATATAGATATAGATATAGATATAGATATAGATAATGATCGAGAATGACTGATATCCGAGAGCGCTTCTCTAATAGTAAAAAGTGACTGACTGATGGAACATTGATATTTTTCTTGTTTTAACCTAGCGAAGCGGCTAATTGGCGCTAGTGTTACTGTATAATACACATTGACACAGATATATACCAATAATCATCTAGAAATGATTAATGGTAGATGATTTTGTTTATATTTTTAGGGTCCTATACCACGCAAAGAGCCATACAAAGTTCAGTTCGAATCTCTGGATGAATTTTTCAAGAACTTCCAAGGAAACCGAACAGTGACTTTTTCAATGGTCGACGAAGAAGACAATTCATTATTTTGCCTGTTTGTTGAAATCGTCATAACATATCAATATTAACTTTTCAAAGTTGATGAATCTCATTGATAAAGTATTATTGCAACTTCATTTGTGATTACAGAGATAGACTTGATAAGCACCAATTGGTACACACAACATTGTTGCACGTTTACTCTAATAATAAACAAGTACATAAGAATAATCTTGTTTTTTTATAACGTTATAATTAAATCTAATATAATATCGTATTATTTCCTAATAATATGGCATTTTGAATATATGCTATGCAATACTATTAGATTTCTTCCAATGGAATCCTCCCTTCAAATGCGTCATTTCCAAAAGTCAAAAACATGAAAGCCATAATACATTGTTAATCAAATTAGTCAGCGTCTAACGCCATGCACTTTTGGACTTACTGAGTCAACGATTAGATTATACGGCGAAAAAGGTCTGCAGACTTTGATGCGAGGAAGTCCTCAACCACGTTACACAGACCGTTGATTTGGAAAGGTGTTCCCTCCCAAGAAGTGATCAAGATTACGCAAGAGGTGGTTAAGTCATTACGTGCAATATTGCAAGTTATGTGGTGGTTGAGGAAAAGTTTCATACTGTATATCGTAGAGAATCTTCAACGTTCTTTGACCAAACACTTACGAAGACATTGTCGTATAACATAAGGGTATCATATCTAATATCTTTGGGTACTTGGAGGCAAACTTGTGGTGAATTTCATGGAGGCGAGCTCTGCAATGATGGTTTCGCCTCTGCTGAGTAAGACACTATGGACGAAACCCGCCATAGTTCACGATACCAACATTTTTTATCGGTTTTGGAAACCGTACTGGGCTTTGATGAAGGTCCAAATACTGTCCTGACCACTTATGATTGCCACGGCAGATCCAGTTTCTGTCATAAGTGGCAATCCTTTGCAGGAAACTTTCCCGGTTATTCCTTACATTTAGAAAACTGCACATTTCCGGATGATTCATGGTGTCCGGTGTCAAAACTCACGTTGTACCCATTACCCCACCTTTCTCACTACCTCATTTGCAGTATCACAACCCTTTTCCGAAGGTACGCGAGATCCTCATGGAAACATAATGTCGATTAGTGCTCATGGTGGTTCAATTTGCAATACTGTCACCAGAACGAAATATGGCAAATCTCCGATGACTGGTGTGTTCTTTCTTTATTTCTGGTCCACATGTACTGTTAAGATTTTCTGCCGCTTTCTGTGCAGAACATCAACGTGTTATATTAGAGATAGCCACATCACTTCAACTTGAATTCAGAAAAGTTTAGAAACCTTTTCGATGTTCACTGAGTAGCATCAGTTTCTGTTGGAGTACAAGCTGTTATGTCGTGTTATCGATCTGTAGTTCTATGCCTCTATAAGCAAAAGAATGACGAATCCTTGTATTCCAGGACCAGAACGAAAATATCAAGGTTAGTATGAAAATATAAAAGTCGTGGAATTTTGTGATTGAATTTGCTTTAGTCAGAGGCACTTTGTAAACCGTTAAGCAACTTTCCCTATATTTGCAGTTGAAGGAGTCTGATCCATCGGTGTATCTTTTGAAATTAATTTTTATATTTTCACTTTGTCTGCAATGAAAGATGAGCCAGTCATTTATCTCCGAATAGTTGAAAATAAATGCAATGAAAATAATATACCAAGAACAAAATATTGATAAATCTGCTCCAAAATACAAGGAATCGTTTAGAGTCAATTTCTGCATGTACTAGTAGATTATATAAAATCAAGATTTTTTCAAATGCAGACCCATTTCTAAAAGATTCTGGAATACTAAATCAAACGTACTGACTAAACGAAAAAAAATTAATTGATGTTATTTGAAGATCAAAAAATTGAAACACTCTAAATATGTAAAATTTCAGTCAGATTGATAGTAGTTCTCTTGGATGACAGAATCCAGTCAGGAAATTGAAAACTGAAAAACAACACACAGCCTATTGTTTCCTATGTCATCCTGAGTGCGAGCGCGGATTTAGTGTTACGAATAACATTCACCAAGGTAAGTTAATAGAACAAATATATAAACTTTGTCTTCTGCAATGTTTGTGAGGGTAAATTGATCCTGTTTGAAGAACTTAGACGGCGAAAAGTTCGTAGTTCAAAGGAGAAGGAGTAGCCATTATCCATCCACTAATGCTCCATACGGGAAAGAAAACGAAAAAGTCATTCAAGCAGATTCTTCATCTGAACCGTAATATTTCTGGTAAGATTTCTCTTATTTGTATTGTCATTTCTTATTGTATTTTCATGCAAGTTGAGAAAACTACACTGATGTTTATTATAGTTATAGTTTTATTAATTTATTTGTAATAACTGTACAAATTAGCCAAAACTTCTTAGGCATTGTATCTATACCCCATGATCATGTACTTTCACTAGAAAAGTGCTTTTGTTGCGATACAAATGTCGGTCTTTCTCTCTCATATATAATAGAGGATGGTAAATGGTTAATAACTTCAATATTTGAGCATCATTATACGAAGCACTGAAGCCTATATTTGCAAGCAAATTTATCAAACTTTTTGCACCATATTTTCTGTGAATAAGCAAGGCAACACCACGCATGAGTGGGAAAAGAAATGAAAGAGGGCGAACAGCATGGAAAATAGAAACTTGCAATTTTTTTTACATTCCGTTTATGTCCTTTGATTGAAACAAGAAGTGTTTCGAAGAAACAATAAAAAGTTGATGGAACCGTCTGTTCTTCCTCTTCAAGGAAACCATCACTTGCCGGTCAGTACTTTGTTTCGTAAGCTTGAGACTGTATGCCTGTTCTTATTATAGCCGCAGCAGTTCGAACCACTCTTAAGCGCTCATCATCTTCGTTATCACACTTCGAATTTCAGTTATAGCATGATTCGCTCAAAATGTTGTGATCCACATCTCGAAAGCAAAGTACAGTTTCCTACTGTGCAATTGGGTGACTACTATACGGTCACCATACTTTTCCAGAAGCTTTGCTTTCACTCTCCTATGTGAGGGCTTTTCACCAGAAATTAAATTCATAAGATCATCCAAGGAATACTGACAATCGTCATTCTCGTTGAGAAAAGTGAATCATTAACTGGACGTCCTCTCTTTCCATTGGTTCCACGTTTGGTTGAAAAGAACTTTTTTGGAATGGTTGTCATTGCATATTACATCAGCTGCTACCAAATCACTGACAAGAATGATACAACTTGATACTTCTTGGCCGTAGTTATCTCCCCGCTCAGATACATCATCCAAAACTTTCTTCTTCATTTCTTTGCTGCGTACTTCATATACTTTCTGAAGGAGTTCAACTGTTCTTTTCTGTTTTTGATTTACTCATCATCAATTCTTTGGTTTGAAAATTTAAAAAATGAAATGAAATCTTTGAGTTTTACGTCCCACGGTTATGCCGGTTAGGCTAAAGGAGACGGTGAAGATGAGAAATGAATGAAATGAAGAAAGTGGGAGGAAACGGGAGAGCCCCGAGAAAACCCATGCACACGGTGTTTGTCCACCACAAAGTTCACTTGGCGGGGGCTGGGATCGAACCCGGGACCCCCAGCACCAGAGGTGAACGCTGTACCACTGAGCCACCGCGGCCCCCGGTTTGGAAATCAAATTGAACTACACTGGAACATTGAGAAAGGGAAGGAACCTTGTGTTGTTTATGGATAACATTTTGACGAATCTTTTCTCAAATTAACTACAATAGAGTCTGTCCGGTGTTATTTTTCGACAAGATGTAATATTAACCACAAATATTTTTAATCGCTGAAGCGGTTATGCTTTCCAACTTTCCTTGAAGTACTGGCTATAAATAACCCTTCCATTCCTTTTAAGTGAACAACACACTTGTCACTCTCAACACTTTAATCACAAATCAAATACCACTCTCACCCATTATGAGACGACAAGCAAAAATGTACGATTATGAACACTAATACATGCAATACAAACTTGGGGTGTTTGCCAATGCATTACTACGCCACAGCAGACAACGTAACTTTAGTTTGCTGACTGTTTGGTGCGCTGGTATCACGTAAGGCAACAGAAAAAAAAACTAAAGTGTTTGTTCGCAATTCTCATTTAACCTCTCATACCCTCTGCTTGTGGCAGTAATACACTCGAAAGTATTAATTTTATTACATTCAAATGCATTACTACCGTGGGCAGGCTGTATAGGAGTATTTACTGGAAAAATGAAATGAAATCTTTCAGTTTTATGTCCCACAGTTATGCCGGTTAGGCTAAAGGAGACGGAAGTATTCACTGGAGTTGCGAACAAGGTAAGCGTACCATTTGTGTTATGACTGTTTAGTTTATACGTATTAGACTGTGCAATGAAGTTCAACGACTTTTCAGGGGAAAAGGAGAGGAGTCTAGTCTGGACGGAAAAAACAAAAACAACAAGCGATGGCCCATCTGCATATTTGTGGATCCCAAACGTATCAGGTATCCTCTGATCTTATTGGCCAATACAGGTAAGACATACCTATAGCAGAAGGCAAACGCCAAATGCTGTCTCCTCTCGTAGGCGAGCTCGCTAGCGAGTGGGCCTGTAATGAAAGTCACTTTTGGCGTGGGTTCAATCCAGGCCCACGGAAAGTTTTTTAATTGTTTTTTTATTTTCGTAAAATTTTTTTCATTAAAATAAGCAGTAAAAGTAGTGGCAGTAGGAACGTGTTAGAAGCCCGTAAGGGTTGGTTGGGTTCTGTTAATAAAAGTAGTAGTAGTAGTAGAAACGGGTTAGAAGCTCCGCAGGGGTTGGTTGAATATATTGTCGACATCAAATGGGAAAATGAAAGACTTGCTGAATTATTTGTACATTTTTACGACCAACTTACAACAGCTGGCTAGGGTAGCGCACGAAAAAAATACAGGGTAGCGCACAAATACTGAAACGCTTGGAATCCGCAAAAATGCTGCCCGCCTCTTCTTCCCCTTGCACAGTTGTTGCTCTTCGAATAATACGGAACCACGCCTTCCCCATGCTTCCTTTCTCTGACGCCTAGTTTCAAATAAAAATGGGAACTTTGAAGCCTATAACTTTGAAAGTATGAATTCTATGACAAAAATGAAGAGGACGTTTCTTGTAGGAAAGCTCGTCTACTTTAATTTTGTAGATAGATTAATTTTCGCTAGAATTGTTAGTTACGGATATATATGAAAAAGGTAGGAAAAACACCTTTAAGCAGCTTCCTTACCCCTCGCTTAAGCTTTACGTTCCAGGAGTTTTAGTATGTTGTATTGTAGGTGTCAGAAAACAAGTAGGCCAAATTTTAAAACTCCAGGATATTTTCTCTCTATCACCATTTTTTGCAACTAATTTGACTGAGCTATTACACCGATTGCATGAGTAGAGAGTTCAGTAGCACAATAAGCGAGTGACCGTCAGCGGGAGTGCACAAGTGAGAACTGAATTGTTTTAGTTCGTACACAGTACTTCTACTACATGGTTTTTCACTAATAGTAAAAAAAAAAGTATTATTTTGTCAATTCTAACGGATAAATCTGGTTTTGCTGACTTATGAAATGTGTCCTGTTTCTCGAATCCATTTTCCTGTTTTTTTTCACTCGTTAATATGTGGTAACGCTACGCCAACAAAGATCGAGTTGTGACACTTTTCTATTAAAAACCTACGATGTAAATAGCGATTACATCAGTTAAAATTTGCCTGCATCATAAACTGTGACTTTTTTTTTGTTTCTTACATAATTTTGTTTGTCAACACGGCATGCATATATATTGCAAAATTCAATGGTTTTTCTATGTAATAAAGGAAGTTTTGAAATTGTATTTGATAATTTCATGGATAAAAGATAGTGGTTCAAAATGGAATATATAAAAGAATATAGTTTATTAGTGCAGGACAATCTTTCTGAATTTTTAAATCTGTTGTCAGTTCCATTGTTATTTTTATTTTAAATATATATTATTAAACACAAGGAATTACTGAGCTGAATTTGAGTTTGACGTCTCATTCAGCAGCGAGACTATATGACACGTGGACCTACTGATTAACGTGGAATTAGAACCACATGAGCTCCTGCCAGGAATCAAACTCCGGTCTCCCACACCAAAAGCGCGTACACTAACCACTTAGCCACGAATGAGCTCATAAGGAACTATTACTTCTACAATTAATTACTAGTGCACGGAACATGCCCATAACTAGGGGTAGCCAGGAAGACTCAGCAGCCCTGGAACTTCCAGTTGCTTGTTAGTATGTATAAACACGAAAGTAACAGTACTTTATTTGCGTGGTTTGCAAATAACAGTGTGCAGCCGAGTAAGCATACAGTTGTCACATTTCAGAATATGAGATATCCATGGTTACAAAACCACTTTTCCAAGCGCAAAATATCCTAGTAGACATGGCTGTATATACACAGATACACATATAAGCTTTCATACATATTTAAACACAGAAAGAAAAGTTACATTTTATCTTCATTGTACACGGTTTAGAGAATAATTGAATAAAGATGTGACTTTTTAACACAGAAATATGTTTTATTCTATTTTAAAAAGTCAGATAACTTATTGAAAACTGTCGTACAAACTATACATGTACTCATGGAAAAACCAGAAATTTTGAGGAATAATCTTAACTTCTTGAAATAGTGTTTTGTCGTTGTTAAAATTTAGTAAATATAAGCATAACGCTCAAATTAGTTTTTGACTTTTCTCGTGTCTACACATTCCTCTCTTTCTCTCTCTCTCTCTCTCTCTCTTTCTCTCTCTGTGTCACTAATTTAATACATTCATCCCAGCTTTACTACGGCAAAATCACTATTCCATCCGCACCTACATTTTATCGTAAACCGGAGCTGGGAAAGAACGGTAGATAAACAATTGTACCGTAAAAAATAGAAATATATGTAGATGATTAACTGAAGAACAGATATTAACGAATAAAAGTTATCCTACGATACTAATCACAAAAAACCTGATTAAACTGTGCAAAAATATAATGATACTGAATATGATTTACACAAATTAAAAGGACATTAAAAGATTATAACTGAGCACACAACTTTTACTGAAAATCTTTTATGAATGTGTTAACCTCTTGTTTTATTTTTATTTATTTTCTTTTAATGAAAGGTGGCTACGTGGCTCTATCAATAAATTAAAATTTCACTTATTCACAATCCGTCTTCGACCGGTCAGTTGGTTCGCTGCTGATACCACTCGGGTTCTGGCGTCGAGTCCAAACTGGATGTAAAAGAAGTCCATAGAAAAATTCCTGCACTGGAGCCAGAGTAGTTTTAGGAGAGTGTTGGCTAATTCCAAGAACCTGCTGTAATTTTCTATTGGTAGCGCTCAACGATTATCCACACTGACGTAATTCTCTCATGATTCAACGACCTGGGACTCGCTTGTTTCATAAAACTAAGAGCTTCATTACACTAATAATATAGCATTTGACTACGGCTCTCTCCGATATAATTATAAAGTTACTTTTAATGCTGGACCCAGAAAGAGTGAGGGAAGCCAACCTTCGATAATACAAGTGCGCGAATTATCTTAAATAGCACACCCGGCTTACACTCAAGACTGTCTTTTCCAATTTCTTTTTAAATTCGAAAAAAATTAGCTTCGGGTCGGTGATATTATTAACGCGTTGAGAGTTGTAGTTATAGATATCACTAGTCTCAATAAACAAATGTTTATTAGTCACAATAAATGGAATAACTTGTATATACAAACAAGGAAAGAGTAATATTTTTTGTGCTCGAAAAATAGATTTATAAGAAGTCTTTGACACAATTCATATACAACTCTTAATGACTTCTGAAAACGAAATGTGTTAATATATCCACTGCAGCAACCCAAAACATACCATAGCTCAGTTTATATGTTTGTCTCCAATCCTTTCGCCAATGTGATCTCGAAGACCACAAGTGCTAGAAGCGTGCCATTTTCACTGGCCGATTCGAAATTTTGTCTAGATTGTCCAGTTTTAATTGAATGTTTAAAACACTTGGCTGTTGTTTATTTATTACATTTTAGGAGCACACTGGAAGTGTTGAAACTTTATAAAAGTAAAACACTTTATCCTACGAGTTATATGCTCCAACACAACATAGTTGTATGCAAGGGTTGTATATCTCTCAGGCGTTTGTTTCATGACCAAATAATAATGAAAAACGAAGGGTAACCATTTCTCCAGTTTAAGATGAATATTTATTATTTGGAGTGTTTTGCACAATGAACACCATATCACTGATATTATAATTAATTGTGTATGTATAATGTATTTGCTTATTACATACCTTATGCAAGAAGAAAAAAAAAGCATACATGAATTAGGAACTCTAACCAGAAGTCGGCTGAATCTTGCAATCGATGCGAGATATTGAAATCATGATCGAAAAATCTCCCTTTATGACACCCCTTCCCAATTTTTCTTAAGACGACTTTCATATGTCTGTAAAGGGAAATGTACAGATGTTGTGAGGAATGACAAAGAGATTCATGCTCATGTGTGAATGATGCGCTGTGTAGAGAGCGCAGGTTCAGCTAGTAATGACATTAAAAATGAAATGAAATGAAATCTTTGAGTTTTACGTCTCGTTTTATGCCGGTTAGGCTAAAAGTGACGGTGATTATGAGAAATGAATGAAATGGTGGAATGAAGAGAGTGGGAGGAAACGGGAGAACCCCGAGAATACCCACGCACACGGTGTTTGTCCACCACAAAGTTCACCTGGCGGGGGCTGGGATCGAACCCGGGACCCCAAGCAACAGAGGTGAACGCTCTACCACTGAGCCACCGCGGCCCAGTAATGATATTAAATCATTGACATGTGAATATTTTCGTAGTCTATTTTAGCATTATTGTCTCAAAGATTTTTGAAAATACTGATAAAACAGAAATAGGGCGATAATTCTTAATATCGTAATGACCGCCTTTTTCAAACAAAGGAATCGATTCCCCTACTTTTAATCGCTGGGAATTGCCCGATTCTAATGCAAAAATATTGAGTCAGGTGGGAGCAATTATCGAAGTAGATTGTTTTATAATAATATATAGCTCTTAGTAAACACCATTAGTTTTCCGCTATCTAATAACTTCTAAAGTGTCCTGAATTGTTGCTGGGTTAATAATGGCTGTGGAGTTATAAAGGCCTACATCAGATCTCTTGTTCTAGGATAGATGAGAAGAGCGACGAAAATAACCTGAAAGGAAGTTATAAAATAAACATTAAAATTACTGGCAATTTCTACTGGATATGTAATCTGTTAATTGTTGAGGATTTAACCCAATTAAGCACGTCAACTTTATTAGTGTGTACTGACTAGTTAAGCATATTCCACATAATTTTAATATTTTTTCTAGAACTTTTAATAGTTTTTGAATAATGGATTATTTTCGCAGCTTTAATTTTTTTTTTATATATATAAATGTGCTTATACCTTTTCAATGTAATTTTTGGAAGTCATTAGAAACATTTTAATACTAAGCATTTTAGTATACGTAATTAACATTCATTTCATAATTCGTTTTATAATTAATATTTGAAGTGTGTACGTCATTTATAATTCATTTTTTATCAGTTTCATTACTAACTCTAGTAAGTATGAGAGGGGAAAGATACGTTAAAGCAATGTCCATAAATATGAATACGAACGTATCAAGTACGCCTAGTTATTTTTTCCACAGTGGAACATAAATAAATTTCATCCCAGCTTTCAAGAGTCTACGAATGACAAACGTAGGTCATGTTATTCGGTGAAATTAACATATTTTCAGTATTGGAAATTTATGGAAGTACCGGTAACTTAATTGTGGAATCCGGGAAGACAAATAATTGCACATCATGATCTGAGTAACATGGATTGAATATTTCAAGTTTATTGTTAATACATTGTCTGGTTCATACGCACTGACTTTTAAAGTTTCTCAATTGGGTACTCAGGCTTCGTCACCATCATCTCATAGTATTTTATTATTATTATTATTATTATTTCTTTTAGTAGGTCCAATAGACCAGTGGTTCCTAAATTCTTTCTGAGAGGCGAGAGAGACTATCAAGAACTGCTGATATAAAATGAACCGTGAAATAAAGACATTACCATTGAGTTCAAGATTATTTCTTCATCTAGCAAGTAACCACAATTTTCTTTTGAACTATGCAAGGCCTTCATAGAAGCTGGAAATATCTTTTGGATACCTGTTCAGCTGTTTCGAGCGGTGTTTGTCTGCGCAGTCTACCAATGAGTAAGCCCGGACCATTTATCCAGTCGTGGTGGTTAGTGAGGACATGCTGAGTGCTGCGACTGTATGTAAGCACGCCCCACCCCACTGAACAACTGCAGTTTATTGCAACGTACATAATGAAATTGTAAGCACCGGTGTGGTTTGGGACCAAGAAGGAACCATCGATAACTGACGGAGCACGACACTTCTGGAATATGATCTACTTGTCCCAATTTCTGCCACACCACTTGGGAGATCTGATTGACAGAGTCATTCTTGGCCCATCCCGAAAATCTCCTGCTGGCTTTAATAACCGGCCGAAACTCAGACATAAGAAATCTTGGTAAGGCAAAATACTTCACATTTTTGTTTTACCAACCATTTGTTTTAATGGAGAGCAATACCATGACATGAAGGATTGGGATCCATGCTCCTTCCACGAACCTCCGTAGACTAATATTATTATAAATGAAGAAATAGATGATTATATTAAAAGCAAATAAACAGCGGAAATCAAGACTTTCCCTGCCACCCAAGGAATCGGACGACTTGTGAAATATAACAGATGCTGTGCAAATCATCACAGAGGCTGACTCTTTCGTTATCGGTCTCAGCGCAGCTGATGGCAACATTAAAGTGAAATTGGAATCTACATGACGTACGCCCACACTTATAACAAAAAGTGTGTATAATCATGTTTGCTAACATAATTTGGGGTGTGTGGACGTCGCAGTCTAGCTACCTCCTCATGATGAGATCTGGCTTATTTTCAAAGCATAATAAGCTATGAAAATAAGCGAAGCGCTCAACAGTAATTGAGGAACTGTTAGCAATTAGGAAGCTAAATATTTTATTTCGTCTTTTATATCGAAGAACTTTTGAATAAAATTCAAAGTCAAAACAAATTGGCAAACGTCAATGGAAAAAAAGGCATTTTAGTCTAAAATCAACAATTTTTGACCAAAAGCATAAGTAAACAGCATAGGAAATCACCCCTGAGGTACAAATTTTAACATATTGGTTATGAACAAAACAATAAACAGCCATAATGCAGAAAAATCCGTAGAATAGTCAAATAATGACATTTCTCTGAAACTGTTGTGCATGTTCCATACCCAAATCGCTACCAAAATTTCTAAGTCGATGTGCGCCACCTAAACAATCTCCAAAAAATCTATTTAAAAAAATCAGACATCCTTTAGATCAGAAATGGCCGCTTTCCCGCACTACCGACCTTAGCATTTCGAAAAAGAGTTTTTTTTTTTTCGATACAGCCTGATACATATTCTCGGGTCAGCACTCAGTCTTTCAATTGACTTGATGCACCTTTACAATGTCCTTACCTAAACCAGATTTCTCATTTTCATTTTCTTCGCTATATATTGTATTACGTATTTCGTCCATACATTTTAATCGCAGTGTTCCTCTTGGTATTTTTTCTTCTGCAATTCCTTCCATAGCTAATAATGTTATTCTTTTATGTCACTTATTGTGTCCAATCGTTCTATATCTTTTTTGCGAAATATTCTTCAGCGTACTTGTTTTCTTCTTGCTATCTCGAAAACTCTTTCATTTGATATTTAATCCAACCATCTATTTTCAACATTTTTTCTGAAACACCGCATTTCGAATACTTCCAATTTCCGTTTGTTTTTGTTTGTTTCCCTAGGGACCAGGTCTCATCACACTTCATACATAGACTTCCATCAATTAATCATCAGTTCTATGTCAATGTTTTTGAGGTTTGAAGCTTCTGATCTTCTTCGAATACTATCTCCGTCTGAGATAACAATTTATTAATTATAAAATATATTGCACGCCCTCCCCTTTTCCAACTTGAAAGTGCAATCATCCCTATCTTTATATGTTTGTTGGTTTGTGATTTGCGTACTGGTTTCACGAAGAGGAGCATTTTGAACGAACTTAAATGTCCAGCTGCGAGTTACGACTTGCATTATAACATCTGCTTAGCTGGGGTAAAGACATACCGAAGATACCTCGCGATCGTGATCGAGGTTTAAGTCGCGGTCGCTACCTCGATAATGGCACAAATACATGGATTCAAATGGGTAAGCGCATGCTGGAGATGTTCACTACATCACGACCTAGAGGTCGACCGCGATGGTGAATTAGTGGCCGCGATGATAAACAACCGAGTTTGCTTTTACATCGAGGTTCAGTGAAATCATCGCTGTGGCTGGTATTTTCATTGGTTCTCCCTGAAGCACTGCACGGAACAAAATCTTCATTTGTTCAGAATTTTGTCTGCAGAGGATTGTGTGTGTCTATGCTCGAGAGGTTTTGCTGCACTTTAAATTTGTTTATGAAATATTGATTTACGTGTAATTTGATTTGATTATTATCACATTAGTAAAACTAATGAAGAATGTTCTAGACTGGCAACACTAGTATGGATGTGTAAAGACACATTATAAAGTGCTCCTAATATTTAGTTTAAATTTAAGTGATACTGTTTACGTGAGTGAAGTGATACAAGAATAATGAATTCGGTAAGTACTCTTACATTTAACTAGATACATTTTGTTAAATAATATCGCTGACTTTACTATCTGTTGCAAAATTCATAAATTGATTGACACGTAAACATCAAATACCTGAATAGGAGTACGATCATAAGATATAAACAAACATCATGAGCTCCTGCATTGAGTGTTCCAAACCTGTTCTGAGACAAGACGTTACCTCCAAAATTCAGTACACTGAGTGTCTAAACTGGACCCACCTAAAATGTTCGCAGTTAATAGAAAGTTACGTGGAATATATGAAACAATCAAATTTTCTTTGGAAGTGTAAAGGTTGCATAAAAGCTAGGCGTAATACTAATTCAGAACAGAATGAAGTGCTTCCATCTATCGAAGACATTTATAAACTGTTAAAAGAACTAAAAGATGATATCTCCGTGATTAAAAATAACAACACCGACCTTGAGCGTGAACTTGGAAAGTCTCTTGACCTGGCGCATCAGAAACTGGATGAAATTGCAGACATCATCAAAAAACAATCAGAAAGCATTTCTGCGTGCCTTGCTACTATTGAACGGCTGAAGGAAGAAAACATCGCTCTCAAAAAGCAGCTACTAGACACTCAGATGAGATTAGATGAGCTCGATTAGTATGGAAGGCGAAACACGCTAGAAATACAGGGTGTACCAGAAAAAAGGAACGAAGATACATATGAAGTTGTAAAACAGTTGGGCCGTGCTTTAGACTTAAACATTGAAAGAGAAATGATAGATGTATGCCATAGAGTAAAGAAAGCTCCTCACCAAACATCAGGAACAATAATGGTTAAGTTTGTTCGGAGAGAGGTTAAAGAAAATTTCCTCCAGAAACGTAAAATAAGGAGGAATCTCAATTGCACCCACTTAGGATATAACCATAATGAACCCATCTATGTCAATCAAAGTCTAACTCTAAACCGCAGAAAGGTATTTGGAAAAGCCAGGAAAATTAAAACCGAAAAGAATTATGCCTTCCTGTGGGTAGATAGTACAGGTAGCATAAATTTGCGTAAAAGAGAGGGAGATAAAGATGTTATTATATTACGTAGCCTAGAAGATGTTGATAAATTGGCGTAATTTTGAGCAAAAACATTTAGTAAGAATTGTAGGAAGGGTTAAATAAATGCTTGAAACATGTTCTATAATTGAAGATATAAATACTCAACAAAATATCGAAACTAATGTATGTGAAACTGTCACTTTATTTAATAATGTGTTTAAAGATAAAATTGGTATCAACATCTTGAATCTTAATATTAGAAGTGTTCGTAAAAATTGGTATGAGCTTTTAATTTTATTGCAAAATTTAGAATTTAATTTACATGTATTAGTTCTCTCCGAAACATGGAATAATCAATATGAAATAAATTTAAAAAATTATCATTGTTTCTTCACAAAACGATCTCTAAATAAAGCAGATGGTGTAATGGTATTTATAAATAATAATGTCAGTATTGAGAATATTACAGAATTAGAATTAAATGATGCTTCTGGTCTAAGTTTAAATATTTCATATGGCAAAGAAAACTATAATTTAATGTGTATTTATAGAACGCCAAGTGGTAATGAAGGAGAATTCTTAGGCTCCTTCGAAAATGAACTTTAAAATGTCAAAACAAATGGGTTGGTCATTGGAGACTTAAATTTTGACATATTAAGTAATAGGTACGACGAAAATGTAGACAACTACTTAAACATACTTTATAAAAACGGGTATATTTCATGTATAAATAATTATACAAGAGTAACTGAAACAACAAAAACCTGTATAGATCATATCTTTTTAAGGCAAAAATATAATCAAAATGTCACTGCAGCAATATTGCATACGGCAATTACAGATCATTATATTACTAGTGTTAACATAAATATGGAAATTGCCGATAAATCAATAACAAACAAACCTCGAACTATTATAGATTACCAAAGACTAAAAAATGAAATACAGAAGTGTAGTTGGTTGAATGTGTATCAAAGTTTGGATGTAAATTTAGCTACTTCAGCTTTCATTTCGACAATACAAAAATGTATTAAAACTTCACAAATAGTAATTGAAAAAACTTTCCCAAAATATCGTAAGTTAAAGCCATGGATAACTGATGAATTGATATTACATATACGAGAAAGAGACAAATTAAGCAAACTTGTAATAAAAAATAAAGATAATCTAGAAATAAAAGAACACTAAAAAATATAGAAATAAGGTAACTCAACTGATAAAAATTGTAAAAAATGAGTACTATAAAAAGCAGATTGTTAACTGTGAAAACAATACAGGTAAATTATGGAATGTAATATCAAACATTATTGACAAAAAAGAAAACAAAAGCATGGACATTAAAGTAATACAAACGGCTACGGGTAACATTAACTTTCAGCAATATCCTAAACTAGTAGTTGACATATTCAACAAATATTTCTGCAATATAGGTGAAAGGTTAGTAAAAAATGTAAATTTAACCAAAATAATTGAAAATCTAGGAAACAAAGCTAAAAACAGTATGTTTTTTACGCCTATTACTGAAGAAGAAATCTCATTTTATTTAAACCAACTAAAAGTAAAATCGGCTCCAGGACTAGATGAAATAATTGCTAAAATATTGAAAAATGTAAAAGAAGATATAACTAAACCACTGTTGCATATATATAATATGAGTTTAGAAACAGGTATTTTCCCTAATCAATTTAAACTAGCACTCGTGAAACCAGTATATAAAAAAGGGTCAAGAAAGGATCTCAATAACTATAGACCAATATCGCTACTTAGTAATTGTGCTAAAATATTAGAAAAATGTATTAAAAAGAGATTAGTTTCCTTTCTTGAAATTAATAACATACTTGCATTAAATCAGTTTGGTTTCAGAAAAGAGAGAAGTACATCTGATGCAATTTATAAACTTATGGAAATAATAACAAATTATATGGATCATAATGAAAAAGTAATAACAATATTTTTGGACTTAACCAAAGCATTCGATACAATATCTCATAATATATTGTTAACTAAGCTAGAACATTATGGAGTAAGAGGTGTAGTACTCTCGTGGTTTATTAGTTATTTAAGTAATAGATTACAAGCTGTTAAAATTGGAAATTTTATGAGTGACTTAACACAGGTTAGCTATGGAGTGCCACAAGGATCAGTATTAGGTCCAATTTTATTTATAATTTATATAAATGATTTGTACAATATAGGCATTGATGTCTATATTCAATCTTTTGCAGACGACACCACTATAACAATAACAGGGAAAAGTGGGAAGAAACTTATAAAAAAGCGGAAATAACATTAAAGAAAGTAAAACAATGGCTTGAACAAAATTCTTTGGTACTAAACTTAACGAATACCAATTATATTGCCTTCTCACCAAAAATAACCGGACAGACACAAAATTTTGTCTTAAATATCATAACTATATTAATACTTTAGACTGTAACTGTAATACAATAAATAAAGTAAGTGAACAAAATTATTTAGGAGTGAAAATTGATAAACATTTAAAGTGGTCATCGCATATTCAACATGTAGCCAAGACATTAAGAAAATTGCTATATAAATTTGTACAATTAAGATGGTGTTTAGAATTAAAAGTTTTAAATATGGTATATTATGCACTAACACAAAATATATTACAGTATGGTATCTTAAGTTGGGGATCTGCCTATGAGACGCATATAAGACCTTTAAAAGTTCAGCAAAATAATACTATAAGAATATGTTTAAATAAAAACAAAGAATACAGTCTAGGAAACCTGTATAGAGAATTTTCAGTCTTAACTGTTGAAAAATTATATATAAAAGCAGTCCTACTCTATGTAAAAAAAATGTAACGTGAACAGAGACTAGGATGAAATTTTTTTATTGTTTATAAAAACAATTGATTGAAAATATACCTAGAAAGAATTCACGGAAACAATCCTCTTATTTGAACAAACAAAGTGTAGTGAAAGGGAAAGCAAGAACTATTTCTGTCAATAGAAAGGTAGACCTGTGACGAGATAAACAAGGACTTCCTGATTGACGTCACAGAGAAATAACAATTTTGTGGTTAAGAAAGTCCAGAAATAGAGAACAGGAAGATAGAAGAGAAAAACAAACTGTGTATAAAAACACTAGTAAAAATTTACTAGTGGTCAGTTGGTCAGTTAATCATTATCGGACGAAACTATACGAGTCGCGATCCGCACTCTGTACACGCGTCGACTTTGTCCGTCTCTCCTTTCAACTGTTGGATGTACTTGGAAACATGTAAGTTGGAATTGTTCTTTATTTGTTTCTTATCATGCGTAAGATTAATACCAGAGGTAACATATATCCTAAACTAATTCCTCAAGCACCTTAGGCCTATGTGCCAGGACTGTATACTTACATTGTACTATATCTATTTGCATATGAAATTAACTCAGGTTTTGAATACTCATATCCAAAACTATTCTACTTAATGGTTTATATTTATGTTATTTATCCTGATGAATGGACAGCAGTAATGTATAGAATTTCAGTGTGAATGATTGTCAATGTCTTATGAGCTTGTTGGTCCAAGGTATTGTGCCGACATTCGCGTCGTGCTTTATGTAAAAATTGATTTAGTTGTGAGGGCCAACTAAGCTCATTCCTTTCAATTCAGATTTACTGTAAAGAAAATGATAGACTAGATTAATAGTATCATTATTTACCAGTAGTAATAATGAAAATCCCCAATCTCTCGCGTGACATGCTAATTAACAGTAGTTGCTATCTTGTTTGTTATATTTAATTTGATTCAGATTCATCTGTAATTGGATATATTAATTTGATATGGCTCACCGAACTTATAGAGGAATTATAAGGATTATGCTACTTTGGTTTTGATTTTATGCTATGCATGACCTTTGCTCCTAATCTTTAAGTGACAATGTATTTTTTGCTATTCTCTCTCAGTGCAATTTGCCATTTTTTGTTCAGTTGTGTTTCTTAATGTGCAATTGTGTTAACTATGGCTAATACGCGCTCTGGCAGTAGATCTAATAGTACTAACCCCGTTTCGATGATAATCCCTTCTGTTTCTTTAGATGTGTTTTCTGATGGACCTTCCGAAAATGTAGATAGATTCTTAGCGAACTTTGAACGTTTAGCCGAGATTAACGGTTGATCTTCAGATCGCATAAAGGCTATTTTTCCCACGTGTTTGAGTGGTCCTCCCTTATATTGGTACAAAACCCAGGAAGATGTTTTACGTACTAAAGACTGGGCAGGATTAAAAGCGGCCTTTGAAGAACAGTTCGGTTCATCTCAGTTACCTTTAACGGCGTTGAATGCGTATAGATCGCGAGGTCAGGCCCCGGGAGAACTTTTAACGCATTTCTTATTCGAAAAGAAATTTTTAGCAGATAAATACAATCCAAATCTATCATTTAAAGATTTCGTAGCAGACGCGGTCATTGCTATGCTTCCATCGCATATGCACTATTTTTCACAAAAGACGTACCCTAATTTTGATGCTTTTGTGCAGGACGCGTTTACACGTCAAAAAGCAGACCTACTGCTTCAAACACGTCTTTGTGATAAAGAGACTGTAGCTAGCGATCCCAGGCAGCATGCAGTGGCGTCGCCAGCAACGGCTCCTAAAATGCAATCGAACCCGATGGCACAGGCAGATCCTTTGTCTGAGATATTGGAAAAACTAGAATCACTCCAACTACTGTTTAATCAAAAGGCATCCGTTTCGCATGTTCATTTTGCCGAAAAACCTTACCGCCCCCCCACCCCACGGGCACATTCACCTGCTAATGCTGGTAATTATCAGCGGCAGCATCACCATCCTCAGGCACAACCGACATGTCAAGAATGTCCACCGTGCTCTCATGGATGGCAACAAAAAGGACATAAGAAAGGGCAAGGTTCTGACAGAGGCTCGGAATCGAACCCAGTACGTAACACGAAGCAGAAGCCCAAGAACAAAAAGAAAAAACAGGCAAATAAACAGCCCCTTGGGAATAATCCCCAATCATATGTTGGTCAACTTCCCCCTGCATACCCTCCGTATGCAGCACCGTATCCATTCTATGGATACCCTCCTCCTCCTCCATACCCATTCTACCAACCTACGCCGCATCCGGTAGCCCAACCACCCCCAACTTCTAGTGCCGTTACTGATCAAAAAACTAGGTACGGTGCAGGAGCCCTCCGCTCCTGCAGTTTCGCCCGAACCTACCCCTGCAGCAACAACACTACATCATGCCACTTCGTCTATTACGCTACCACTACACCTCGATGATCAATTAGCATATGTGGAAGGTCATTTAGGTAATGAAAAGAAGCGTTTTCTTCTGGACAGTGTCGCGAAAACGTCTATAATTCCGTGGTCCGCACTACCAAGAAACGTGTCTGTTTTTCCGTTACAAACATCCATTTATGGTATTAGTGACAAACCCATGGTTCTGACCCATGCTACGTATATTAAAATTAAATTAGCTGGAAAATCCTTTACTGTCTTGTTTCGGCTTATCCCTATTCCGAAATTCCCCATAATTTTGGCAAATAATTTCCTCAGAACACACCAGGCAGTAATTGAATACCATACGAATACGCTTACATTATGTCATTTAGGTTACTTTCCTAACAAAGAACAGAAATTACCACAATGCATTAATAAGTTGCCGGATGAAGTTGCAAAACAGGTGAAAACAAACAAACACTTAACGTTGGTATGTAAACAAACTACCACGGTTCCTCCACGTTCAGTGACGTTTGTCCCACTTGAAATCCCGTTAGCTATTAGTTTCAATACTCTGCACATTCACACGCCCATAAACACTAACCTTAAACGTTGTTTCATAGCACACACGGCAGCCAGCGTAGACAACATAGCGGTTCCAGTAGTAAATTTAGCTTCCAAGCCCAAACGTTTTCATAAAGGAACGCCTATAGCTATTGCGTCTGAGCTAACTGACATTCCAGAAACAGCGCGAGTGAATACCATTAGAAAGCTATTTACTCCTACTAGGCAGCAAGTGCAACAAAAAAGTTAAACAGCGAATGGGAACAATAGGACATCTCATTGACCAATCTAAATTTATCATAAACCAAGATCTCACGGCACAACACCAAAATCAGATTAGGGATAGACTTATAAAATACGCAACTGTTTTCAAATGGTCAGACGTAGATTTTTCTCATATTGAAGCATATGAAGCATTATTAGATCTTCAATCTAGGGAATCGTTTCGCTCTCCGATGTTCACCATTCCGCACCGTCTTAGAGAACGTGCGCGGGAACAGATTCTCAAACTTTTACAGATGGGAATTATTGAGCTTAGTGATTCTCCCACGAGAAATAACGTCTTAGTTATCCCAAAACCTAACTCAAATGAACTGCGCATTTGCCTGGATCTCAGAAAATTGAACCTTCACTCTTTGACTATAAGAGATGCTCCAGCCAACATGGCGGATGTTATAGATAATTTGGCCGATGCTAAATTCTTTTGTACCTTAGATTTAACACAGTCATTCTACCAAATTCCATTAGATAAAAAGGATAGACCTTTTACGTCTTTTTCGGTCCCATCCCTAAATTGAACATACTCGATGTATCAGCTGACAGCCATGCCAATGGGTCACGTAAATAGCACAATTATGCTTCAACGTGTTTTACGGGATATTTTCGAAAATGTAGACCCAAGTAGACTCACAATGTACATAGATGACATATATCTACACGCCCAAACTTTTGAAGAACTGCTTGAGAGTTTGGATAAAGTACTTGCTACTGCCCAACAGTATAACGTACTATTCAATCTTAAAAAGTCCGTGTTTGGCGTTACTCGATTAAAATGTCTCGGGTTCATTATTGAGAATGGTCACATACAACCTGACCCTGCTAAAATAGAAGCAATTCTGAAAATTCCCAATCCAACGACGGTGAAACAATTGCGGTCGTGGTTAGCTTCAGTTAACTTTTTTCGTGGATTTTTTGCCAATATTTCCCTTAATTTGGCACCCTTGTATGATGCCTTAAAAGGCGCACCGAAGAAGTTAATTTGGACACCTGAGCGTGAGAAGGCTTTCCAAGAGATGCGTCAAGCATTGACGAGCCCACCCCTCCTCCAAATTTACTCTACTACTGACACCACCCATGCCTTAGTAGTGGATGCCTCAACCATTGGAGTTGGAACGTGCCTGTTACAAAAGCGTTCATCCGACACAGAATGGCATCCGGTGCAATATGCATCATCGCGTCACCCCCCACGAAAAACACCTCCGCCCGTCTATGAATTAGAACTGTATGCAGTCTATTTTGGCTTACGCAAATTTTATAAATATCTAATAGGTCAGAAGTTCATAATTTACACCCACTCGACGGCAGTCACGGCTTTAAAAAGTTCGGATCATCTGAGTGGCAAACTTCAGCGTTGGCGAGATTTCTTTAGTACATTCTCGTTTACAATCCAACATATAAAGGGCCAGAATAACACATTAAGCGACCTGCTTAGTCGGAACCCACTTCCGGTCTCAGCTGACACCATTGAAGAGGCGGAAGAAACTCCCCACGAATTTCAATTGTTGGCACTTGATAAGCGTATTGATGTTGGCGAACTACAGCGCCAAGATTCATTTTTTGGCAAAGTGATAAGAACACTACAAGCAGATGACACGTCACACAGACAGTATAATCAATGGAAAAAGGAATTCACGATTTCCAAGGGAATTCTTTATCGAAAAATTAAAGCGATCCCACAAGATAGACTTGTACTCTGTGTCCCTAACAAACTAAGGGATTCTATTTTTGCTGAGTTGCATACGCACTCTTTGACCCACCCAGGCTTTACGAAGCTGTATCAATTGTTGAAGGCAAAATATTACTTCCCACAAATGAAGAAATGGCTGCATAGTAAACTGCGGAAATGCCATGAGTGTTCCTTATTCAAACGCTCTTACAATCCTTCTGTGGAGATTATTCAACAATTGCCCCAGAGTACTATTTTATGATGTTTTTCCATTGATCTTGCTGGACGTTTGATACCATCTGAACCGGAGAAGTATCAATACTTCTATCTGGCGACTGACCACGCCAGTGGTTACGTCATCACCGCACCTATTAAATCCCCAACGTCAGAAGCGTTTATTAACTTTTTCATGGACCACATTGTGATTCCCTTCTCGTGCCCATCTACCTTGTATTTAGATCGTCAAACCAGCCACACCTCCATAAAAACCAAGAAATTCTTAGAGAGTATGGGAGTAGAAGTACGCCCTTCCTGCCCATCATCAGACACTAGGTCACGCCGAAAGTCGAATTGGCGATATACAAAATGCGCTCCGCTTTCTCACGAAGGATCAGCATTCACGCTGGCCTGAGTTTCTTCACATTGCAACGGCATCTGTGAATAAGACTCCGCTTACAGAGCTTGGAGTGAGTCCATTCTCTATTTTGTATGGTATTCAACCTGTATTTGCCATAGATCGTATATTGAATGCCCCGGAGGATAACCTCGACAATCATGCACGGCTCACACAAGCACGGGAAATGCGTGATTACGTTTTACATAGACGAAATCAGATTTTCGAGCGTCGCCAAGAAAAGTTACACTCGCGAAAAACGCCGACGGAATTCTTACCCGGTCAGAAGGTTGTTGTCCGACGTTTATACACAAAACCTGGAGATTGTAAGAGCTTTCAACAACTCTATGACGGCCCTCACGAAATCCATAGTAAACTTGATGGTAACTCATATCTAGTTACTATCAATGACAAACAGGTTCCGATCACTAAAGCGCGCCTCAAACTCTGCATTCCAGAAGACGGACCTAATCCAGAGTTTGTAACCAAATACAGGCAATATTTACAGTCAGGTTAATGATGTACAAATGTGGAATATCATGTATATGAGTGTATGGTATAATTGCAACCTTCATGTTTGAACTCCCAATTCTATTTCACGTTCTCACAATCGGTTTCAGTTATATTTTTTCTTTTCCCGGTAGCTTTAGCAAGAAAAGAGTAGTTCTTTTTTTTAAAAAAAAAAAAAGTAATTCTCTACTCGATGCTGTTTCACTTACTTCCCCCTCCGTTATTACAGTTACTGTAGGAGACTCAGATATGGATTCCAACTTTCACTACTACTATTTCTAGCCTACATAATATGTTATGCGCTCCCATCATATTAGTTGGGAATGCACCTTCACTGGTTAGCAGGCTGCATAGCATTGTTTACGGCATACGCACGAATGTATACTCATTCATTGAACAAGTCATCCTACACGTTTTTTTTTCTCTCGACCGTAAGCAGTGTATCTTCTCCACAAAACTGAGGGAGGCATTGCCCCCCCTAGAGCTAGAATGATCCCCCGGAAACGACTAACGTTATTAGCTTTGCATATTTAACGTAAAGCATTGGACTAGGCCCTCGCACTATTTACGGGCTCCCCCCCCCCAACAATATAATTTCTCATAGAAGCACTGACCATATGTGTTCTTTCTTTTTTAAATTACGGAAATATTATGATATTACATCAAGTAACACATATTGGGCTAGTACCCTAACACACTCATCTCATAATATTGCCCCAATTGTCCATACAACAAATCACTGGACGACAAAATAATTTTGTGGACATCATGTTCTGTACTGTTGATGACCTATGCCGCCTATAATATCAAACACTGAAAATAAAATCCTGTGAACTACGGATTTTCATGTCCGGTCACAGAGGGGACTTAACCCGCGTTTCCCCCCATTCGGAAATTTCCCCCATTCAGAGCTTAAACTTCTTTTGCATTTGAAAAACAAGAATTGTTCACCTCTAAACACTGCAGTAACATGTATACATAAATGAGCAATGATTAATGCAATTCAATATTTTAAACATATTACTCATAGATTTCTGTGCAAATCTGTACTGATAATATTATTAAGCAGAAAATGCATTCGGTTGTAAAGATGAAGAAGTAGGAAGCAGCTTAGTGCTGAATGCTTCGACATAGGCCGAAGTTAGGTAACGACAAAATTGTGTAACACCCAAAGAAAACACGACATAGGTCGTGGTTAGGCCCAATACAAACCCTACCCTCCCTTCATTGTGGTATTCCACATTCCTTTACAGCAACCCTTTTTGAATGCATTTCCTTCTATACCAACATCCCTAACCTGCGTTATTAAATGCACATTTATTATAGCTCCATCTTTCAGACAAATAAAAAAAAAAAATTATACGTAATTTACAGGTACTCACCAGAGCGGCTTCCCAATGCTACGGCCAGTAAAATGAAAAAAAAAAAAAACACCGCGTAGTTTTTCTCACAGAACAACCTTACGGACTGTATATGATTCACACGCGTTATTGTCGACACATCCCTATCGCAAACTACATTGCAACACGGAAGTCTGTATTACGATGTTCCACGCTGGAAATTCCAAGGTCAAGATTTCCTACCCCCTACGATGTCCATAGCCTATCTCCCCCAAGTGTTTTGCATGATCGCTATTAATTTAGCGTTATGCAAAACACTTGGGGGAGAATGGCAACCCCGTGACGTCATTGGTAAAGCTATGTGCACCTGACCTAATTTCAGCGCTGACATGTATGAGGAAGTTACAAAATTATCTCCATTTGTAACAAGTTCTCTTTCCCCATATGGAAAATTGTTAATATTAGTTCGCTGTTTTCTACCCTCAAAAAGAAGCTCAGAAATAAACTATTATTTCTAATTTTCATTTTCCCTTTCTAATATAGTGTACGTTTAGGCCTTCATCTTTCATGTAGAGTCATTTATTATATGTAGATATATATATAAAAGGAAGTCCCAGTACACGTCTCTATTCCGACCATATTTTCCTTACAGGATTCTCATGTGGATCTTGTGGATACCAGTGGCGCAGGCAGCAAACCTCATTGACGCATCTACCTTTGTGATCACTTGTGCCAGTTTAGGTTCGTTGGCATTAATAGCTTCGTTAATTGCTTGTATTTGTATTTACAAATATGCCCGCCGACGGCAGCGATCACGATTCTATAATTCCAATATCACGTCTCAATACAGGAATAGTCCCCATAGACGGACGAATCCCGTAACTAGTGAAACTGCGGTGCTTATGTCGTCTTTACTAAGTCCATCAGAAGCATCCCCGTCCACACCTGTGTCCCCTGATTCCATGAATGCTCCCTTGACCAGCCCATATTATCATCGTTCTACTTCACGAATATGATTACCTATGTAAATATGTTTTGGTGTTGGGTAATTAAAAAAAAAACGAAAAACCCTAGTCTGTCATGTTTTTCTTTTTCGTTCATTAATTGGTCTCTTGATTTCACCTTGCATTGTTATAACGATTAACCTCTCATAGTCCATAACAGCTAATCACCTTTTAACTATTTCTGTGATGGTACATGTGCATTTGAGAGAATAGTAGACGCCTAGGGCATCTCACTTAATGGAGCAATGGTTGGTGCGAAAGAGAAACCAATACGGAATTAATTTCCAACAATATATATATTATATTTATATACATATACCCTATGTAGTATTAGTATTTAATTTCATAGTTTTAAGTATTATTTTTTAGGTATTGATGTATATATGTTATGTCATTCTAAAATACACATGAAATACTGATGTTTACCTCTTGGTTTATAACCATTGTTATAATATCTATTTCAATTCCAACAAATTTCACGTTGACTAAAGTGTTTCCTAGCTTCTAATAATGATAAGGATTATGTGACTTTGTTGTTTCAATACTTCTAATGTTACATTTTAGACTATGTGGTTGAATAATCTAAATCTTCCATACCTATTTTACGATTTGTGTAATTTTGTACAACTTGGTACCATTAATGACACACAGTCTTTCACTTCTATTCTTTTGTGTTCTCTGTCTGGCAGCTTACCCATATGCTGTGACGATCACTCTTAACTTCCCTCTTGCTTTTGTGCTTCCCTGGATCTGTGTTGAGTACAAAAGTTTACCAGTGTTTCAATATACAGGGTGATCCGAATAGACTAGCCTGAAATTAATTATTGGTGTCCATTTCAGGATGACTCAGTAGTATGTTTTTTAAGTGGAGGAGTGTAACGTGAACAGAGACTAGGATGAAATTTTTTTATTATTTATAAAAACAATTGATTGAAAATATACCTAGAAAGAATTCACGGAAACAATCCTCTTATTTGAACAAACAAAGTGTAGTGAAAGGGAAAGCAAGAACTATTTCTGACAATAGAAAGGTAGACCTGTGACGAGATAAACAAGGACTTCCTGATTGACGTCACAGAGAAATAACAATTTTGTGGTTAAGAAAGTCCAGAAATAGAGAACAGGAAGATAGAAGAGAAAAACAAACTGTGTATAAAAACACTAGTAAAAATTTACTAGTGGTCAGTTGGTCAGTTAATCATTATCGGACGAAACTATACGAGTCGCGATCCGCACTCTGTACACGCGTCGACTTTGTCCGTCTCTCCTTTCAACTGTTGAATGTACTTGGAAACATGTAAGTTGGAATTGTTCTTTATTTGTTTCTTATCATGCATAAGATTAATACCAGAGGTAACATATATCCTAAACTAATTCCTCAAGCACCTTAGGCCTATGTGCCAGGACTGTATACTTACATTGTACTATATCTATTTGCATATGAAATTAACTCAGGTTTTGAATACTCATGTCCAAAACTATTCTACTTAATGGTTTATATTTATGTTATTTATCCTGATGAATGGACAGCAGTAATGTATAGAATTTCAGTGTGAATGATTGTCAATGTCTTATGAGCTTGTTGGTCCAAGGTATTGTGCCGACATTCGCGTCGTGCTTTATGTAAAAATTGATTTAGTTGTGAGGGCCAACTAAGCTCATTCCTTTCAATTCAGATTTACTGTAAAGAAAATGATAGACTAGATTCCTAGTATCATTATTTACCAGTAGTAATAATGAAAATCCCCAATCTCTCGCGTGACATGCTAATTAACAGTAGTTGCTATCTTGTTTGTTATATTTAATTTGATTCAGATTCATCTGTAATTGGATATATTAATTTGATAAAAAACATGAAAATGAATGGAATAAAATTTCTCATGGGTATGGAACAAGAAAAGTAACTCAAAAAGATCTTGAAACAATAAAAGTAAATAAGGATATATCACAAAATCAAACATATTTATTGGCTCCGAAACTTTATAATAATACTCCAAAAGAAATTAGGGAAGAAGGAAAAATGCATAGATTAAAAATACTAATAACTAATTGGTTAAAGGAAATAAAGAATGATGACTTAAGAGCGTTAACGTATTAAATTAATGTATTAACTAACTAACTAACTCTATGGCCTATGGAACCCGGAGGTTCAGTGCCGCGTTCACAAAAGCTCCCCACTGACTTCTATCTTTAGCTAACTGCATCCAGTTTCTACTTTGTATTCCTATCTCTGCGAGATCCATCTTAATATTATCCTCCCATCTGCGCCTAGGTCTTCCTAATGGTCGTTTTCCTATGGGTCTACCAGTCAAGACTTTGAAAGCGTTTCTACTTTCTTCCATTCTAGCTACATGACCTGCCCACCTAAGCCTCCTAGACTTGACGACCCTAACAATGTTGGGTAAACCGTATAAACTATGTAGTTCCTCGTTATGAAGCTTCCGCCATTCCCCATTCTCGTTCCTCTTGGGTCCGAATATTCTTCTCAGGATCCTGTTCTCAAATACTTTCAGTCTATGTTCTTCCCTCAGAGTAAGCGACCATGTTTCGCAACCATAAATTTAAATTAATGTATTAAATTAGTAAATAATTGACTAACGTCACTTGAAATATGCTTATCTACAACTACTGAGGGGTTTATTTAAAAAAAGAAAGAAAGAAAAGAAAGGGAGGAGAGAAGGAAGAAAAAGAGAAAAAAGAGTTAAAAATGATACAATTTCACTCATATATACTTTATGAAGATGGTTTCTCACACACAAGCGAAAGCTTCTGTGAAGATCCATCATCATAATCATATTATGTCATTACGTTGTATTATGTATGTGTCGTTGAAAGATAATGTAAAATTAATAATAAATTAAATGATAGTTAATTGAAATTGTAGTAAAAAAAAGTAACAGCTACAAAAATGATTTATATTAAAATACTGATTAAGATTAAAGAAACCCTGCCAAGGACTGGAACTTAACCTCAAGGATTTCCGGAGGTTACCAGTCGTAATGCTAATAAGTGTAAAAGAAAAATAATAATAATAATGATTTTATAGTTGTGGTGTGTGTATTAGAAGTGTTGCCACCAATATATATATATGTATGTGTCCGTCTGTCTTTATGTATTTCATAGTATATGTTTTAATGTTTTTTTTTTTTTTTGCCTCGTGGAATACCGGAGGTCATCCGGCCATATAGGCTGGTTACTAAACTAAGTATTTTTTGTATAGGCCTGGATAATAAGTCTCTGGAGTTCCGGAGAATTTCCGGCCTAACAATATAGATATAATATTTGTGTGTGCAGTGTGTGTGTCCACATGTCTGTATTGTTACTTGTATAAATAAATAAATGTTCCAGTAATATAGGATAAGAGGCAGAAACATCATAATAGGTACGTTTTAAATAGCGAATGGAAGAAAATAGCAACTCAAATGGGAATATCAGATAGTTATTCATATTTATTTCAGAGCTATACTGTAGCTTATTATTATATAAGGCAGTGTTGGTTACAGGGAGGTGCTTTCGTTCTGAAGTCCCTAAATTCAGGAATTTCTAAAGGTAAAATAAGCTATTGTTAATCATATCTAACTCAAAAACTTCACGCCCTCCCCAGTTCCGAGATTAATAAAAAGAATTTCTTCTAAATTCGTTACTAATGTAAGGTAAAGAAACAACTGTAAAGTCAGGCACGTATCCATAGGGAAGCAACATCGAATAACAAAATTCCAGTGACGAAACTTCATTTGGTAAAGTTAATAGCACCTCCATTCTCGATACCTGAAGAAATGACTGCTTTTTTTAATTATTTTTTTTTATTATTATTTTACTCGGAAATGATTTCTCGCCTAAATGTTGATAAAGAGGGCATTTCTTCACAGAAAATTGAAAAAAGGTAAGTCTTTGATTTATTGATAAAGAAAGACTAGAGATGAGACTCAAAGATTTTTTAGAAACAAGAGAGGAGACTTTGGCATTTCTCATGTCTCGTATCGCGTCCATACCTATTTATGAACTGTTTTGTCCTTTCAGTTTCAAGATGTGGTTTTGCAGTGATTTTTATGCACTAACGGAATGAATAACTTCGTACACGTGACAGTAATGTTTCTTCTCAAACTAAGAACTTACAGCGAGAATGCGACCTCTTTTCTGTGCGCTCATTTAATCCATGTAGACCTAGAATTCGAGGTAGCGACCGCGACTTAAATCTCGATCTCGATCGCGAGGTATTTTTTGGCATGTATTTACCCTTATAGTGATGGACAGGACTAGTGAAACTTGACCTAGATTTACGTACCAATTTCATCAACCAATAGAACGTGAGCGTGTATCGGGGTCGTCAATTGTCACCCATGAAATGTTGCCAGTGTCGTCTGTCGCGCTATACGGAGAACATCTCCTGAGGGTACAGTGTTGCCGGATAACCGCTGATTTTCGTTTTGTTATTATTGTTGTAGTTGTTGTTTATATTTTTGTGTTCTTATTATTGTTACCCTTTCATTCAAATAATTGTTAGTGTGTGTGTTATGGTTCTTTAAGTGTTGTTTATTGTCCCTCGTTGGACATGTTTTCTAAGGTTGGATACATTGTTGATGCACTTCTCTTGTTTCACTTTTTCTCAGGTATGCGTTCGAAAGGCAGCTCCATGAATCATACCGAATTTTCTCGATGCATCAGAAGTGAAGGAAATCAGTTTTATGATTCATGTAAAGCATAGGCTTCACGAGTCATCGCCGTCACTATAACAGCGATAAGCTTATTTCCTTCATTCATTGACCGTTTGTTTGTACAGTATATCTGACAGTGAGTTTGCTATTGTTCTGTATGACTTGTATTGTATGCGCTTTCTCCCTTAAAATAATTCCTTTCATATTTCTTTCTGTTGGGCACTATGACCTTAAAAGCCTATCACCTATGAAAGGTAACGTCCCTCGGAAAAGTGGGGAAAAAAACAAGGAATCGGAAAGGAACGAAGCGACCTGGGATCTGTAAATTAGGTACCTGCATTTGCCTGCTGTTGAATGAGGAAAATCCAGGAAATATCTCACTCAGAATCGTTGGCCTGAAAGAAGTTGTTACACCTTTTCGACCGAGTTTCCCAACCGGAAATCGAACCGAGACCGCGCCAAGCGAAAGCGTTAGCAACTACGCTACGCGGTGCTAATCTTTCTGTTGGAAATCTAAGATAAATGTTGTGAGAAAAGAGGGGATGAGAAAAGGCACGAGCTGACCAGGAATAGTTTTGTTAATAATAGTAAATATTTCTTTGTAGATGTTTCTAAAAGCTAAGAGCTTTTCTAAATTCCGCCAGTGAATATTCTTTTATTTAGCTGGACAAAAGTCTTTGTATTTATTTATTTATTTATTTATTCATAAATGTTTCAGATACAGACTTATGTCCATTTCACACTGAAACAATGTAAGAAAGTTTATAAGAAATAACAAAAACGTAATATATACTACAGATAATTTAGTATGTACTACAGATGTACAGATGTACTACAGATATACAGTATTTACTATGTACTAATATTTACATGTACTACAGATAATTTAGTTTGTTTCTAAAATTATTTTAAGAGTGAAAAATACCAATATCTGACGATAAACTATTATACAAAAATGCCAGTCTAAAGGATATAGAACGTTGTATAATTGATAGTCTGGGTATTACATACGTTAGTAACTTATGACTGCGAGTAAGGTGAGAAGGTAGGCGAAAATTGAGGGCGGAGACCAATAATTCAGAGTTAATTTTCCCGTTGATAATTTTATGAAAAAGCAGCAAGTCTACGCACTGAAGGTACTTTTTCCTTGACAATGTCAAGAAGAAAAGTTAAGGGCAGAACCAAAACGGGATAAGTTTGAAGCACAAGCCATATTCCATATCCAAGCAATATTCGATTTTAGGAAATACAAAAGCATTGAAGAAAATACTGAGTGATTTGAGATCGCGAATTTCAGTAAATCTGTAAAAGAATAACCAGTATTTTCATAGCACTCTCCACAGTAAGAGTAATGTTATCAGCGAATGTAAGTTCCCCATCAAATACTACTTCGAGGTCTATATGTGTCGCAGCTCTCTCTCGATGGAACTGTTATTAATACAATTTCTACCGTAAATTTCCTTTCCTCTATTTGATTCTAATTTATAAAACCCAGTCTGCTTTGGTAAAATTAACTATATCTTAACCATTGTAACATTTCAGGCAAGAGTGCATAATATTACGCAACTAAAAAAAAAAAACACGAATAAAAAGTAAAGGGAATAGAAAATCATAATTGTTATGGAACCACGCATTTCCCATATTTTATTGTAGATTCGTGTAGTTATACTTTTAATCATACATTTTCTTCTTCTGATATGATGGAACATTTAAAACATAACCTTGACTTTGCCATTGTAGAAACTATTTGAAACGAGAGTTCCTTTCTGATTTAGAAATGAAAAGGAAGCTGTTTGCCATTTGGTAAAAAAAAAAGAAAAAGAAAAAGAAAAGAAAAGAAAAAAAGAAAGAAAGAAATACTAAAAGTGCAATTGCATTTACTTTAACTCATGTTGATACCGATGTTGATAATATATCGCATGTTGAACACCTACCGTATTTCTATTTTTTAAATACTATAACCTAATGGTATTTTTCTCTTATATTTTGATCGTAATAAGCCAACCATAATGTATTTAGAAATTCAGTGCCGTACGAAAATGTCTGCTTTCTACATCGTATTAATTGCGACACTTACCTGTTGCCATTATGCTGTTTGTGATGTACTAACAAGTGAGGTAAGTATTTCTCTAAAGTATTTCATACGAGCTTCTTTGCAATTTTTAAAAAACAAAACATGTCCTTTGTCGCTACGTTTTGTTTTATTACACTAGCTGAACCTATGCTCTCTACACAGCGCATCATTCACATATGAACATAAATCTTCTCGTCATTCCTCACCAGTGATGAAAATTTTCCGATTCATAAAAACATACTCCACTTATTCCTAGATCGTTGTTTAGCCGTGATGTGAGTTTGAGAACTTTCTTCTTTATTTTTCCGAAAAATTTTCCGTTCTAAACAAATATCAGTGATCAAGTAACGATTCCTTAGTAATCATAAAAGTGATTGAATTCATTTATGGAAATGTTAAAAAGTGAAAAATCGTTTAAAAAATCTGAAAATTTTCATGGCTCAGACAATTTTCAGTACTATGTAGGAACAAGTGAAACAATTTTTCATGAATCGAAAAATTGTTTGCCCTGTATGGAAAAATTCAAAAAAACTTTTTATGAGGCGGAAAACTTTCATCATTTTGAAGCAAAAAGTAAAACAACTTTTTGTGAATCGGAAAGTTTTATTGGTCTGTAGAAACAAATGAAAGGGATTTTTCTAGATCGGAAAATTTTCATTACAATGTAGGAACAAGTGGAAAAAAACTTTTCATAAGCCGAACAATTTTGGATATTATGTATAGTGATGTTATGTGGAAAATTTTCCACTATATTTAATTACACATTCAGCTATAAAATTCAATTCGTGTAGAGGAAAGTTAGCCAGCAACAAATTATAATTTTCCAATTAGCTTTCGGGAGCCAGAAAATGTTCTAATAGTCTATTTCAAGTTGGGAAGTAAACATTTACAGTTTTCCCTCTCTCTCTCTGCGTGTGTGTGTGGGGGGGGGGTAAAGTGCTGGGAACATATCGAGTTCATAGAGAACAAATATCCCATTCTCATATATATATATATATATATATATATATATATATATATATAATGTAAGAAGAAATCGTAAAGGAACCTTTGTGAATTTATCAATTATTTCAAAAACAGAAAATTCCACTATTTCTTCACATATAGATCTGACTATGTAATGAAATAGCTAAATAAAAGTTCCTTATGAAGATTATTTTTGTAATAAAAAATAAGAAGAAATGCTATGATTTTATTGTGTTTAACACTCGTAAATCATAATTTCAATATTAGAATATTGTATAATAAACATCTTAGAGCAGATATTTGTATTGTAAAACTACCATTATTATGTATAAAAATGTATTAGAAGTAATGATGATTTGATAGAACAAGTATATATATATATATATATATATATATATATATATATATATATATATATATATATATATATATATATATATATATATATACCTCTATGGCCTATGGAACCCGGAGGTTTAATGAAGCGTTCACAAAAGCTCTCCACTGACTTCTATCTTTAGCTAACTGCATCCAGTTTCTACTTTGTATTCCAATCTCTGCGAGATCCATCTTAATATTGTCCTCCCATCTGCGCCTAGGTCTTCCTAATGATCGTTTTCCGATTTGTCTTCCAGTCAAGACTTTGAAAGCGTTTCTACTTTCTTCCATTCTAGCTACATGACCCACCCACCTAAGCCTTCTAGACTTGACGACCCTAACAATGTTGGGTGAACCATATACAAATTATGTAGTTCCTCGTTATGAAGTTTCCGCCATTCCCCGTTCCCGTTCCTCTTGGGTCCGAATATTCGTCTCAGGATCTTGTTCTCAAATACTTTCAGTCTATGTTCTTCCCTCAGAGTAAGTGACCATGTTTCGCAGCCATTAGTGCTCTCAAACGGGTCGGGTCAGGTCAGCTCGGGTCGGGTTGTCGGGTCGGGTCAGTCGGGTCAGCTCGGGTCGGGTCACTCGGGTCGGGTTGTCGGGTGGGGTCAGTCGGGTCAGCTCGGTTCGGGTTATCGGGTCGGGTCACTCGGGTCGGGTTGTCGGGTCGGGTCAGTCGGGTCAGCTCGGGTCGGGTTGTCGGGTCGGGTCAATCGGGTCAACTCGGGTCGGGTTATCGGGTCGGGTCAGTCGGGTCGGCTTGTCGGGTCAGTCGGGTCGGGTTGTCTGGTCGGGTCAGTCGGGTCAGTTTACTTTGGTCAACTAATTTTAGGTTGAGCTTAAACTCGGCTGGATTCGAAAACTGCTGTTTTACACTACCTGCGTAATTAAAAATAGCAATTTTCAATTGATTTTATAGAAGCCATAAATGTATTTTGAACACTTGCAGCTAGTGTTTTTATGGTAAATGCTTATTTTTGTACTTGTGTGTATTTTAATTTTTAAATGTGGAAGATTGATTTTACCAATCGACTGTAATATTAACATCTACGCCAATATGGAGTCTGGATTTAGAACAAAACTAGAAGTTGTTTAAGCAAGGCAAAAAGAAAGATTGGATATGGACGACCGAGCCCAAGCAGGGCAGCGGTAGCTCAGTGGTAGAGAATTCATCTCTGGTGCATAGTGTCCATGGTTCGATCCCAGCTTGTGTTAAGTAGGCTTTGTGGTGAGAAACGCCGTGTAGTGGGTTTTCTCGGGGTTCTCCTGTTTCCTCCCACTTTCTTCATTCCACCATTTCATTCATTTCTCATGGTCACCATATCCCTTAGCCTCGAAGCAGAATCGAGGGACCTTAAACTCAGGGGTGTAGCTAAGGGGGGCCATCGGGTCCAGGCCCCCCAAATGGTTTCCTGCCCCCCCCCCCAAATGACCAGCTTTAAAAACATCATAGTAAAATTATCTCGCTTCCTTCATTTAAAAGTAACAAAATTATTGACAATAATATACGGTAAAATAGTATGGAGAAATATTGTTTTTCCATACCGATCGAAAAATAGGATACATTTTTGTGACAGCAGATTACACAATTTACTGCGATTTATATTTGACAGTTTAAAGACAAACATTTTAACAAGATATTATAAATACAGCCATAAAACAAAGGTACTAAACTGATTTGTAAGTACATTATATTTTTATATGCTTTAACAAGTATTTTAAAAGACAGAGAATGGAAAATTTGGTGAGAAACAATGTTTTTATTCAGTTTGGATTTCATTCGCTCTCTTTTATTTCTACTCAGTGTAATAAAATAATTGTTTTTTTTTTTAGTCACGAATAATAAATAAATATTTTTGTCAGGAAACTATAAAGAAATTAAGTGAAATTTAAAGAAAATCAATCTTGTGTACATAGGTTCTGTATACAAGGTCTTAAATTTAAATAAAAAGGTAATCAAGAAACGTTTTGTTGCTTTTTCACCCACCACCTTCGAACATCGATACGTCACCTAACCTGGAAGATCAAAAATAGTCCCCATCAACATCGACGACCTTCTGAAAACGTTCCTGAAGGCCATGGAATTCATCGCGGTAGAAGTTGGTGGGCCGTGAAACGAAGAAGGTATCAGGTGCATTTTGGACTTTTACTAGGGATTTGAATTGGCGGCCTCTAAGGTGATTGTCCAAAGAATGGAACAGGTAATAATCGGACGGTGCAATACCCGGGGAATATAGTGGTTGCAATATTGTTTCCCATCCAAGGCGGAGAATGGTGTCCTGAGTCATCCTAGCCACGTGGGACTTAGCGTTGTCCCGTAAACGAGGATACATTTGCAATTCAGAAGTGATGGCTCCAGAGTTTTGAGTTTTTGTTGAGCCAGCTCAACTACTGACACTACACAGTTGCATTGATACTCTGACCAGCTGATAGCAGTTCCCGATGCACGATGCACCAAACACACAGAAGGACCTTCTTCTGGTACAGTGCTGGTTTCGGCTGTTTTGAAATCGGTTCATGGGATGCTAACCAATGATGACGGCGCCGTGGAGCTTCGTATAGGACCCACTTTTTATCACATGTCAACGCCCTGTCCAGAAATGGCTCCGAAACAGTAAATAAACCCATGCAACTGCCGCGTTGCCTTCTGGCCCGGAGTCAAAACATGTGAGACCCAACTTGTAGTGCTTCCCAACTTAATGGATGTGCTGCCGAATGGTTTCTCCACACACTGAATTGTAGTCCCAGTTCCTCTTTGTACGTACATGTGTTGGTCTTCTGGCATGTGGTGTTTTCGGGTGTTTGGTCATCGTCCTTAAACTTGTTAAACCATCGCTGCACTGTCCGCGTCGTCACGACACCCTCAACAAAGGCTTGGCATATTTTCTGTCCCGCTACAGCGGCGTTTGACCTCCATTTGAACTCGTTCAGCATACATGCTCTTATGACGCTCTGTGGATGTCCCATGTTCCCTCTGTCTTTACGCAAGTTCACTGTGTATCTGAATTGCCACAACCAGGTAGTATGTTGGATATACCCACACCAACAACTGACGTTCGCCTTATCTCCACTCGCATTCAACTCACGGTGTGAGGTCCAATTGAACACAGACCTCCACGAAAAGGGACAGAACTTTCTGGTTATTTTTATAGTTATGCACAAAAGTATAGCGTTTGGTCCCGGGCAGTAGTTCTTGATTAAGCATAATAAAAACTATCTTGAATATAATTTATGGATAATAATAATAATAATAATAATAATAATAATAGTAATAATAAATAAGATAAAATAGTGTTTTTAGTTTTCCAGAAGGAAACCAAAATTTTCCTTTCTTTTAGGCCTGAAAAACACTAGCAGCAACACATTTTTTGCTTTGTACATTGTAGCTGCCCCCCCTCAAAAACGACGGGCCCTTCCTATACGAACCTGCTGGCTACACCCCTGCTTAAAGTGAATATTTCATTTTATTTCACCAAGCCCAAGGACATCGATACAAGAACAAGATAAAGATTGGATATGCAAGACGAATTGCATAGTAATCTTGCACTTGGCCTTGTTTTGGTGATCACCAAGTAGCGATGAGCGAATTTTCTAGCTTTCCGTATAGTATGAAGTACCATAATCAAAATCACACTTGGTCTTCATTTGTACCGATGAGGTGAGCATTCTTGGCTCTTGTATAGCATGAAAGATCACCAAGACTACGAAATGCAGGACCAAGACTTGACTGCAAGACAAAGAATAAGACGCAGTATTGATGACCAAGACCTAGGGAGCGAATTGTTTGAATTTCGTTTGTTGGGCTGAAAGTGATGAAATAAAATTAGTACTTTATAATTAAATATCAACCTGTATTTTTAAATTCATATTATGTATCTTCTTACGTGCAACTATATATACTGTAAAATACGTTTTAATTACCGGGAAAGAAAAATCAAAGTGGTACGGGTCCCGGAATCATAAGAACCTATTTTGGAATGAAAGTTGAAGGGTTGGAATAAATCACAGGTGTTCTCCTGTTTCCTCAACCCTTATCATTGTAGTTAAACGATTTCCTTTTGTCTCCGCCAAGAGACTCTTGCTACTGCCTTCCGAGAAGACGCCCTGCCGTCCCAGCAGGTGAGAACACTGACCTTGAAGAAAAATTTCGTCACATAGAACTAAAGAAAAAAATAAAATAAAAATAAATAAATAAATAAATAAAATAAAAATAAAAATAAATTTCTCCCACGTCGGACATTGGTATCAGTTATAAAAAGAAATAACCAAACCTCAAAAGTGCCAAATATTCATTAAGATGCATATACAAATCCCTGCTTGATCTAGCTAGTGGTTAACGTGTAAGACTTCGGTACACGTCGTCCGGGTTCAATTCCCAATGGGAGTGCATTTTGTTCACCCAGTGTTGTGACCATAGTGCTCTCAAACGGATCGGGTTGACCCGACCCGACCCGACCCGACTCGGATCGGGTCAGCTCGGGTCGGGTTACGGGTCGGGTCGGGTCAGGTCAACTCGGGTCGGGTTGTCGGGTAGGGTCAGTCTGGTCAGCTCGGGTCGGGTTATCGGGTCGGGTCACTCGGGTCGGGTTATCGGGTCGGGTCAGTCGGGTCAGGTCGGGTCGGGTTGTCGGGTCGGGTTATTCGGGTCGGGTTATCGGGTCGGGTCAATCGGGTCAACTCGGGTCGGGTTATCGGGTCGGGTCACTCGGGTCGGGTTATCGGGTCGGGTCAATCGGGTCAGATCGGGTCGGGTTGTCGGGTCGGGTCAATCAGGCCGGATCACGGTTCGGGTCAGTCGGGTCGGGTCGGGTCATCGGGTCGGGTCAGTCAATTCGGGTCACGGGTCGGGTCGGGTCGGTCTTCAACCCGACCCGACCCGACCCGTTGAGAGCACTAGCAGCCATACAGAGCAACAGGCATGATTATCATTTTATATATTTTAAGCTTCAAATTCCTCGACAGAATTCGCGACGACAAGAGATTTTGAACCGAATAATACCACGAATTCCCTGCTTTTAGTCGACATTTAATTTCTCCGTGAATATGATTTTCCTCTGTTAATATTAATTGATCCTAGATATTTGAAACTATTCACTTTATCAAAAGTATTATTTGATATTTTAACGCGTCCATAATTTGCTGTATTCCGGTCCCGACGCACTTCCATGTATTTAGTTTTCTCCGCATTTACTTCTAAACCCATGTCTCTTCAAGCTTTTAATAAGATCTCTGCATTTCTTTCTATTGTTCTCCTATCATCCCCTATTAAACTTACATCATCAGCATATGCCATAACCTGGTGAATACCGTTCAACTGTAGGCCCTGGTTGCTATCTTTGATTTTCCTTATAGCGTATTCCAGAACGAAGTTAAATAATAATGGCGACAACGCATCTCCTTGCTTCAGGCCATTTTCGACGTGAAAGCTCGTGGACAAAAGTTTTCCTACCCCGCCTCTACTTTGGGATTCTTTTAAACATATCTTAATTAATCTAATTAGCTTTCTCGGTATTCCAAGTTTTGTAATAAATATATATATATATATATATATATATATATATATATATATATATATATATATATATATATATATATATATATATATATATATATATATATATATATACAAGAAATATCTTTTTTATTTTGTAAATTAAAATGAAATTACTTGTTGTTTTTAGAACGCAGCCCTAAAAGTGCAGCTTTTTACGTTTCTTTTTTTATTTTATTGGAAGAACAACATACACAAATCTTTTCCTTATTAGTTATATTTTACTTTCTCTTTGAATAAATATGTGAATAAATGAATGTTTATTTCCAGAAAATGGTCAGTATTTGTTTTCATGAGTTATTTAAACTCAAATTTTGGGTAGTCAAAAATTTACAGTAGGGTCTTTATATTATATCTACTAATTTATAAATGTTACAGTTTGTAAATCTAAAAAAAAAAAAAATAGTAAAGTTATGAGAAAACTTCGTCTTACGCGTATCAAACTGACGAAATTTAATTTTGTGAGATCAAAGGTGGATTCTGAGGGGAGAATGCATTGAAGTTTTTGAAACATTTTTGAAGAAATGAAGCATCGTTAGATTTTCACTTCATGAAACTTTTTAAGACAACGTTTATTACCAATAAATTTTAACTCTAAACAACGATGAAGGAATAACTGGAATATGTTTTTATGAATCGGAAAATATTCATCACTTTTAATAAATTTAAATTTTAAATAACAGAATGGGATATTTGTACTCTACGAACTCGATATATGTTCTCTGCACTTTACACACACACACATACATACATACATACGGATACAGAGAGAGAGAGAGAGTCGAATTGAGTTGATTTTGGGTTTAACGTCCCTTTCAGCAACGAGGCTATATGAGACGGGATCAACTGATTAACGTGGAATCAAAACTACATGAGCTCCCGAAGGGAATCGAAACCAGGACTCCCATGCCAAAGGCGCGTATGTTAACCGCTTAGAAACGAAGGAGCTCGCAGACGGAGAGGGACAGAGAAACACTATGTAAATTTTTACTTCCTAACTTGAAATATTAGAAAGTTTTCTGGTTCCCTAAAGCTAGTTGGAAAATTATAATTTGTTGCTGACTAATATTCCTCTGCAGAAATACAATTTTGTAGCTCAATGTGCATATAATATAGTGAAAAATTTTCCACCTAACATCATTATACATAATATCGGAAATTGTCCGGCTTATGAAAAGTTTTTTCCACTTGTTTCTATAGTAATGAAAATTTTCCGATCTATAAAAATTCCTTCCACTTGTTTTTACAGACCCATAAAACTTTCCGATTCACGAAAAGTTGTTTTAGTTGTCGTTTCAAGATGATGAAAATTTTCCGACATATGAAATTCTTGAATTCTTCCATAGAAGACAGAAAATATTTCGATTCATGAAAAATTGTATTACTTGTCCCTATATAGTACTGAAAATTGTCTGACCCATGAAAATTTTCTGCTTCTTTAACCGATCTTTCACTTTTTAACATTTCTATACATGAATTCAATCAATTTTAGGATTACTGAGGAGTTGTTACTTGATTACTGATATTTTTTTGAACGGAAAATTTTCCGCCCTCACATCACTATTCCTCACAACATCTGTACATGACCCTGTACAGACACAAATGAAAGACAATTTGATAAATTCGGCAAAGGGGAGATTTATCTAAATTATTTTATCAATATCTCGCATCGTTTGCAAGATTTTAGTCTACTTCGAATTGGAGTTTCTAATTCATGTATGATCAGTGTTTTCTTTCTTTCACGCAGTATTTAATAAGAAAATACATTACACACACAATTAATTACAATGTCACAAATGTGGAATGTTGGAATATATAACTCGTAGGATATGAGGCTTTACTTTTTAAAATTTTAATACTTCCTGTGCATCTCTAAAAAATGTAATAAAGAAATAATGGCCATTTTTTAAAAAAAAATATTCAATTAGGACTCAACAATTTACACAGAAGTTTGCAATCGATCAGTGAAAACGGCATCTTTCTAGAGCTTGTGGTTTCCGAAATGTCATTGTCAAAAGAATTGTTCGCAAACATATAAACGTCGAATATATAAACTATTCTTGACCACAAACGTATAAACCTACCATTTTAATATGTAGATTAAATTCCCTAAAAGTCTTTTGTGCTTATAAACAACAAAATATGTAATATATTTCACATAATTTTTTACCGACATATCTGTAATATTAGACTTCCCAAATTTCTGAAACTCCAAACCGGGACATTGTTAATCCCAATATTTTATCAAAAATTCTTGTGATATCCTAAATTTTCAACTTAACAAGACACATGCATTGAAAATTCATTGTGCGCGTTTTTGGATCAAAAGATCCAATGTAGCTCAATCAATTTTTTTTTTTTTTTTTTTTTGTACGCCTTATATCTGGAGAACTACATATAGTATAGAAAAACCCGAACTATCAGTTAACTCAGTACGATGTGCTCATTCCGTAGAAAATACGAAAACTCGATTTAGGGGCCGTTTAAAAACTTTGAGGCCCCTGATAAAATGGGACCAAAAGGTCCAATATATTTCAACATAAATTTCCTTGTAGGCCTTATATCTGGAAAACTGCTATAGTGTAGCAAAGCCCAAACTATCGGTTAACTTAGTATGATGTTCTTATTCAATAGAAAATACGAAAATTCGATTTAGGGGCAGTTAAAAAATTTTGTGGACCCTGATCCAATTTCAAAATATTTCAACACAATCAGAAATAAACTAGTAATTGTCAGTGGGAATTCGCATTGGATTTTATTGTTTGCAATGAGCAAAACTTTACACAGTATATTTGATATTTATGTCAAGTAACGAACAACGCAATATGTTTTGCTATAATCGGTGACAACAATAATTTTGTAAGCCCATGAATTGTCTGACAACAGTTACATGAGTAGCCGTTCTGCCATCTGTTGTTCTTATATCCTAGTACATAAGAAAACAGACAATAACAACAGATTGCAGAACTGCCACTCATGTAACTGTTGTCAGACAATTCATAGGCTTACAAAATTATTTTCGTCACCAATTACGGAAAACATAGTTAATCGTTTCTTGATATAAATGCCAAATATACTGCGTAAAGGTTTGCTTATAGCAAATAGCAAAATGAAATTCAAAATCGCAGTGACAATTACTAGTTACTTCTGATATGCTTGGAAGGTGATGTCCTTGGTGTTAAATTAACACACAAGTAACACTTTAAAGTAGTAGTCATATTTTGTTGTTTTAACACTTCATTTTTTGCTGTGTATCACTGTTGACTTTTGTATGAAATTTCTCTACGCTAATTCGCTAGTTGTTGCGACTGAAAAGTAAATTTCTCTGTCTGACCGGGACTAAACACGAAACCGGCCGGTACGCCGGGATGTCTCAGTAAAACCAAGACGTCTGGAAAGCCAATCTCTGATTAAATAAATTCAATGGTTGGTATTTTTCTCGTGTTTCATATACTTTGTACTTTATTTTGACATATTTCAAACGCAGTAAGTAAAATAAAACAAACAAAGCACAGATGGAATTCCAAAAATGAAATTTATTTTTATAACAAACCATGTGTGTATTACAGCGTTTTCCAACATTTTCTTCCTTCGCGGCACACCAAAGTACGTTTCAAACTTTCGCGACACCCCTGCATTTCCCTGCATTGTGATTTTCCCCCTAGGTGCAAAAAAAGGAAACACATAAAAATACATACATTTTCATACTATGGAATGACTATGAAATACAATTCTCACAAGCAAATTACGTACTAATCTTGAATAGAAACATATTAACATAAAAGAAACGTATGACTCTTCAGGTGGATCACCACCCGGAAGTATATACATATTTTAGTTTATTTCCTTAACTACTGCGCAATGGAACGTTACATATCATAAATATTGTACTATAAGATAGAGTTATATTTCAGCTACAACACAAGATACTGATTCATGCGACTGCGCATTGTGATATCGACCAAAGTAGGAAATAAAACTAAAAACTCGATTCGTTTTACAATAAGCACACTAGATGACACTTGCTGTTAGATCTTATTAAAAATGCTCAGTTTTATCAAATGATCATTTGTATGAGGAAAGTATTTTAAAGTAACGATCTTATTACGAAATACATGTATTCTCTTACCGTTTTTCGTGTTATGTTACACATTTTATTTAAATATTAATTTACATTTAAGGAAGTAGATTTTGAGAACAAACTTACGCAGAACGCCATAATGCGTTGTTGCCAAATTTGTACGTTTTCTGTGGTAGTCACAACAAGAAAATTCCTGGATTCTAGCGTTGCAGTTTGATAAGCGGAACTTAGCTGTGATTTGCGGTAATGGGTCGACAACTAATTTCTCCAGTAAGTATCCAAGCAGAATTCCATTATTACTTCGTTTATTATCTGGCATCAGTAAACACTCGACACTATCTGGCAACGCCGCACTATGCAAGCAGCGTGTAGCATAGCACCCAGAACACCTAGTGATCTACTTTAGGCACGAATATGAGAAAGAAATATTAGCATTAAAAATATTAGAAGCCATCAAACTTAAAACTAGTGAGGTGATTTCAATCGAGAAGAAAACACCAAGAATCGTGTTATTGAAATAACTTTTCTGCGTCCAATGTTTATTTCCAAAGAAAAATGAACAGCCCTAAAAGCAAACTTTTCAGCTTTAACCCTTTGGGGATCCTATGGTACAATTTGTACCATACGGGGTGCTTCATGGTACATTGCGTTATAACTCTCCTATTTGAGCTTTTTCGTCCGGTTTTTTTTATTTTTATTTTTTTTTTATTTTATTTTATTTTATTTTATTTTATTTTATTTTATTTTGTTTTTCAAGTCCAGAGGCATTGCAGAAGACACTATGGATGGTTTCACACCTTCCTGTGTCGAGACATAGGAGGTGATGACGTCATAAGTCTAAAATTTATATTTTCGTGTAATAATTTTTTGGGGGGGTTTATGTAAAGTATTTTTGGCGGGCTTATTTTTGCACGTAGAAGTTTGAAATTTTGCATAAACATGCAGTCCACCGAGTAGTATTTACCAGATTTTTTCTTCAGATTTCTGCGTTAAAACAGGGGGGGATCCAGAGGGTCAAAAAGGGATATTTTTACCCAAAACTCCCGTTTTTCCTTATTTTCCCGCCTTAAATACATGATGGAGACAAGTGAATGGTACCGCCTGAAAGGCAGTTCTATTCTGAAGAGAATGATGTGCGACACACGGCTCTAGGGTAATTATGGAAGTGTCAGGGAATTTTTATCAAAATATACTTCTGTATAGGGGAATTTTGGACATTTTCGGTACTATTTTTGTGCTGGCTTATTTTTGCACCTGGAAAATTGGAATTGTGCATAAACATTCAGCCCACCGAGTAGTATTTACCAGATTTTTTTCAGATCTCTGTGTTAAAACAGGGTGGTCCAGGGGGGCTAAAAGTTGAAAAAAGGATATTTAGACCCAAAAAATCCTGTTTTTCCTCATTTTCCCGCCTTAGATACATGATGGAGACACGTGAGTCATACCGCCTGAAAGGCAGTTCTATTCTGAAGAGAATGATGGGCGAAACGTGACCCTAGGGTAATTAGGGATGTCTCAGGAAATTTTTTACCTGAGATCATGGTGTTTTACGGTAATTTGGGGCATGGTGGGAATTCCTGATAAAATTTCTCCCGCCCTTGGTATTCAAGATAGAAACTTGAAATTTGGCACACACATTCAGTATACCAAGTACTATTTATCAGATTTTTTTAGATGGCTACGTTCACACAGGGTCGCTCCAGGAGGGCCCAAAGTGCGAGAAAAAAAATTTCCCTCCGAAATTTTCCCTTTGACATCATTTTTCCCGCTCCTGGTATATGGTATGAGTATGATCATTTGAAGTGGTATCATTTGAAAGCCAGCTCCATTCTGAAGAGAATGAGGTATAAACCATGATCCTAGGATAAATAGTGACGATGCAGTAGCTGCTTGACTGAAAGTCTAAAAAATAGCCCAAAAACACCGGATCTCTTAAGGGTTAAACTTGGAAGAAAAGTATGCAATCAAGTCGATTGGCGATAATTTTTTATTTTCTTGGCAAGATAATTTCTTTGTGGAAGATCTTAGAACACATTAAAAAATGTCGCGACACACCAATGTGTCGCAACATAGCAGTTGAGAAACACTGGTCTATTAGATGAATGAACACAGTAGAAATTTAAGACATGACTTAGAGTAGCCTGTGGAAATAAGTAATTATTTATTTTGATATGCTTTAAGAATCTATATAAAAGTACTAAAATTATCTCATATACGTGTAGATTCGTTAATATATATATATATATATATATATATATATATATATATATATATATATATATATATATATATATATATATATATATATATATATATATATATATATATATATATTAAACATTACTATCATATAAACATTTGAAAAGTACAAAAGATTAAGAGAAAGTACAAATGATGTGAAGTTTTATACTTATCAAATCCAAATAAAAGAAGACAATAATGAAGTAATGCTAAACAATTAAAGAGTGTAAGTGATGTGAACTATGTCCGCCCCTAAGGATGAAAAAACTGCTGTAATCATGTCCGGCCGCAAGGTGGAGCAAGGGGAAGGCAATTGCCGATCCCTAGATATTACAAAAAGGTCCAGTTCTTAAAAATGCATGTCAAAACATATTAGATTTGCTTCCTCATATGTTATAGCTATAGTATTTAAAATACACTCATATTAACACTTTGAGACCCAGATGACTTGTTTAGTAGTCGGGTCTAAAAACCCACAGTTCTTTTTTTAGGCATATTGTTGATGGCTTTTGTCATTAATGTAAAAGCTATGGGTGGAAGCAGGATGGTAAACGCTCATTTTTGAAACGAGCTTAGCTCAGCTCAAACTCAGAGTGTAAAAAGTTAGTTAACTCACGCTCAAACTCAAGCTTTTTAAAAGGAGCGAGCTCCTCCACCCATGATCATTTTTTTTAGTTACGCTTAACACAAGGAAAACACGCTCGGATTATTTAATAGCTAAAAATATATACAATGGTGCAGATTTAGAACTTTCCGGATTATAATTTGAAATATTAGAGCAGAATATATATATTTACAAATAATGTCTAAGGAACTCATTTTTACAACCGGTAAATCTGTATTTACAATAATGAGGTAGAACGTGACGTACATAGTGCCTTCATAAGCGAAGTACTCCAAACATCTTATGTATTCTGATACTTAATAAACACTTGTCTCGAGTTTTATAAATCTGTATGGCATCGAATAGTGCCATAGTGCCAACCCCTGTGCATTCGGTGCCTTTATATTGTGTCACTCGCTTGCCTTTTCTCCCTCAGCCCTTCAACTTCTCTGAGTGTTATAAAACAATTATTCTTGACCGGCATACTGAGCAAAATGGCAATCTGCAAACATAATAAATGAATTTAAAGTATCAAGATACTTGTTCGGCCAAAAATAAACACTATTTTGGAACCCTGGGTAGTTCCTAACCTGTACGTAAAGATCAAATGCGTCTATTATGCAAAGTTTCAAGTACTAGAATAAATGCTTTAAAAATTGTTCAAGTTTCTTGGCATCGATGAGGGCTACTTCGCCATTTATATTATTTCAAATTTTTCCACACACTATTACCATTTACAATGACAGTAGAAATTACTTTTTTTTTTTTTTTTTTTTTTTAATTTTTGATCTCAGCCAGTTTGTGAGTAGTGATCACTTTTGTTGAGCACTGTTCGCCTATAAGTGACTTGCAGGCGTTATCATAAATTTGTATATCTTAGAACTGACTATTCAAAATCATTGCAACAAGCATCATTTTCTTCAGTACTTTCACTTCTTTAATTTTGTCTCTTAGCCTGAAAAGCCCTAATAGATGAAAATTACTACTTAAGTTAAATTTAACAAATTCTATACCCTGTTTAATTTATTACTCTAGTAGCTGAAATACCCATTTTTCGGGTGGGTCTGATAAAATATCTATGTAAACAAACTGAACAACGAAAGAAAAATATATCGGCCATTTTCTTTCTACTACTTTCACATATCCCGGTAAACGCCCCCTGAGACGCCTGGTTCGAATTTTGAAAACAAAAAACGCTTCTGGCCTCCAGTCGATGGGAGCTGTATTTGGAAGTTAACGACTGTCGGAGTATCACCATTCATCTCAACGAGCGCAAAAACTATGAATTTGACACTAATATCGGTCATTTTCTACTACTTAACATGCCCGATAAACGCCACTCCGCTGAGACCCCATTGCTTCGAATTTTGAAAGAAAACGCCTGGACCAAGATACCCGTGACCAAAATTTGGTTACTCTCGGTCCACTCATCTTGTTCCCATGTAGCACACAGACAGGCACACAAACAAATTCTTTATTTTATTTATATTAGATTAAAATTGAATGAATTACACCTTAGAACAAACTTAACATTCAAATAAAACAGTTAATTTTGAAAATTAAATCAAATTGATTACTAATAACGAATAAAAATAAAGTATTTCTATTAAAACAAATAAGAAATTAATATAGGAAAAGAAAATATGAAACTGGTTCTTGTAATTGAATTAAGAATAAGTACAGTAGGTAGGATAATGTCTCTGGACGTTCATTATTAACTTTTCGGATGGAAGTGGCAGCAAATATAAGAATAGAAAAAAGGACTTTAGGAATGATAAAAAAAATGGATGTAAAGATTGCTATATTCGCCAATAATTAGTTTTTGTATCAGAGGCCACAACATTTTTGAACGACCTCTAAATAAAGTTCTCGTTTTTTTTTTTTTTTTTTTTTTTACGGAATAAGCGCATCATACTGAGTTAAGTAATAGTTTGAGTTTGGCAACACTGTATATAGTTCTCCAGATATAAGGCTTACAAGAAAATTTTTGATTGAAATTTATTGGATCTTTCGATCCAAAAATAAACCTTTGAAAGAACAAAACAATTTTAAACTAGAAACTTTGTGGCGTTTCCCTCTCTCTCTCTCTCTCTCTCTCTCTCTTTCTTTCTTTCTTTCTTTCTTTCTTTCTTTCTTTCTTTCTTTCTTTCTTTCTCTCTCTCTCCCTCTCTCTCTCTCTCGCCATGAAAAGAATGTCTGCGATGAAATAGAAAGCACAAAAGAAAAAAATATGAACTAAGTAAAGCCAGCTTGCAAGAAACAAAAGACCAAATCCTCAGTGTAGAGAAAACGTTCGATTTCTGCAAATAAAACATTAAATGTATTACCTATTTTCTCGTTTCACAAGAATAAATTGTTGCTCGTGTCACATTATCCTTAGAACCTGCGAAAGTACAACAAATTAGTTTTTAGAAAACCATAGCGTAGGGATATGACTTCACAATGAGTGTTAATTTACACAAATTGATGGTTAGAATTTCAAGAATGTTACCCAGTGTGTTGAGTTAAAAGAACATTTAATTAATTTACAAGCATCGGCTTGTAAGACCAATAAGCAAGTGCATTAGAAAACAGGCAACAACTTTAAAAGTAAAAGGTAGGGGCTAACGCACTAAATTTTCTCGCTCCAATTTTTTAAACTAAATTAACTTATGCTGCAGTTTATTACTGACAGTCATTATTGTTAGACAATTACACGTATTTATGATACATGAACAAAATTGTACGGCGTTTTTGAAAAGCTTAGTCCGAGGAAAATTCATCCCAAAAAATAAACAATTAATTCTCGTTTTTTTTGAGATATTATAATATTTATGCCATTTATTAGAGTTATTAATGAAATATTTATTTACAAACTATCAACAAAATTGTAAGAGACGTATTTGGAGAAATTGATAAAAACTCATAAACAAGGGAAATCTTCCCTTTTCTGAATATTTTCATGACAAACGACTTCTGCACTTTTATAAGGTTATTAAGAAAATATTTATTTATTAGATGTAAACAACCGCCTAAATTGATTTTGCGAAAATCATACGATAAAAACTCACTCCCAAGGTAAACTATTCCTTGTGGATTTTTGAGAAAAGAAAAGTTAAAACATATTGTGAAGAATATGTATATCATCGTTAGAAAAGACAATCATCTGCTAGTTAATACTGCATTTTGTTGCATATACAGTATACATATAGACCTATATAAGAATTTTCTTTTAGTAAAATCAAAATCATAGGTATTCTGCCCTTATTGGCAGGTCACTTACCGCAGGTGAGAAGCTTCCATGCTCTACGTTCTTCAGCTAACTTCTTTGTCTTCACGTATGATCTTTCTGTTTATATATCGTCCATTAATTGAAGCCTCCTTCGCCCCCTCCCTCTCTTTCCCGCCACCATACCCTCTAGGACGTCCCTCATGATACAATTTCTTCTTAGGCAATGTCCCAACCAGTTTCTCTTCCTCTTCTTAATAATATCTAAAAGTGTTCTTTTCTCACCCACCATTTCTAACACTGTCTCATTCGTTTTAAGCTCGTTCTCTTCATTCTTCTCCACACCCACATTTCGAAAGCTCCCAGTCGTTTTCCTGTCACTTTTACGTAATGTCCATATTTCCGCCCCATACAGGACAACACTCCACATGAAACATTTTATGAATCTTTTTCTCAACTCTTTATTCAAGGTCCCATAAAGCAGACTTTTCTTCCTCCTAAAGGCTTCTTTCGCCATTCCTATCCTTGCTTTTATTTCACGTTCGCACTTCATATCATCACTAAGAATACTATCCAGATATGGATCTGGACTCTTCCTGGAATCCCAACTTTTCTGTAAATTTAGTGTAATCTTGCGAGCGATACATAAATTTTAATATAATTTACCCTCATATTAAATTTGCACACTACGAACAGCTTTGCCCCCACCCCCCGAAATAAGTTCCTGTGTATTCGAGTTTGAATATGAGCTCGTTTGATTCCCGATGTGGCATTTCTTAATCTACCGTATCTGTCCATTTCTTCTACACACACACACACATCGCTATTTTGGTGGCCTATCCTGTATACACTGCTTTCATGTGGTCCAATCATGTGGCTCAGCTCGAACGCAGTCGTTTGTGGCACCTTGACGTGGACAAGGTATAGTGACATTGATCCCGCACGTTTCCTGTTCGTAAGTCTATTCCCACTACCTAAGTGCTAAGTAAACCACCCTTTCATTGTGCTAACCTGTAAACAAAATCGAGGGCGTTGTTGTAGTCATGCATGTGCCGACCCCTGTAAGTAGTTGACGGCATATTTAGAAGGCAAATTTATTTATTTTTATTGATATATTTATCGACACTGCCCAATTACAGTCTCTACATATGATACTTGAATACATAATATTAAATGATAATGAAACTGTTACTTCAATATAGCATACTAGCAGCGTTCACCCCGCTTCGCTGCGGTCACCCCGGAACGCAATAAACTTTGTTACTTAGATAATTTTTACTTTTTCGCTTTCAAGTGATATGATAAAAACCATAGAAGATTGCAGTAAATCTTAACATTATATCGCCTGTCATTTATGTTAACCCGCCCCGCTTCGCTGCGGTCATCCCGGTGCTGGCATATTGTAAAAGTGTCTGTAAAAATAAGCAAATCTTTTAAAAAATTTTAAACAGAAGATTCAAGCTATTTTCCGCTGTATATCGCCTGTCATTTATGTTAACCCGCCGAGTTACAGGGTCATGCGGGTTGCATATAAATACGTTTATTTTTACCTATGATGAACTAACAAAGGTCAATTATCACTTGATGGTCAATTATCTCAAGACACTGGTAATTAAAAATTAAAGTGATATGATAAAAACCATCTAGGGTCCAAATCCTAATAACCCCCCCAAAAATAAAAGAAATTGGTTCAGCCGTATTAGCGTGATGAGGTAACAAAGGATTTTGTACGTTCTCTTTTATATAATAGATTAAATTAAGATAATATCTACATTTTCCTTGAAAAATCATTTTTTTAAAAAATACTCAATACAATAGCAATTTATATAATAGGTAATCATCGAAAAAGTGTACGCCTTTTGCGATAATCACACTTATAAAGGAAAAAAGTTTGTCCCAGATCATTTTAAAGAATAAAATGTGCCTAAAATAACTATATATCGCTATATTCGTTGTTGGGAAAAATGAATATCATCCAATCGCAAATCAGGATCAGGTCAACAAAGTAGTTGTAATGGATAAAACTAACTTTCGTTGATTGGAGGAACAAGTCAACATAGCTGTAAAATCAACGAGAACGTTCGCCAAAACATTCAAATATAACCAGTCTTATATAGTAAAAACTCTTTTAAGAACAAATGCCAAATGTAATAGAGGAGAAAAATATAAGAGAAGTGAGAAGCAGCAACAACTTCGAACAAGATGGAGACGCTTGATGGAAAGCAATTAATTCTCGATTACGAAAGTTTTTTTTTTTTTTACTTTCCAAGCATTTCAATAAAAAATGCAAACATAGAATTTTACGAGACTTGTTATATAGCACAGTCCCTGAAGATGTTAAATTAAAAAGAACAGCACATTTGAGGGAAAAAATCCTGGTATCGGTATCTGTTACACCTGCTGGGATTTCACAACCGCTATTCCAACGTTCTCGAATGACAATCAAAAAATGTACCTAAATGAGTACTTTAACAAACGACTTATTGCGTTTATCAAAAAGTACCATTTGGCCAGATCTGTTTCATCTCACTATGCGAGGTCAGTGGTATCATATCTAACAGATGCTGTTGCTAAGCAAGATAATCCACCTTGTGCTCCGGAGCTTCGGCCAATTGAACGACTTTGGTTAATTCTTAAAGGGTTTGTGTACTAGAACGGGTGGGAAGACAAAAATGAAAAGAACCTTAAGAAGAGAATATGGTATTGCTTGAAAATAATAGACTTGGATCTCATACAGCGGATGGCTGATAATATATCAAAAATTAGATCACGTTCGACGCACTGGAAGAATTAATTAATGTATGTTATTTCTTTTGGTTCATTATGTACGCAAGACTGTAAAAAAAATTAACATTGCAGAATTATTTTCATTTCTCGTTGTTATACTGAATCATATTTAGTGCCAAATTTTAGGTATAATCTGTTATTTATTTATTTTTATTTTTATTTGAACGGCTTTTCAGAACAATTAAAGATAAGCCTACATCCTCATAAACCTTACTGAGTTTATTGTATGTGGCAAATCCCCTACCCAGGTGTTTCCTTTACAAGAGGAAGTGAATCTAAGAAACATCTCTAAGCAGGAAAATGTACTACTTTCGTTTATATTGGGCCGACAACACTTCAAGTGTTCTGGTCGTCATATGATTTATGCGTTTAATTACTCCAGGCGAGCACATCATATCATTCCAATGGGTTAGAAAAATGTTTGTCTGTTATATATTCATCAAAAGTAATTTTATCTTAAATATAAAATATTGTGCTCGGAGGGAAGGTGAGCTCTGTACAAACCAAGCCACTAGATTGTACCTCACACCATGTCATGACATTTGAACCTTACATGAGTAACAATGAGAATAAGTATCGTTGAGGGGTAAGAATTTCATGAGGTTTCCTAACTCCGATCTCGAAAAAATATAATTAATTAAAAATAATATTAGTTGTCGCTCATCAAACCGTAGCAAAATCTGCGAATATACTCTTATCAATGAACTGATAGGATAACCTGTTATTTTCAAAATAGATAATATCGTTCTTAAGTTGTTATCAGTTTTATTGTATGATTTTCGTAATCTCAACAACATATAGCTCACTCTAGTTAATTTGCGTAGTTTTCAAGAATTCTTTTGTGTCACATACATTTTTTTTATAATCTCCCAAGACTTACAAATAACGACGGGCGGCGGTTATGTGAACTTAACTATTTCACAAAATAAATTAAATTCGTAAACTTTATATGTGTAGGTCATAACAAGCATACTATAGAACTTCTGTAGTACAACCACTACTATGCGAATTTACAACAGCTGAAAATTTTGTACGATTTAACTCTGGTCGCAGTGATTCATGCGCTATCTTGACACTAACACTGCAATGTACATACATTACGTTGACTCAAGTAGAATTGGAAATTTAGTTTGAAGTCTGTGAAACAAATATACTTCACTATTTATAATGCCGACAGATAAATTCTGTCAGAACTGTCAAAAATACATCGAAGGAGATTTAGGGGATCACCAGTTAATTTGTGTACCTAATGGCGCCCAATCACAACAAACTAATGTGACTCTTCAGAAAAATAATACGTGCACAGGTGAGAAATATCAATGTGAATTCTGTCTACAACATTTTGACTCTGAGCAATTATTCAATGATCATGTCGAACAATGTAGAGCAGAAACTGTACAGTGTACAAAGTGTTCCGTAAAAGTGCAACCTTTTAACACGTGCTTACATGTAAAGAAACATTCCGAAAAAACACAGTCAAATTGTAATTACTGTGGGAAGAAAATATTAGAAGATGATCTAAAATTGCACATCCTAAATTGTGAATTTTCATTAACTCCTTGTGAAAATTGTGGTGTGATGGTTCAAAAGTTTGCTCTACTCCATCATTTGGAACACTTTTGTGCGAAGAGGACTGTGAAGTGTGAACATTGCGCGTGTGAGACAGTAGCTGATATACTTGAAGATCATTTTAATATTTGTGATTTAATTCCTATTTACTGTGAGAATAAATGTGGAAAAGAAATGCCTCGGAAGGATTTGAAGCAACACTTGTTGGAGGAATGTCCTAAAAGAATTGTTATGTGTGAATATTGTAGTGAAGAAATGGAGGCCAAGGAGTTGGAAGATCATCACTTAGAGTGTTTAAAATTTCTGGTTGAATGCCCAAAGAATTGTGGCGTAAGTGTCGAGAGGAAGGATATAGACAAACATCTGGATGAAGCATGTGTGAAACTCTTTGCTAAATGTAGCTTTGAAAGTGTTGGTTGCAAATACGAAGGGTTTCCTTTTGAGTTACGTAGCCACTTACAAGAAGAGAGCATTCAGCATCTAGAGCTCATGAAAGCTTCTAATGAGCAACTTTCAGAACAATTTCGGAGGAAAGAAAGTTCTATAGAAGAGTTAGAAATAAAATTCAGAAGAATGGAAGATGAATTAAAAGAAAATGTTCGTCAACTTTCAGAACAACTTCATTCAAAAGACATTGCAATAGTAAAGTTGGAAGAAAGGTTAAAGGAAAAGAACAAAACAATGGTTCTCAAGAATGGAAAATTTTTGTGGAAAATTTCAAATATCTCTGAGAAACTTATGCGATATAAAGTTAATGAACTTCTTTACAGTGATAGTTTTTATGACTCTCAGTACGGGTATAAGTTAAAAGTTTTGTTATACTTAAATGGTTATAAGGATAACATTGGGAATAGTACAAAATATGAGAATACTTTACTAGTTGGTATTTCAATATGTTCTGGGGAATACGATTCTCTTTTGGAATGGCCTTTCAAGAAAACAGTTGAAATCAAACTAATTAACTTGAAAGATAGAGAGAAAGATGTTATGACATCTATAACATATCTGGGAGAAAATTTATCGAGCAACCAAAGACCATTGAATGGTCAAGATAATGTGGCTCGGGGTAATGGTTTAATTCTACATGAAATGCTGAAGAACGGAGACTATATATCTGATGATGATGAAATATTTTTGGAAGTAACCATTACTTAGAATATGTTTTTTAAACATGTTCACTGTCACCAAAACATTATTTTACATTTAGAGCGGACGAACGAAGTACAGTTTATATTTTCTTATTCGAAGTAACGTAGAAGATTGTTATTTAGTAATAGAAAAATTAAATCTAAGTGATTAATTATTTATTAGATCATTTGTGATTTAACATTTTGTCATAGTTAGGAAAAAGTCGAAAATTTAACGGATTAAAATTTAAAAATTATAGCCACGGAAAAATAATTGGTTAAATTAAAAATAAATGACAGAAAAATAACTTAACATTAAAATTATTAACAACAGAATAAACCAATCAAAATTAAAATTAACAATGACAATTTCACTACTATTACTACACATTGCATTTTTGTGATTTGCATTGATTTGTGAAAGTTAATGGATAAAATTAAAGGTGTTGGGAGTTATTACAAAAAGTTACTGTTTTCATATTAAATTGATGCTAAAAGTAATATTATACCATAGAATTGAAAAACTATTTATAAATTAAAATTTGGAATATTTTAATAACCTTTTGTTATACTGTTACTTATGTACTCCTAACAAGGTACATTCGCGAAATATCCCTTCGGGATTCGTGTAAAATTGATTCAAATGTAAAGTTCTCCGCACCCCAATGTGTATTCTACTAATTTTAGCGGCCTATATGGGTAATATACAGATTTATGGTCCTTCACATGTCCGAAATTCAACCATACACTACTATAACGGTCGGATAAAATTGCTTTTAGTTTCTTTAGACAGATGTAACTGGAAATGAATGTGGACATATGTAAAACAAACTGGATCAAGTACTGCTTGTCTGACACATGTTACCCACCCCAGTCGCCATCTTGGATCCACCATATTGGATTCCACTTTTGTTTTTTTTTTAATGGAAATAGATGCATGTCATACATCAAATTTAGGTACAATTTTCTCGAAAATACATTGGTGTAGTCAGTTTTACCGTAGTTTGTATCCTTTCGAAGGTATAGCATGTTAAATCCCTCCAGGCACTTTGCGAATAGACTTTGCAGAGTGATATGAGTTACGCTTGCGTTTTTGATGTTGACAAATGAAAACAATTTCTACTTGAAAATATACCGTAGGTATAAACGAACTCTTTACAACATTGCTGTCATAATATTCTTACATTTCTTTGAGTGATTGTTATTACTTCCATGTTATAATATTGTTTTAAGTTCAAAATGCCTAATGTAAATCCAGATAATACCAGATTTGGGTGAAGACCTACGATTTCCGTATCGACGTCTGTGTGTCTGTATGTATGTATGTTCAGGCAATATTTCGTCAACGATAAATCACGTAAAAGATTACATATACGCACGGGGCCCTGTACAGCTTTCTATTTGATTCAATATTCGTGAAGTCCCTGATATTTAACATGCAATACCTTCCAAATGGTACAAGCTACGTTCTAAAGTTCTCTACACCGTTGAATTTTCGATAAAATTGTACATCAATTTGATGGATCACTTGCACCTATTTCCGTTTGAGAAAACAAAAGTTGAATACAATATGGCGGATCCAAGATGGCGGCCGGGGTGGGTAACATGTGTCAGAGAAGCAGTACTTGATCCAATTTATTCATGTCCAGTTACATCTAAGGAAACTGAAAGCAATTTTGTGTCTGAGCGTTATAGTAGTGTATGATTGAATTCCGGACATATGAAGGCTCAAAAATATGCAAATTACCCGTATAGACCGCTAAAATTAGAACAATACATACTGGAGTGCGGAAAACTTTGCATTTGAATCAATTTTACACGAATTTCGAGGGGACACTTTGCGAATGTACCTTGTAAGAGGAACATTATACACTACATGAGCGACTCGGGGTATGACGATGGTAAACATCACTTCCGGTGAAATTTAGTTATTAAGTGAAGTGGAATGTGATCGAACCACAGAAAAGTATGTCGGTAGTTAAATTTCGGAAATACAGGGTGACCCAAAAGTAAGTATAGAGTCCCGTACTAATCTCCTCACCGTAATTCATATCATTTCTTATTGTTATCAAGCAAGTAGACCTAGCTTCTTTTTATTTGTTCTTAACGTCTTTTTACTTATGCCTGATGCCCGAAACAGCTGAAGCAAATAAACCATAAGCTAGAACCTTACATTTGACCAATGCAGGGGTGTATACCTACTTTCGGGCCACCCTATATATCAGCAGATATATGGGAGTAGAAGCTTGTTTCCTATGTTCATTACATAGTATTGCATGGAGATATTGGACATTCTTTTCCTCTTTGCTGGAAATTTAGAAAACGTGACATATTATTGCTTCATCATTAATCTTATACACCAACTTAAGTGAGCAAGTATTACAGAAAAATAAACATTTATTATACTAATAAGTACAGGGTGGACACTGTTTATCTTAAAGGACCTTGCAACGTTTAAACTAATTAACAAAAATCGAAGAAATTTTTGCACATGAAATCCCGACAGAGAGACATTCTTCAACTTCTTCACAATACCGCCAATTAACAGTACTGCAAATCTAACGTAAAAGTTATATATATATATATATATATATATATATATATATATATATATATATATATATATATATATATTAGATAACACTACGTTGGGTTATTATGTATTTTAAACATACACATACACATTAAATGAAAACTTATAATATTACATTTATTGTTCAGTGTTCCAAACTAAAAAAGCTACAGTGTCAGAAACGTCTGTAAACATCCTAATTTTAGAGGCCTCTTCAACAGTCATAACGCAAGTCAGATAAATATATTAATGCACTTCGAAATGTTCGAAATGTCTTAGTGTAAACAGCTATGATCGTCATCATCATCAAAGGCATTCACTTGCCACAACAGAAAAGCTTTCATGTTCCATGGCCTGTAGCTAACCTCGTCGTCTTTACGTATCGTCCACCAATTGTAGTATCCTTCATCCCTTCCTATCTTTCGTCCACCATACCCTCAAGTTCGTCCCTCATAATACAGCTTCTTCTTAGCAAAGATTTCTCCTCTTTTCAATAATTTCTAAAAAATTGTTCTTTCCTCCCCTATCATTTCCAACACCCTCTCATTGGTTTTCCGCTCGACCCAGGTAATTATCTTTATTCTTCTCCATACCCACATTTCGAAAGCTTCCACTGCTTTAAATTACTTTTACGTAATATCTTTGTTTCTGTCCTACTTTGTGCAGTGCTCCAGATGAAGAATTGCATGAGTCTTTTTCACAAAACATTTATTTTCATTCCATATTCTTCACAGCCCGCCCTCAAATAATTTTCAGTTTCTGCAACAAGCGCGTTATCATCTGCAAACTGTACACACCGAATCATTTTCTACCTTCTGCCGTTTTCTTTATGTAGGCTGTTTTTCACCATTTCTTCTTGATAGATATTGAATAATGCAGCTGATAGACACCATCCCTGTCGAACTCTCCTTCCAGTTGTACTCTCCTCTGTCTTTTCCTTCCTATTCTAACGCTTACTTGTTAGTTGATATAAAAGTTTATTATGGGTCTTCCATCTTTCCATTCCAATCAAACCTTCTTTAGAACTCCCAACAACAATTTCTAATTAACGTGACAAAATCCTTTTCTAGATCAATAAATATAACATACACGTCTATAAACTTTTCACTAACTACTCTTAATAATACAATTGTACTTTTTCCCTCTCTTGAACCCTACCTGTTCCTCCTGAATTTCTTCATTTGTTCTTTCGTATAAAACTTTAGTTCAGTTTTCGAAGCATAAATTTTGCTGCATGCAATATCAGATTAATAGTTCTATAATCCTCACATCTCTCTCGTCTCGATTCCTTAGACATCGGTATCATGATCGTATTCAGGAAATCTTTTGATCACTCTTCTGTTTTCTATATTTCATTACAGAGTCGGGACAACTCTTTCTTGTCCTTGTTTCTCATATTCTTAATGAATTTGATTGGTATATTATCTATCCCAGCTTCATTTCCATTCCTAATCTCCGATATAAGTTTTTGAAACTCATACCGAAGAATGCTAAATCCTTATCATCCTTTCGTACTTCATTTTCTACTTTAACATCTAGGCCACACGGTCTATTCCTCCTTTCATTTAAGTCCTCAACATATTCTTCCCATTTTCCTAAAACTTGATTTCTCTTGCTAACTACCTTCTCATTCTTATTTCCTACTGCCAACGTAATATCCCTTTGTTTTCTGAAAAATTCCATAGATTTCACCTCCTTGTGCCTTTCCTTATATTTCCTGACAGGGATAGATAGAAATGTTTTTCCGTTGTGGAGAATTCCTTTTAGACTTGTTTTATTGTAATCTATAAAGAATTTCTAATCAGCAGCATTGTATTTTATTCCAAGGTGATGCTTTAAACCATTTACATTTGAACAGTACAACATACAGCCTAACTCTGAAAAGAAAAGCAAGAGATCCTGTTCACGGTGTCTGCACCATGCAAAATTTGTTCCCGGAACGAGTATGTTCTTTGACTTCACAGTAGAGCCTCGAAACAGCTTTCTTTTCTTTTCGTTAAATTAAGGTTCCTGAGCTGAACTAGGTTGTTGAGTTCAGTCTGTATAAACTGATTACTGTTTCAGTGGTCCCTATCGGTACACAAACTTCGGATGATCTTTGACCTTCATCTACTATGTCGTAGCTACTGTCACATTTGTCATGTGGTACAGGGATGACAGGTCTAATTGCTGACGGAAGGTTGGGATACACAATGTCCTTTCTAGTTTTTGTAGTGTGTTCTTTAACTTTTACAAGAAAAAGGAATATTCGGTGCTATGGTCTGTCTAATGTCTCCAAGCCATAGGTGTGGCAAACGGCATAGATTTCTTATTGCCTTTCATCTACAGTTGTAATCCCTCAACATAAGACCAACACACAATGTAAGGGGCGAAACTCTTGTCTTGGCCACCGTTATCCATACCAAAGTACAGCCGGTATGCGTCCTTCACAAACTTACTTATCTCTTGTCGCTCGTCGTCTGTCAAGAAGAAACCTGCCACAAATATAACATAATGATTCTGAGTGATTTTTTACACAACCTCGATTCGCCATGATAACGCGTTCTTTTCTAATAACTGCAAAGCGAAAACCTAAATCGTTTCAGAACAGACAGCAATACTTCCACACTCAACTTATAACTGCTACATTGTTTTCACCTGACTTCTTAGTGTTCCTACATTTTGCGCGGTTGCTAAATGTGTATTTCGTATACAACAAACACTGTTTTTTTACTATTCATTAGGCAACATCTTTCTTTCCTAATTGTTTAAAAGCCTGATGTGCTAGGGAATTATGTATTTGAATTCAGAAAGAAAATGACATCCGAAACGGTTTTACATATGAGTTATGAATTTCATGCATGATAATGTCATCAATAAAAGTTATCTCAAAAAACTGATGCCATGACCTTGCCAGCAGATGAAGTTGTCTTCGCTTTCTTTGGAGCCGATTATCCCCTTTTTGTCCATTATTTTGACTGTTCCTTCGTCTCATGTGACGTGATGCACCCCTGTTTCATCCATAATTATGAATCGACGCAAAAACTCAGCTTTATTGTTGGAACCGCGGTGGCTCAGTGGTACAGCGTTTGGTATGGTAGAGCGTTCACATCTCTTGCATGGGGTAGTCTGTTTGATCCCAGCTTGCGCCCAGTGAACTTTGTGGTGGATAAATACCGTGTGCTGTTTAATTGTAAGCAAACCCGACACCCATTTCGTGCACATATTTCTCATGTCTAAATTTTCAGTCAATATGTAGTGCACTTTTTCAAATACATACCACTTCTGCTAGCTCGCACACTTTCAGTCAACGGTCGTCCAATACCATTTGTTGTATTTTTTCACCATATTTGGCATATTTGGCACAATATTTGGCGTTACCAGGTTATAGAAGTATTTCTGTGGTCGCTTTGTATATTTCGTAAAGACAGTAATTATTTTTCGATTTATACTTTATTCTGTGGCGCAAATAAGTTCTTTCTTCGATGGGAACTGTTTTTCTTCCCACGCAACAGGACAAAGAAGTCTTTATCGTTTATTCATATATATATACACTTATTTTGTGGTGAGAACATTTTAATCAGTGACGAAGCTTCTCAGTGTTACTCCCTGACTTATTAATATGTGAAGAGTATGTTCTATGGTTATTTGGAACTGAATTAAGTGTATATTCCAATCATTTATGGAAATACTGCGATCTAAAGCAAACCAGATGTTCAAACGCCAGAAAGACGCCAGCCACATCGCTTTACCAGTTCGTTATCTAAATGTTCCCAGACCCAAGTTATCGCAATGTCTCGTGCGTCGTGGGCAGTGAACTAAAAATTAGCATTAATTCTTTTTTATATTCTATCTACATGTACATACAGGTGATCTAACCTGATTGTTTTTGGGAATGAACTGCCAACATTGATCAGTTGGTCAATGCAGCTCGTATCTCGAACCTCTGAGTTGGATGAGTGTTACTCCACGTTTCGAGGTAGCAACCACGCACATTGCACCGGGCATCAAATATAATGTGCTAAGGGGTATACGTTATTAGCCAGTCAAGGACTTAGTTATGGCTAGCCCCAATCAGTGAAGTCCCAGGTTCACACACCTTGTGCGTATTAGTTATAAACAGTGGCGAAGGGGGATAGTTTCAAGAGGGTAGGCCCAATGTTAATAATAATGATGATAATAATACCTGCATTACTTATATCATATTTTATATTAATTCGAAAGTCAGTTTTTCTTATCATTAATATGTATATTATTTTCTTCTTGAAAGTTGTATCCTTGGCTAATATCCTTCGGAGTTCATTACTGTAGCGATTGAAGCTAACGCACTAAGTCTGGCGTTACTCATTATATTTCTGCGGAATGTTTTAATTTTCTTCAGGGCATCCATGCGCTTATCTCACATGGTGTTGTAGTAACTGCAATACTTAAGCACACATGTAACAAGCGAAGACATCCTAGGTATACTTCTTTCAGGCCGTTTGATGAGATATATTGAAGTAAATTAATAGGTCGAAGATACTGATTTTCGTAGTTAAAGATGATTGTCAGTTTATTCCGCAGTTAATTACCGTCGAAAGTGGGATACAGTTTTAAAATATTCTCTAGTTTCTTTTCCAAAGAAAATCACTATTGTAATCCTGAAACTGTTCACAGTCAAGTAGTTCTACAGATTCCAAAAGGATAATCAAGAAAATTCTCATAGGCTATGTGAATTATAGTTGATCTTAATTCGCCGTAATGCAATTTAATTGTTTCTATTGTGCTTAATCGGGTTGGAAAAATGGACTATCACATCTGTGCTTCACAAGAAACATATGCTATTTCGTTTACTTGTACTGAAACAAACTTTGCTTGTAAAATTTCGTCTTTAAGCATTCAATCAAGTTGTGCCACTTGAATCTCCTTATAAACAGAATCAGATTTAAATACCTTTTTATACGCTGCTCTTTATATGTCAGCAACTCCCAAATAGTTTTTTGTACCAATGCATGCAGAACTCTCTTGCCCTCTGTTTGTTCTATTTTCAACACAGCCATTGGTCTACGTTCCTTAATAACACATTAATTTTCAAAAGACCACTGACACAGATAATTCTTTAATATGATGTATTTGTATATTATGTACTGGCATTTTTCTCATTCACTTTTGCATATGTAAGAAAAATGTCACAATATCTCAAAAATACACACTCGCCTCAATTCTAATGAACACAACGAGTCTGATTTCGTATGGGTTTGCGTCAAAGGTGAATTAGTTTGTAATAATGGGCTTGCTCCAACACCAACACCAGTAACACCTTTGCTTGCTCCAGCATTTGCGTTGCGTTAAAGTCCACAAAATTAAGCAAAGTTGGTACGAAATGGGGTCCACGTTCTCTTGCTCTTTATTTGTTTGACATATCGAATCGAAATCGAAGGTCTCGAGAGAAACGCTTTATATAGAAACGGAAGTCGATAAGCGCTGAGACCGGTCTTATTCGCAGGTTATTAACAACACATTCTCTCGCGGGGTTTTCTGAGCAGCTTGGCGGTAGCTCTACTGCCGCTTGAGACACTGCTCGATGAGCCTCCCAGCAGTGGTGCTAACCCCGATTTCTTTATCAAACAATATTTTTTTCAATTTAGAAAATTATTGTACATTCTGTGCAAAAAAATGGATTAATTATAAATTATAATTTCTGAAAGTAAGTGGGTAGGCCGGGCTTCAGGGCCTCTTATCACCTGGTTATAAACGCGCCCTCCAACATTATTATTCCACTTTGGAAACTACCTATTTTTATTGATTATTAACGTCGACGTTTGAGGATTGTTTGGAGCAGCAACTATATTACTTCGTGGGATTATCCCGGCGACATTTCCCCAGTGCTAATCCCCAAGTGCATTAACGGTGTGAGAAAAGTATATCTAGTGGAATCATTATCATAATCTTTTCTACCGATGTATAAAAGTGATAAAGGGCTATAGTGTAGTGGAAAAACAAAATGTGATTTTATTAATGAAAATAATTGTACATATTCAGTGTTAAGTGCTGTGATTGTTTCTCTACGTCATTTTTTTTATTTATAGTATTTTAATAAATAAGTATAGTGATATTTAATCCAGTGTGTTTTTGTTATGTGTATGAGTAATGTTTGCCTGCGTTGTGGTCTGAATGACCGTCTGATCGTTCGTGAGGTTTCCGAGACGCAACATCCGAACCTCTCGGAACCTAATGCTGATCTCTTTATTGAGACCGGCGGGCAATTCGGAAACGATTTAATAATCCCTTTTTGGAGATGTCCTTCAACATCTTACCCAAGTGAGTCCAGGTCTCCGGAAAGCACTCATTGGCAGGACAAGTTTCGTGCTGAATACTATTGCATGTAAAGAGTCTGCAGCAATATCCACCGCTATGATACTACTGACATCGTAAATTTATGAGGGTAAGAAAGTTGAAGTTTGTGATTTTGATGCAGCTTGTATATTTTATTCCCTGAATATTTTACTCTAAAAGTGTAGGGAATAAAATAAAAGTTTAAAAACACCTGGCGTAACAGCCAGTATTGAGAGCCTAAGTCGCTCCAACGCTATCTGTCAGCGACCTTCTGAACTATGTCCAGCCTAGTGACGGCGCATCGATAGTTTTCTAGACTTAGTGGTCGTCACGTCTTTCATTCACGTCTTCACGGCACTGGGTGAACACCAAAAATTTGGGAACCATTAGCCGGAAATGGAACCCGGGACCACATGGACGTGAGTTGAACGTTCTAATTAGATTACCTTAGTAAAATAAAAGTGCCTCGTATAATGTATGAATAATTTAATTATACTCTATTATTCTAATCTTAGGTGCTTATTTGATGTAACCTACTAACAGATAAATATCTGTCAATTTACATATAATAGTTTGTGTGTTCCTGTTGAAAGTGTAATTACTTTGAAATACGCCCAACTCTTAAAACAAAAAGAGCATTGACGACACCAAAATGAAATGAATAAAAGGATTAACAAGTTTCATTAATACATGAAGAAAGTAGCGTTGCCAACGAGACAAGGCGAGACAAAAAAAAAAGTCATTTTTTGTAAAAGTCTTATGTCCTCTCATTCACAACTAATTCTTTCTTCTCTAGTCTCGATTCTTGAAACGTTTCTCTCGTCTTGACTCGAACATTTTTTTTTCTCGTTTTGCTAAGTTATGTACAAAATTATAACTTTCTATTTTGTTAATTTTACCCAGAAGTTTTCAGAATCCTTCCACGTCAGCAGAGGTTCTCGAAGGGTGTGATATAACAGCATTTATATCATATTCATTTTGTGTATATATTAAACATTGTTAAATATTCTTCATTGTTTTCTCACAATCAATTTGTCAATTTATAGATACTATATGCGAATTATATAACACTAAAACAATGTTTCAGATCTAAGACTTGGGTGAACTAGTGTTCATCCCGAGACTCGAGACATTTCTGGTCTCGTTTCGAAATGGAGACAAGAATTGTTATGTTTGTGGTCTCGTCTTGAATTCAAAAACGTACTTTTCCTCTCACTTTCGAGACGAGACGAGAAATTTCTTGTGAACAATACTAGAAGAAAGAGTAGTTTTAGGTGTTACAGTAATCCTATATAAGAAGATAGAAAATCCTGTACACATTAACATGATATTCACATAATCACAACCACAAACTTCTCCCTGGAGTTAGTGTACGGCTAAAATTGATTCATTATAATTTACGTTCCTCTGCACCTTCGAGATTATGCAAGACCGTGAATCAAACACTTAACCACGTACGTTAAATCATTGCACTGTGCAATTAGAAGAGTAAGCAAGATTGGATTTTCCTATAGCCGTAACACTCGTACACTATAGAAAGCGTGAAAACAAAACGGTTTTATTGAGTAAATGTGATTTAAGCTGCGCTAATTGTTTCTTCTTTTCAACAAAATTAAGTAAATCCCCGTTAATTTGGCCACCGTTGGTTCATTTGTGTAAAACCTGGATTTCCCTTAAGACAATGCAATGAATCAGACCCTGGTTCTATTCCTGAGGAATTACCTGATATTCCGTTTGTCCATAGAACATTGAAACTATATACTACAAAGTTATGATGAACAAGGTACCCAACAGATATATTCGATGAGGGACATCTCAGGTGAGGAAAGGAACGGTACCTCTCTTTCCACAAAGAAAGTTTGTACATTCAGAGATACCCGTGACAGGTAAAAGGGCAAACCTCACCCTCTTTTTCTTCCCTCAGTACCGATCACTAGGAGGCTACTCTCAACGTGTAGTAACCAAGAGTGTATGTATTTTACCCAACATTGCGACACACCTATTGCTCGGCCGCTATGAAGTTGAACAATGTACGTTGGCAGATTACGCTCATCACAATAGCGTCTAGTGAGTATGTGGCAATCTTTGTAGTACAGGTTGAAGTGGAAGTCATGTAAAAGCAAACTCGTCCGCCACTCGGCACGCCACTGTAATTACAGATTGGACTTACACTTCAGGCGACTTTCACGCGCTCATCGTACCATGCGTCGTTTGAGATTGTGAGTCAATTGAAGGCGACTTAAATACACTCTTGCTGCCAGTCAAACCTCAGCAGACACGGTCAAACGATCAACACATGCTAGTTCATACCTATTACCGTGTTGCAGGATCTAGCTAATACTGTGGACACATGTTTTCATGCTGTGCATATAGACTACTGTAATTTTAAGGTGTGCTCTCATTGTGGAGGCCACTTCCTAGTCGTCGCTGATTACATTTCTCTTTTGTCCATTTCTTCCACGCACACATCGTTGTTGTGATGACATACACTGTACGTGCTGCCTTCCTGTGATCCGGCCATATGGCTACGCTCGAACGCAGTCGTTTGTAGCCCCATGACGTGGACAAGATATAGACACTTGTCCGCAAGTTTCCTGTCCGTTAGTCTACTTCCACATAGTATGTCTGGTACGTAAGAATATACTGCACTTTTTGATTACAATATTTCCCTTCGAGGGTTTCTAGATTATATTAAAAGCAAACTTTTCAGATAGGGAGCCACTTAAATATCTATGTAGAACACCAAAATGGCGCCTATTCAAGATGGCCGCCATCGACTTTTTATAATTCACTATATCTCAGGTTCTATACTTCCGATTTCAATTTTCTTTTTTTTTTATTTAAAAGCTTATGAAAAGTGGAAACCTTTTTGTCATTACATATTTTTTCCTTAACCTTAAGGTTTCCACACAATTTTGAAAAATCTAAAAAAAAATCACTTTCTTCACAAAACATATTGTCTAATAACTATTTTATAACTCGGAATTTCAATTTTCGACCTCAGTAGACAAAGAATATCCACTGTATCAGCTTTCCATCGAAGGCATGCAAGTTCCACTTCGTTGCCGAACTTCCTGGATAATCGTCGTTTAATAGGCGTATACTTACGTGCAAGCGATCGAGCTATTTTCTAGTGAAATTCGCGGATGTCTTATTTTAAAGATTTTAGTGCGTATTTTCATTGAACCCTTTTAAGTTCAATTAATGTTATTATTGTTATTATTTGACACTATTAATATAACACTGATTAATTATACGTGAAAAACTTTATTATTGAATCTTAGGTTTTCCTTGTAGTCCCACACATCTTCATCGTGTGACTCACTGCTGGATTCAGTTATTACTCTTTGATAAACAATTAAATGCTTGTAACGAACGATCGTACGAATGTCAGTGAAATTCATAGCTCTTGTTGTAAGGGTTTCCACATTATTGGCCTTCATTACAGTTTGCGCAAAATAGTGTGCAAGGAACTTAGGCCTTTAAACAAGAGCATCGAACGCGACATGACACAACACATCTGCACTTGACCACTTCTGTACATGCTTCCCAAATAGAAGGCAGAGATGTCCAAATTGGCGTCAATTCTCCATCAACCATAGTCCACCCCCATCCTTCCGGTCCTGGAATGTTGGCTCCGACTGAGTAGGCCCGACCCCAGACTTGTGCTGCCTGATATGCTATATGGAGACAATGTTGTCTTAGTGCCTCTTTAGTTGGTGGTAAGCTTCGAAGATTTCGACCTTTTGAAGTAAAGAGGATTTTTCTCACATGGTTGACTGATAAGTCTTCGCCTTCTTTGTAGTACAACAAAACAACGAACTTCTCCAGAAGTGATAAAGTTTCTTCAGATATAGAATCTTCCGGAACAGAGATAGCATGAAAGGTTTTTGTAGCCTCTGGAAATGATTTCCATACATTCCAGGAAGCCTGTTTCCCTTTCATAGCAAATGATGAAGTTACATCTGATCCGGTAAATGCATGGAAAACTCGCAAGGCAACAGCTTTATCTTCACCAATACTTTCAAAGATAGCGTTAATACTGATGAATCTTTGAGACTTACCAACTCCAAAAAGAAGCCATAACACTCAAGAGCAGCACTTTTCAGATTAATGAAAAATGAAATTGCCAAAACAATTACATCGATATCTACTGTGTAAATTAATATTTTCTTTGTACCATCCAGAACACTATCTCGAGCGTGCAGAAATATCCTTCCATCTGCTTCTTCCTGTTGTCCGCATTCGACTCCATCGAGTGACGTTTCTTCCAATCTAGATGAACGAATGATGCTATCAATCTCAGTGATTACGTGAGTCCAGCCAAACTTCAAAAGTGCATGTTCTCCAAGTAACTTAATAATTCTGTCCTGTTCTGACTGCATGAGAAAAAGTCATTCCATGTTTTGGGTAGCATGTTTCCTGGTGCTACTTGGCAACGAATTCCAACACCTCTCTTCTCTCTAACAAACTTCTTTAGGCAAACTGTTGAGTAACAATCTCATGATATATGTACTCTTTTTGCTTGAAACTTTGCAACATCATTAAAAATTCTGTTTTTGAACTCCATACCACAGTATTCTCCGAAAGTGCGTGATACTTTGGGTGGAAGTATGTACTAGTGCTGAGCCATCGTAAATAATTGTGTCACAGAAACTTTCAAACTGTGGGGTCTCAGCACTTTCTTCTAATATCTTGGTTAGCAGAGATTTCTAACATGCTCGCAAAACTCCATTTGAAAAAAGAGAGGATGGAGCAGAAGTGTTCTCATATTCAAAAAACTTGTCCAAATCTAATTCTCTGTTTTGGCTTACAATGAAAGCTCTAGAGAAAAGTTCAACATCATTTCGCAAGTCAGAAAGAATTGCAGAGGAAATATTTTTCTGAACATATCCGAATATCTTTGTTCCAATCTTGCGCAGTGGAGCATATATACTAACATTTGCCTCTGTAGACAAACGTTCTTTCACATAATTGTTATATAATTCTAAAGCAGTTTCCTCTGCATCAACTAGAGCTTTCACTCTCTCTGTATCCATCACAACCTTTGTGTCCCAAACTACAAGATCGGAAGCGTTTAATTGAAAAGGGTTTCCGAAATCAAGGAAGCTTTCTTTTAAGGTTTGTTTCTTGTACTGAAACTTTCTCTGGTAAGCAGCATATTGTTCATGGTGAGCCCTACGGTCGGTAATGTTCGTTTTGTTCTGGGCCTCAAACTCATTCACGATTGTAACTAATTCTGGTCCAGCAAGCATCCACCTTGTTAACATTGCTGTGTCTTGCAATAGACCTATGGCACCACCATCGCCTTTTATTACAGCATTAATTTGCTCATGAGCTTGGTCTACAGAAAAGGGATTGTATGTTTTGTGAATCACAAACTGACCATTACAAAAGTATTTGTGTATAATGGGTTCTGTATCTTTCAGCTCTTCCAAGTCTTTTATATGGACTGGCAACCAACGTGTATAGTTGTAATGGCCCATCAAGAAAAATCAAGGTGTTATCTTTTTTAGTGTTTGGATGAAAAGTTTATAGTTTCCTTGCCTAATCGACTAGCGAAACACAAGAGGAGTATCTCCAAGTTTAGAACTAAGATCCAGAATCGGAACGTTGGCCACCTGGGACGTTTTTCTTCAATCCATTGTTCAAATGCGACCTCTGGGTTTTCGTGTGCAAATGCATCCTTCAGTAGACTGTACAAAACAGCAGCTGTAATTTGATGAATTGTTCTTGCCTTTGTTACGTGAATAACTTTAAGAGTTGCTTCCGATACTGTTTCTGTCTTGATTCAAGAGTTTACCACTACATTAGTCGAGCCACCCTGGAGAACCTGTCCTAGCACTTTTAGAAATGCCTGTTCTATATGGAACGGTGTAAACATGACTACAAGCTTCGATTCAGCATATGACTACAAGCTTCGATTCACCGATTTCTCTCTTATGAAGCGTGCAACAGAAGCAAGTGCCATGCTTTCGCATACAGAGCTGACCGCAACTTCTCTTATTGTGCTTGGTGTTCGTAGACAGTTTGTCAGATTTGTATAGCACTTTCTGTGGTATTTCGCTTCTTTAGCAACTAAATCACCACATTCAAGGAATGCTTTTAGTTCTATGTTATTGGAGACTTCTGCACTTCTCTTCAGTTTTTCGTCTTGAAGGGAAGCAACCTTAAAAAGAGTTCTACAAATTCCACCCGTTCGCTTGCATATAAAACATATTTCATCTTTCATTTGAATAGAAACACTAGTGAAACGGCTAGACCGGGTTATATCTTCATGAGCCTCAGAAGGAGTACGTGGACTCTCTGATCGTTTCCGTTTCTTAGCCCTATTAAGTTTAGTTTTATTGAATTTAAGAGTACACTTTTTATGCCACTTCGCTTTGTGTTTTCTTAATGTTTCCTCAATTCCATCACCGTCATCTAACTTCTCTAAATCCAAATCAAGAGGCGCCTCTCCTATCATCTGGAATTCGTTTAAATTTGCTGCAAGTGTCTTGTAACCAGCACCAAAAACTGGTTTTGCCTTGTGCAACGCAGCAAAAACCAAGTCTTCATCTGTACCATTCTGACAAATACAACATTTTGTCCAGTCTATGGCTCCATGAGTTTGATGTTCTAACCTAGTATCTGCCAGCTGTAGTCATCTTGAAGCCATCTCAAATTAATTTAACCTGTTGAGAATCAATAAAAAAGGATGTAAGTTGTATGAGTGGGTAAAATATTAAAGAAATAAAAATATGAGAGTACATAGGAAGAAATATTCAATCATATTTCAAGAAATTATAAAATATAATCCACAAGAAATGACCTCAGATTACTTTCATGACAGGGAACATTCAAAATTAAGAAAACTTTAAAAGAAAAGAATGGAGATTAACAGAGAATTTTCAAAGTATAATGGAATATTCAAAATAAGACTTCCGCGAACGTCACTACAAAATGGCTCGATCGCTTACACGTAAGTAAACGCCTATTAAACAACGATTATCCAGGAAGTTTGGCAACGAAGTGGAACTTGCATGATTTCGATGGAAAGCTGATACAGTGGTTATTCTTTGTCTACTGAGACTGGAAAGTGAAATTCCGAGTTATAAAAAGATTATTAGACAATATGTTTTTTGAAGAAAGTGATTTTTTTTTTAGTTTTTTCAGAAGTGTGTGGAAACTTTAAGGTTTAGGAAAAAATATGTAATGACAAAAAGGTTTCCACTTTTCATAAGCTTTTAAATAAAAAAAGAAAATTGAAATCGGAAGTATAGAACCTGAGATACAGTTAATTTTAAAAAGTCGATGGCGGCCATCTTGAATAGGCGCCATTTTGGTGTTCTACATAGAGTTTGAAGTCGTTAACTATCTGAAAAACTTTATTTTAATATAACCTACTAACCCTCGAAGTGACATATTGTAATCAAAAAATGCAGCTTTTAGGCTGTATTTGACACGTATCAGACGTACTAACAAGCGGATTGCTGTAGACTGTAGTCATGCATGCGCCGACCCACTGTAAGTATTTAATGTTATATTTGGAAGGGAAATTCATTTATTTTTATTTATTTGTCTATTGACCCAAAATACATTACTGCCCAGTTACAGTCTCTACATATGATACTAGAATACATAATGTAAATTTATAATGATACTGTACTTGAATATAGAATACTTGCACATTAAAATAATACATTTTCCTCGAAAACTTTAATATCCTTTTACAAAATACTCAATATTAGTCTTTTGAACGACTTTTCAGAACAATTAAATATGTATATTTCTTCATAACCCTTTCTGATTTTATTGTATGTAGCAAATAACCAACCATTTTTTTCAAGAATAATTTAATCTATGAAACGTCTCTAAGTTGGAAAATGTACTACTTTCGTTTATATTGACCGGCAACACTTCGTGTGTTCTGGCGTCAAATGATTTAGGCGTTTAATTACTCCATGTGACCACAACTTATCACATGATTACCAATGTTTCTTTTTAATGATTGTCAGTTATATTTTCATCAAGAGTGACTTAATTTAAAGTATTAAATATTGTGCTCAGAGAGAAGGTGTGTTTTGTACCCTCCAAGCCAATAGATTCTACCCCACACCACGTTACGTTATGACATATCAACCTTACTTGAGGAGCAATGAGAATATTCTCATAAATAAGTGTGCGAGGTAAGAAATTCGGAGGTTTCCTAGCTACCTCAATATATATATATATATATATATATATATATATATATATATATATATATATATATATATATATATATATATATATATATATATATATATATATATATATATATATATATAATTAAAAATAATATTAGTTGTACCGCACCAAAACGTAGCAAAAGTCTGCGAATATACTCTTATCAATGACTTGTTTTATTAGAATAGATAATATCCTTTTTAAGTCCTTATCAGTCTTATTGTATTGATTTTCGTAATCTCAACAAGATATAACCTATTCTTTAGTTATTTTGCGTAGTTTCCCACAAGAATATTCTTTTTTGAAAACCCACGTTCATTTTCTTTTCTCATCTCAGAAGATTTAGAAAAACTACGGGACACGGTCGTGTGAATTTAACCATTTCAGAACATACCTTCTTGAGATTTTAGGTGTAGGTGTAGGTGATACCAAGCATACCATAGAACTTCTGTAGTACAACCACTACTATGAGAATTTACAACAGCTGACAATTTTGTACGATTTAACTCTGGTCGCAGTGATTCATGCGCTATCTCGACACTAACACTGCAATGTACATACATTACGTTCACTCAAGTAGAATTGGAAATTTACTTTGAAGTCTGTGAAACAAATATACTTCACTATATTTACAATGCCGACATATAAATTCTGTCAGAACTGTCAAAAATACATCGAAGGAGATTTAGAGGATCACCAGTTAATTTGTGTATCTAATGGCGCCCAATCACAACAAACTAATGTGACTCTTCAGAAAAATTATACGTGCACAGGTGAGAAATACCAATGTGAATTTTGCCTACAACATTTTGACTCTGAGCAATTATTCTATGATCATGTCGAACAGTGTAGAACAGATCTCGTACAGTGTACAAAGTGTTCTGTGAAAGTGGAGCGTTGTAATATGAGCATACATGAAAAGAAACATATCAAAAACAGACAGTCTGCTTGTAGTTATTGTGGGAGGAAATTATTAGAAGAAGATCCACAATTACACATCCAAAATTGTGAGTTTTCATTAACTCCTTGTGAGAACTGTGGTGTAATGGTTCAAAAGTTTGCTTTGGAACATCACTTGGAAAACTTTTGTGCGAAGAGAATTGTGAAGTGTGAATACTGTGCGTGTGAGGTAGTGGCTGATATTCTTCAAGATCATTTTAATGTGTGTGATTTATTTCCTATGTACTGTGAAAATAAATGTGGAAGAGAAATGCACCGAAAGGATTTGAAGCAACACTTGTTGGAGGAATGTCCTAAAAGAATTGTTATTTGTGAGTATTGTAGTGAAGAAATGGAGGCCAAGGAGTTGGGAGATCATCAGGTAAAATGTTTAAAATTTCCAGTTGAGTGTCCAAAGAATTGTGGCGTAAAAATTGAAAGGAAGGATATAGACCAACATCTGGATGAAGCGTGTGTGAAACTGTTTGCTAAGTGTAGCTTTAAAAGTGTTGGTTGCAAATACGAAGGGTTTCCTTTTGAGCTACGTAACCATTTACAAGAAGAAAGCATTCATCATTTAGAACTCATGAAAGTTTCTAACGAGCAACTTTCAGAACAACTTAGGAAGAGAGAAATTGCTATAGAAGAGTTAGAAACAAAGTTAAGAAGAATGGAAGATGAATTAAAGAAAAGTATTGGTCAACTTTCGGAACAACTTCATGCAAAAGACATTGCAATAGTAAAGTTGGAAGAAAGTTTGAAGGAAATAAACACAATGATTCTCAAAGATGGAAAATTTTTGTGGAGAATTTCAAATATCTCTGAGAAGCTTACGCAATGTGAATTTCTTTGCAGTGCTAGTTTTTATGACTCTCAGTACGGGTATAAGTTAAAAATTCGGTTATACTTAGATATTCCTGACTTTGGCAAATGTTGGTTTATGCCTGTGTATGAGAGTGCTTTATTCGTTTTTGTTTCAATATGTCCTGGGGAATATGATTCTCTTTTGGAATGGCCTTTCAAGAAAACAGTAGCAATGAAACTAATTAACTTGAAAGATAGAGGAGAAGATGTAAAATTTGTAATGTATGAGGGGAAACGTTTACGGAGCTTTCAAAAACCATTGAATGGTGAAGATAACGAGTCTTTTAATCGTTATTTAATTTCATATGAAATGGTGAAGAACGGAGGCTATATATCTGATAATGATGAAATATTTTTGGAGGTTACTGTTAGTTAGAAAAATCTTTTAAAAATGTTAACTATCATGAAAGCATGATTTTGCATTTAGAGCAGACAAAAGGAGTATGATTTAAATATTGTTACTCTAAGGAACGTAGATGAAAGTTATCGCCTAACAGACAAATTAAATGTAAGTAATTAATTGTTAATTAGCTCGTTCGTAATTTAACGTTTTGTCATAGTTAGAAAAAAGTAAAACATTTAATGAATTAAAACGAAAAATTAACACCAGGAAAAAGTAATTGATTAAATTAAAAATCAATGTCAGAAAAAGTTACTTAAAATTATTAATTTCAAAGTTAATCAATCAAAATTAAATTTAACAATGACAATTTCACTATTATGCAGGATGATTTACCTTGGTTTGTGAAAGTTAATAAATAAAATTAAAGGTGTTAAGAAATATTACGGAAAGTTACTATTTTTATAGAAAAATTGATGCTAAATGTAGTGTTATGTAATAGAACTGAAACGCTATATTCCAATTAAAATTGTCTATTTTTAAATAACTATTTGTTATAGCTCTAAGTTTTCAGCTTCTAAGAGGAACATTATACCGTGTATGAATGGTTCGGGGAAAGACAATGGTAAAAGCTACTCTCCCGGTGAAATTGAGTAATAAGGTGAAAGGGTTGGGTCGGACCACAGAACAGTATGTCAGTAGTTTAATTTCCGAAATGTATCAGCAGATGGCAGTGGAAGCTTGTTTGCTATGTTCATTGCATTGCATTGCATGGAGATGTTGGACATTTTTTCTCACTTTACTCGTGTAACCACTGCTACAATCTGAAACCTAGTTCAAGGGAAGTCTTATTTTTACCAATACGTAACGACCACCTCCCTTGAACTCACCTTCTTGATCCCTGATTCGAAGTCCTAGCAACCTCGAAAGGAATCGAGAAGGGAATCTATCGCGCAACGCAAAAATAAACGAAAACGGAAACAAAAGAAATGAAGAACCAGAAACTTACCTCCGGTGGATGCAGATTAGAAGAGAGAGTAATAGCTCCACTCAACTCCTTTAATAAAGCTCAGCTTAAATATGTATGTATATATGAATATTTTACCTTAGTTATATTAAGTACTTTGAAAGAAAAAAAATTTCATTTTCAGATACTATTTATTAACAATGCTTCAACTCAGACTGGTGTGGTAGTTAACCACACTACTACAATTAACGTAAGGTGCCAGTATATTCATTATAGTATCATAACATTGTGGAAGAAAAAAAAACTTCAAGAGAACACATTTAGAATTCTGTCTGTCAATCTCATATCCAATTTGTTTACAATATCAACCATGATCAGAGTTTACTGTTCATTTCCTTTTTTTTTAATAGAACTGTCCATAAACCAATAGTCGAAGTAGATTGTACTGTAAGTGTTAGAAACAATTACCTGACACTTCGTCACACCACTTAAGAGAAACAACTATATTGCAGTCACAGAAAGCTAAATAAAGTTCAAGAATTCACATCACTCTTCATAGGTACGACATAGTAACGGAACAGAGTGATTCTCGCCTGAGCGAGCATCAGCTGAAAGAAGTGTTACCGCTTCCGGTTCAGTTCAAGTGCCAAAACACAATCAATAAAGGAACGGAGGTTATATTTACTGACATCCCCGTTCGGCAGCTCCAACCATGGGCGCATTTTACTATCAATTATAATGTCATACAATTTATACGAAGTCAAATATAGTACACCTGACGTCTTAATCACCACTTCAGCATAATAGAACTCCTGTTCACACATTTCGCATCACTTAATATGCCGTAGCAACTCAAATGATAAAGTGTACAGCCGAACATTCACTGGGCTGACAACAACAACTAATGACTCGGACTTTTAGTAATAATAATGTTCCCTTCCGGGCGGACAAATTAGGTGGACAGTAATAATAGGCAATACTAGACAATCTGGATTAGGTAGATAATGGACACGATAGTATATAACACACTTCATAAAGGACAATTGGATGAGACTTTGTGTATATATTAACTAGACAAATATTGGACGAATGGACGAGATATGCATATATTTTTATAGACAGACAGTTACTGAACAAACAGCAATTTCACATAACGTACTTAGGAAAATCAGCCATCTTATGTAAAAGGAACAATGTTCAGCTCGTTTACCGTAACATATGATAACCCGAAGGCGGACAAACTTATGGAGAAATATAGATGCTATTCAGACAATCTTTGTAAAATGGCAACCTTACCAATGAAATCGTTTGGACTTTTAACACATATAGCAAGAAGCACTGATAAATACCATCAATATATATATATATATATATATATATATATATATATATATATATATATATATGTTATATGAAATTTCACGTGAACTGGAACTTTAATAAAAAAATATTCACATATATTTCTAATACGGTTAACTCAATACTTAATGAACTTCACAACAGAGAGAGAGAGAGAGATTTACGCTACTTACGACTTACATAATGAGAGGGCTGGCTAAGACCATTCAAGGCCGCGCATAGGCTGGGCCCCCATGGGAGGAGGTTTCCCCCATAGGAACTCCTTACTCGGACATTGTGCCGTGTATAAGATACACTCGTAAGCTATACATTTTCGTACTCACAAATATTAATTTGTACTTCTGAAGAACACCAGTGCTTTCGTTATCTCAACTCTAATAAACAACTAGGTTTTATTTTAACTCTGATAAACCACTGTAGCTAATACGAAGAAAGAATAATTTCATTCAGTATGTTCGTGTCCCAGAATAATTTAACCGAACTAAATATAGATATATCCGTTGACCTTTAGTAGTTCGAGTTTTACTACTGAATTTTCCGATAAAACAAGGTTAAGTTCATTTCACTTCAATGCTCCCATGCAGAATAGTCATTGTAGATAGACTTAAAGTTAGTCACGTTACCTGAAGTGCTGCTACAAGAAGAAGAAATAATCAATTTTGCGCCATTGTTCAGCTTACACGATAATCACCATGTGCGTGATCGACTTCCACTTTGTATCCAAATTATTCACTTTTCGTCCACAATTTAGAAAGAACTATATCTCTGTCGGCAACTATGCTCCTTAGAGAATCTTATTATATAGAATAGGACGACGAAATAGCTTCTAATACATCACAAATTACATTTCTTTTCACGAAAGAAAGGAAGCTCGAAACACTAGTTCTGTCCGGCGTAGTTTAGAGTACACAGTATAAATAAAGACAGTCATTTCACCGCTTCGCTTCTCTCTCATTCTCTCTGTCGGAAATTTTGATGAAATTTTTATTACAGCTTTATTAAACAAAATAAAGATAATTCGCATAGAATATAGACATTCATGAACAAAATATATAGTAAGAAAGAATACTACAACCTTAATTTGAACTATAAATCAACGTTATAAACTGGCCTCATTCCGTAATGCTCCTATGCCTGTATATTCTCCTACTATGGGCGACTCAATAGAAGAAGAAGAAGAACATTGATAAACTCAAGAGCAGTTTACTAAGTGAACCAACGTCTAAACACCACAAAATCTGCATTTCAACGCAATGTTTGCGAAAGAATAATGAACATAAGGATACTTTAAATTGCCCTATTATAAAATTACGATAATAATATGAGCAATATAATCTGATATTCACATTGAGCCTATTAACTTGTCTGTAACAAACAAGGTATGTTACAGTTCTCACCGAGCCTTGGAAAAGAAAAAAATATTTTTTTTTCAATTTGTGACTCGACACTTGAAGAAATGAAGACTGAACAAACGATATAAATATAATAATAAACAATATTTATTTAAACTAAATCTTAATTAGGATAGTTAGATAATAGTTCCCTACGCTTATCTGGAGAACAATCAAATATCTTTGTTTTGAAAGTTTTGAGTACCTACAGACTCATCAGACAAGTTATGCAGCATTGCACAATTCTTTAGGAGTTTATGAACCAAAAGGGGCCCAATAAAACAATCTTAGAAGTTTCTTTCTTAACAGCTGAAGAAAGATAGTGTGTTTTAACCATCACTAAATCTCCTTCTTTCAATTTCACTTCTCTTCCAGTCCTCTTCATTTTCTGACATTCTTTCTTAGGGTTACATATAGAAGTTACTATATGCTTCCGAGCTTCTGATTCTTCTTGTAGTTCAGGAGGCCACGGGAATGATCGCTTAAATGCTTCTGTAGCAGAATACGAAAGGAATAACTCCGCAGGAGTTTTCCCAGTACTACTGCAAATGGAATGATTCAGAAGATCTTGAGCCATTTTGATGACCTTACTCCAATTGGTCTGTTGAGTATTACACTCCAACCTAAGAATTCGATTAATTTCCTTATGAGACCTTTCAGTTATTCCATTCGCATTTGGCGAATAACTAGACGTTTGAAGATGCTTTATATTATGTTGATGACAAAAAGAATTCCAGAGTCGTGAGGTAAATTGTGAACCTTTATCCGAGATAATTACCCGAGGGTATGGAAAAGAATAGAAATATTTTTGCTTGAGGACAGAAATAATTTCTTTAACATGTGCTGTGCGAAGAGGTAGGTAGACAACAAATCTAGAATAAGTGTCAATAATCGACAAAAGATAGTAATATCCATTACTACAGGGTAATTTTCCGACCAAATCTATTCCTAATTTATCATGAGGAGCGTGAGCTTCTATTTGACATGCTTCCTTAGCAATGATCCGATTAGCGAACTTAGTCTCAGCACGAGTGCAATCTTTCACATATCTCTTTATAGAATTTCGCTGGTTACGCCAATAGAAAAGTTTACGACATACTGACAAGCATTTGTACACTCCGAAATGGCCTCGCAGATGAACTGCTTCAACAATGTTATCAACCAGACCTTGTGGCACAATGAGAACCCATTGATTTGTCCGAACATTCTTACGATATAGAAGGCCTTTATGTTCTATGAAGTCGGAGACTTCAGATGGACTAACGAGAGATTCCCGAACTTTCTGACAAAATGGATCGTCAGATTGACCTTGAAGAAATTCCTCACGATTAAGAAAGGAAAAGTCAAGATTAGACTACAAGTTAACCGAGAGATGGGTACTATCTCCAGGAAGTTCCGGAGGATATCTACTAAGTATATCAGCAATGAAATTGTCTTCTGATGACACATGTTGGAATTGTAGATCGTATATTTTAAGTTTTAGAAGAATACGAGTAGTCCTAGGATCTAAACTTTTCATGGTAAACGCATGCGTAGCTGCTGCGTTATCGCATGTACAACCGTCGGAAGACCTAGAATATACTGCGAGAAATGGTCGCAAAGAAAGAGAATAGCTAATACTTCTAATTGGAAAATGGACAAGGACAGCTCATGTGGCTTTACCCTTCTACTAGCATCAGCAATAATGACTGGGGACGATTCACCTTCAAGATATTGCGCAAGAAATCCTCCTAAATTTTCTCCACTGGCATCTGAGAAAATATGGAATGGAAGTGAAAAGTCAGGCTGGCTAAGAGCCGGTGGTTGACTCACCAGTTCTCTTAGTTTGTGAAATAACTCTAATAAATCAGGAGTGAACACAAACTTCCTATCCTTTTTCAACAAATCATATAGAGATGTTAAAGCAGAGAAATTAGCTATGAATTTTCTTCTCCAATTTACTAAACCCAAAAATGCTCTTAATTGCCGTTTGGTTTTCGGAATCGGGAAACAACGAATGGGCTCATTATGTCGAGGATCAACCTTGATATTATTTCCACTGATAATGTGTCCTAGAAAATGTATTTCGGGTTGGATACACTGACACTTTCGAAAATTTAATGAGAAGTTGGCACGAGCAAAAATTTCAAAGGCCATCTCTAAATGTTCGAAGTGGTCTTCAAGAGAAAAACTCGAGATTAAAATGTCGTCTAGGTAGACCGTGGCAAAAGATTTAGTAGTGTGATCAAAGAAAGAGTACATGATATTCTGAAAAATTGACGGCGCACTCTTGATACCCATCGGTAATATGCACATTACATACTGATGACCTGCATATACAAAACTAGTACATGGATATGATGTGGGATCTAACCCAATTCCATAGTATCCAGAACAGTCGAAAGAGCTAAAATATTTCGCCTTGGTTACGCGGTTCAAAATTTCGCCTATAGGTTCCACCTGAATTTTAGGCGCCAAAACCTTTTGATTTAGAGCTCGGAGGTCTAAAACTGGACGTACTCCTCCTGACGCTTTGCGTACGCAGTGTATCAAATTTCGATACGGAGAAGGTTGTTCCCTAGCTAACCCAAGTTTGATCCAGGTTTGGAGTTCTTTCTCAAAAGCAGGTTGAAGTGCTTGGGGAACACGATAGTACGGTCCTACTATCGGTTTCTCATCTATTAATTGAATTTTATAGAGTGGTGCACGCACCCGTCTAGGATATTCCGAAAATAAATATCGGTACTTCAAAAGAATACTGGCTAAACGTTGTTTCGAATTTTCATCTAAATCGATTCTCGACTCAACATAATCCTGAATTTCAACCTCAGAGACATTAGGCTCTGGATCCACCGACGAGTAATGTTCGACAGGATTCATCGGAAAACCCGTAGGCTGCTTCCTTGACTGTTGAAGTTCCTCAATGGTTGAAGTCACTAAAGAAGTGTTCTTACCCGTCCGTTCAATAGCTCGAACTGGCCATGTGGGTGAAGAGACTTCCACACGATTCGAAGAAATTCCAACGAATAAGACTTCAGGCCTTATGGTCTGTAAGGAAATCTGAGTCCCAGACGAAGTTTGAAGTCTAACTTCATTTTTACCTCGATCAATAATACTACTGAATTTATCTAGGAACGGACATCCTAAGATGATATCAGTTCGTAAATACTTCATCACAAATATAGGAGTTTCAAAAAGGTGACCTTGAAAATTTAAATTGAAAGTTTGTAATCCCTGTACTTGGAATTTTTCTTTTCCTGCAAAGGCTCCTAAAGTGAGTCTAGTATACGGATGTAGCTTGGCGGCTGGGAAAGTTAATTTTAGACGTTTCCATACTTCCCAATCCATCAAATTCAGCTCAGCGCCGCTATCCACCGTACACCGCAGATCTATGCCAGCAATGTTTCCTTTTATCATGGGTGAACGGGAAAAATAGTACTCGGACGATGAACAGACATAATCGTCTTCAACTACAAAATTAACATGGAATTCTAGAAACGGATTTGTAGAATCAGAAGAGTTTGATGAAGTCACTGTGCAAATACTTCGGAAGAGGTCTTGTCCTTCGCAGCTTGCCTGCCCCTTTCTCATTGGCAGCTGCGAGTCATGTTTTCCGAACTGTTTCCTTGTTCTCTCAAATTCGGAGACCCTTCACTGTTACTGCTAGACATTTGTCTAGATCCATCATTTTCCTCTTCTCGATCATTACTATAATTATTATTGTTATTGTAGTATCGATTTCCATTATTTCGATATCGATTTCCTCTTCCTCTAAATCGTCGATTTCGATTATTACCTCGAAACGAGTTCTGATTATAATTATTATTATTATAATTATTAAAGTTCTGAGGATACTCCGGATTCCTCTTATCAGTCTGACAACTGCTATCAACTGTTTTATTCTGATTAAAGTTTTGATTAGTTTTGATAACCTTCGCCTGTTTAATAAATGATCTCTTCCTAGGAGGTTCAAACTCGGTACGCGGAACGGTAATCGAAGACAAATTCCCAATCTGAATCATCAGATCGACTAAGTACTGACTTGGATTAACAGATAATAATCTTACGTCATCATAAGGTAAACTTCCCAAAATTAAACCTGAAAGATCCTGAAAGTTAGGATTTTCGGTAATGTTATAGTACATTTCAACCAAGAACCAAGAAAATTCCAGCAACGAGGAATATTTATTTTTATCATATTTTAAAGATTAGAGATATCTTTTCTGCATCAGCTCGGTTTTCTCATTACAATATTGACTTTTGAATAACCGGATACAATCATCAAATGAACGGATTTCATGTAGGACAGACTGAATCCAGACTTCAGCTCCATCTCGCAAGCAACTTTGAAAAGCTCTAATCTTTTCAAAATCCGAAACGGAATATCTATCTATACAACGTTTGAAATTTCTAAGAAAAGCTCTGGATGCACCTGGACGAATTTCTCCACCAAAAGTAGGAAAATAAGTAAGATCTTTTAATGAGATCTGTTTAGATTCATAATTATATTGCTGACTAGGAATCCTAGACCATATAGGACCATTGTCAAAAGGACTTAAGTTGGGCACATTATAGAAAGGTGTGGAACACTGACTCAAAGGGTTGATTGGATTACTAATGGAACTACCCCAACTGGGTTGACTGAATGATGAATATTTCGGAGTCGAATGACTCGAATTCCAATTGGACATAGTATAGACCGGAGAACTACTATTGCCAAAGATAGTCACGGTATTTCTACCAGTACTTGCAAAAGTATCTAAATTAAACGGAGACTTCATCGTCGGAACACTAGGGATTGGTTTAGAAAACCAAGAAGTATTAGTTGCTGTAGTAGCGCCATTAAATAGCATTCCATCCGAATGTGAAGTCGGCTGATCACTATAATCAAACTTACTCTTTTCAGCAGACGTCCTATCCTTTCGGACATCTGTGAAACAAACTCTTTTAGGAGCAACACTATCGTCTCCCCCTTCGGTCTCAATATTTATTCCTTTCGAAACCGGAAACTTCGCTCTAGCTTCCTTAATTTCCTTCTGAAGCTGCTCATAACGAAGCTCGAGTTTTGTTGCAAGACGGAGACTCTTTTAGTTAAGCTTCTCTGTTCATCACAAACCGATTCAAGAATAGTAGCAGTAGTTTCATAGCCTTCTTTAATTGAAGTTATCTCCTTACTATCAGTATCAACTAATTCAGGCAAATTTCGCAATTCACCTTGCAATTCTTCCGTCTTTTGATTTACTTTCAAGAGGTCACTCTCGACAATTTGCAGTCGAGCCTCTTGTTTTGAGATGCAGTTATCACGTTTATTTGTTCGCGTAGTTTGTTCGATTCCTCGACTATTTCTTTGTGTACTTCTAATTTGACTTCGTTAATTTTCTCGGCTAAGATCAAAATTTCATCGTGCTGCCTATCAAACTTTTCATTAAGCTTTTCGTTTTGTTTGTCCAGTTTCTGTAACTCTGCGCGTTGTTCACCGAACTTTTCTTGTAAGAACGCAAATAAACGCATTTCCATTGAACTCTGATCCACCAATAGGGGACGAGGTAACTACTGGAAATTTTAGAACATCTTGTTCTTCATTTTGGTTGGACTTAACCAAGCCATTTTCAAAAGATTTTTCGATTTTCCCATTTCCATTTGAGGGTTGGCAACCCTGACAAATCCATTGGTACGAATCCCGACTTATTAATTCAAACATACTATCGGATTCTTTTATCCCGACACAACGGAAGTGATACCATCGGGTACACTTTTCACACATTACTGAATCTTCTCGTTCAGCAGTTTCTGATATTACAGACTTAAAACTTTGATTACAGCACGCGTATTCTCTATCAGAATCGGAGCTAACAACACTGTCCCCAACTGAAATTCGCTCAGACGTTGACATATTAATAAGTACACAATAACACTATCACAAAATATATCACATAATATATAAAATATATATCAATACAATAGAATACTTCCCTTGGGAGAAACCAACACCAGTAACCCCACCAGTGCACGTCACCGAACAATCTGCCTCACTCTCATTTTCTTTCTCTCCTCTCTGTGTATTTTTTTCACTCTCCTTCCATCCACAATGCTACCGTCAGAAAAATCCTTGGCTGATTCGCCAAAAATTGTAACCACTGCTACAATCTAAAACCTAGTTCAAGGGAAGTCTTATTTTTACCAATACGTAACGACCACCTCCCTTGAACTCACCTTCTTGATCCCTGATTCGAAGTCCTAGCAACCTCGAAAGGAATCGAGAAGGGAATCTATCGCGCAACGGAAAAATTAACGAAAACGGAAACAAAAGAAATGAAGAACCAGAAACTTACCTCCGGTGGATGCAGATTAGAAGAGAGAGTAATAGCTCCACTCAACTCCTTTAATAAAGCTCAGCTTAAATATGTATGTATATATGAATATTTTACCTTAGTTATATTAAGTACTTTGAAAGAAAAAAAATTTCATTTTCAGATACTATTTATTAACAATGCTTCAACTCAGACTGGTGTGGTAGTTAACCACACTACTACAATTAACGTAAGGTGCCAGTATATTCATTATAGTATCATAACATTGTGGAAGAAAAAAAAACTTCAAGAGAACACATTTAGAATTCTGTCTGTCAATCTCATATCCAATTTGTTTACAATATCAACCATGATCAGAGTTTACTGTTCATTTCCTTTTTTTTTAATAGAACTGTCCATAAACCAATAGTCGAAGTAGATTGTACTGTAAGTGTTAGAAACAATTACCTGACACTTCGTCACACCACTTAAGAGAAACAACTATATTGCAGTCACAGAAAGCTAAATAAAGTTCAAGAATTCACATCACTCGTCATAGGTACGACATAATAACGGAACAGAGTGATTCTCGCCTGAGCGAGCATCAGCTGAAAGAAGTGTTACCGCTTCCGGTTCAGTTCAAGTGCCAAAACACAATCAATAAAGGAACGGAGGTTATATTTACTGACATCCCCGTTCGGCAGCTCCAACCATGGGCGCATTTTACTATCAATTATAATGTCGTACAATTTATACGAAGTCAAATATAATACACCTGACGTTTTAATCACCACTTCAGCATAATAGAACTCCTGTTCACACATTTCGCATCACTTAATATGCCGTAGCAACTCAAATGATATAGTGTACAGCCGAACATTCACTGGGCTGACAACAACAACTAATGACTCGGACTTTTAATAATAATAATGTTCCCTTCCGGGCGGACAAGTTAGGTGGACAGTAATAATAGGCAATACTAGACAATCTGGATTAGGTAGACAATGGACACGATAGTATATAACACACTTCATAAAGGACAATCGGATGAGACTTTGTGTATATATTAACTAGACAAATATTGGACGAATGGACGAGATATGCATATATTTTTATAGACAGACAGTTACTGAACAAACAGCAATTCGACATAACGTACTTAGGAAAATCAGCCATCTTATGTAAAAGGAACAATATTCAGCTCGTTTACCGTAACATATGATAACCCGAAGGCGGACAAACTTATGGAGAAATATAGATGCTATTCAGACAATCTTTGTAAAATGGCAACCTTACCAATGAAATCGTTTTGGACTTTTAACACATATAGCAAGAAGCACTGATAAATACCATCAATATATATATATATATATATATATATATATATATATATATATATATATATGTTATATGAAATTTCACGTGAACTGGAACTTTAATAAAAAAATATTCACATATATTTCTAATACGGTTAACTCAATACTTAATGAACTTCACAACAGAGAGAGAGAGAGAGAGAGATTTACGCTACTTACGACTTACATAATGAGAGGGCTGGCTAAGACTATTCGGGGCCGCGCATAGGCTGGGCCCCCATGGGAGGAGGTTTCCCCCATAGGAACTCCTTACTCGGACATTGTGCCGTGTATAAGATACACTCGTAAGCTATACATTTTCGTACTCACAAATATTAATTTGTACTTCTGAAGAACACCAGTGCTTTCGTTATCTCAACTCTAATAAACAACTGTAGGTTTTATTTTAACTCTGATAAACCACTGTAGCTAATACGAAGAAAGAATAATTTCATTCAGTATGTTCGTGTCCCAGAATAATTTAACCGAACTAAATATAGATATATCCGTTGACCTTTAGTAGTTCGAGTTTTACTACTGAAGTTTCCAATAAAACAAGGTTAAGTTCATTTCACTTCAATGCTCCCATGCAGAATAGTCATTGTAGATAGACTTAAAGTTAGTCACGTTACCTGAAGTGCTGCTACAAGAAGAAGAAATAATCAATTTTGCGCCATTGTTCAGCTTACACGATAATCACCATGTGCGTGATCGACTTCCACTTTGTATCCAAATTATTCACTTTTCGTCCACAATTTAGAAAGAACTATATCTCTGTCGGCAACTATGCTCCTTAGAGAATCTTATTATATAGAATAGGACGACGAAATAGCTTCTAATACATCACAAATTACATTTCTTTTCACGAAAGAAAGGAAGCTCGAAACACTAGTTCTGTCCGGCGTAGTTTAGAGTACACAGTATAAATAAAGACAGTCATTTCACCGCTTCGCTTCTCTCTCATTCTCTCTGTCGGAAATTTTGATGAAATTTTTATTACAGCTTTATTAAACAAAATAAAGATAATTCGCATAGAATATAGACATTCATGAACAAAATATATAGTAAGAAAGAATACTACAACCTTAATTTGAACTATAAATCAACGTTATAAACTGGCCTCATTCCGTAATGCTCCTATGCCTGTATATTCTCCTACTATGGGCGACTCAATAGAAGAAGAAGAAGAACATTGATAACAAACTCAAGAGCAGTTTACTAAGAGAACCAACGTCTAAACACCACAAAATCTGCATTTCAACGCAATGTTTGTGAAAGAATAATGAACATAAGGATACTTTAAACTGCCCTATTATAAAATTACGATAATAATATGAGTAATATAATCTGATATTCACATTGAGCCTATTAACTTGTCTGTAACAAACAAGGTATGTTACACTCGAAATTTAGAAAATATGACATACCATTGCTTGATATATACAGGATGTTTTAAAACAACACCGACAAATTTTGGGAGGTGATTCCTGACACCAAGATAAGACAAAAAGTATAGACCAACCTGGGTGCACAAATGCTTTCTTTCGGAGTTATAGGCTGCCGAAAACATGAAAAAAAAAATTTGAAGGTCCTTAGCCCCAAAATTATGGGACCTACCGTAGTCGGTCAAGACTTCACGTAGGAACTAATATGTGCCCTATCAAAAATTACAAGTTTGAGAATCCTAAGGTACTAACGCAACAATTTTGAAAGAGGCAGTTTGGCTACAGGCATATAATTTGTAGTACTCACTAACTACCTGTATAAAAATTGTTGCAGAAGTATGACAGGATTCTGAGACGAATAATTTGATAGGGCATTCTAGTTCCTAAGTGAAGACTTGACCCGAGTACATTAGGTTCCATAGTTTCTTTTAGCTATGGACCTTTAAAGTTCATATTTTTATATTTTCGGCAGCCTGTAACTCCGAAAGAAAGCATTTGTGCACAAAGGTTGGTCTATACTTTTCATCTTATCTTGGTGTCTGGAATCACCTTCCAAACGTTGTCGGTGTTGTTTTGGAAATAGAGCCCGCCGACAATTTGTCGCAATAGTAAAAAATGGCCATAACTCGAGAAGGAAATGTCGGATTAATGTCTGGTCAAAAGCAGTGTGCATTATTTTTGCGTGCAGATTTCATTAATGTTGAAATGGATTGAAAGCAGGGGCGGCGCAAGGGTAATCCCCAAAGAAATACAGGATATTTCGAATATCTGCAACAAACATGCGACGAGAAATTGGTAACTGTGTTTATTACAGATATTTCGGATAGTCATGATGCCACTAGCTTAATTATGAGCTGCACACAGTAGTATGCTGTGCTGTACGTACGTGATGATGACTATGCACGTGGGAAAGATGGAGAGGGAGGGTGAGCAAGCACAAAAGAAGGAATCCGAGGTGATTAACTACTACTAGCACATGCGACAGTACAATAATTACACGGTAGGAGTGTGATGGCTCGCGCAGAAGAACACAAATGATTTTGGGAAGCTGGTTCGGTGCAGGACGTCATATACGTGTAGGGAAAGTAAAATGAGACGACAAAGAAAGATGGCTACAAAATTCCTTGGGTATCGTACACAAAGAAAGGCGAATACGTTTGGCACACAGCACAGAACAAAGCCATTAGACACTACTTGCAAGACAACGCCAAATAACTCTACCGTGTAAACATCATAAAAATTTACTGTACTTAAAACATAGAGATTGTACTTACTATGTGCAGTTTCGCAGTAGATGTTCAAAATGACATCCGTCGTACCCTGGCGTCGATGCATGCATAACAGCGTCGCAGAAAGCTTTGTTGTACACGCGCAAATATCTCTGGAGTGATTCGGATGTCATTGGCAACGATAATGCGTGCCAGGAAGTCCTCTTTGCTCTCTTAGGAGTTTTGTAGATAAGGCTTTTCATGTAGCCCCACAAGAAGAAATCAGGTGGGGTGAAGTCTGGCGAACGAGTGGGCCATGAAATAGGACCCTCTCGCTCGATCCACCTATCTTTGAATGTTTCATCGAGATAAGCACGAGCAACAGCAGCAAAGTGGGCTTGCGCTCCGTCATGCTGAAACCATATCCACTGTCGAACAACAAGCGGGACAGTTTCTAATAGTTCTGGAAGCGTATGCTGCAGAAACACAGCGTACACTAGTGCAGTTAAGCGTGAAGGAAGAAGACGGGGGCCTAGTAAGTAGTCAGAAACGATGCCTGTCCACATATTCACTGTAAATTTCTCTTGATGACTCCGTACAATTGTTGCGTGATGGTTTTCCGGCGGCCCACGCGTGAATATTACGAAACATACCGTCTCTGATAAAGCAGGCTTCATAGATGAACAATACCGAGGCATGAAACTGAGGATCAACCATACAGCGCTGTATAAGCATTCACAAAATACAACAGGAGAGTGGAAATCAGCTGCACTCAATATTTGCACTCTTTGTGGATAGTAGGGATGCAATTCCTGTACATGTAGTACCTCCCACACAGTAATGTGTGCCACACTCATGTCATGTGCTATGGTTCAAGTGCTTGTTGAAGGTTGCATCTCCACACGCGTAAGCACCTCGTCTTCGAAGGCAAGCATCCTGGTAGTTCTGTGTTCTCTGCGGTCGTGAAATTGTGGTCGCAACTGTCCCATTTTCCGAAAATGCTGGAACGCGTGGGTTGTCTCCTTTGCGGAAATCGTGCACGATATAACCTCTCCGCTTCAAGGCTGTTTCCATTTGTCACTCCATATGTAAAACCACATCAGTGAGCTCGTCAAATGCAACTCCATTGCACTGAAAACGTAATTCACACAAACTACGACCGGACGAACATGACACCAGTCCGTCAACACTAACCAACTCAAAACACGCTTTATCAACCGCATTTGACGAAACACATCACAGGCAACTGACAGCTGATGTGATAGACACAAGAATCTTTCGAAATGCAGTAGAGAAGGCGTGCTTATATTCGTGCTACGTGCTACGCTTCTACAGGTCCTTTACTTACTCTCCCTGTGTTTATCTTGTTTCTAACAGAACATGTGTTACGTATAAGAAAATAACTGCATCACTTCCTTTTTCGATACACGCGATAAACGTCAACTGTAACTTTTGTGATACATTAACATAATTTCAAGTAGATCAACATGCAACTAACCAGAATCATTTGTGTTAGCTTGCGCGGTGGCCTGGAGTGGGTCAGTGGCCGTGGGTCACGTAAGACAAGTTTGAGCGTAGATCGGTGGGTTGTGAGTCATTTCGATGACCCACGAGAACCTAAGTCCTTCTATGACCCACAAATCACTACGGACTAACGCTAACCAGAGAAATGACACAACCCACAATGACCCATGACCCACCACGACAACTGACCCACTCGTGCAATATTAAATTTGTGGGTCAGACTGAGTCAGTCGATTTATATGGCATGGTGGGTCAGAGTGGATCGTGGGTCACGGTGTGTTGGGGCCGTGGATCGTGGATCCCGTTTTTGTTAATCTTTGTGCGCTACATTTACTGCCATCCTGCTACGACTCCCTTTCACAGTCTTACCGTGTAATTATTGTACTGTCGCATGTGCTAGTAGTAGTTTCTTACCTCGGATTCCTTCTTTTGTGCTTCCTCATCCTCGCTCTCCATCTTTCCCACGTGCACAGTCATCATCACGTACGTACAGCACAGCATACTACTGTGTGCAGCTCATAAATATGCTAGTGGAATCATGACGATCCAAAACATTTGTAATGAAGACAGTTACCAATTTCTCGTCGCTTGTTTGTTGCAGGTGTTCGAAATATATTGTATTTCTTTCGGGTTACCCTTGCGCAGCCCTTATTTTCAATCCATTCCAACAATAATGAAATCTGTAGCTAAAAATAATGCACACTGCCTTTGACCGGACCTTAATCCGACATTTCTTTCTCGAGTTGTGGCCATTTTCGGGCCGTTGCGACAAATTGTCGGCGGCCTCTATATCCAAAACGACACATTTCCGGACACTCGTTCCTAAATTGCTTCTTTCGGGATCATCTTCCATCCCTCTGAGTTTTGCACAGCATCACGGAAACACCCTATATATATATTGTTAAGGTACTTCGTTCAAGACTATATAACGCTACGATATATTATATCTTAAAAATTAGTCCAGTTTAATTTTATTTACGTTATCTTCTGTGTCTGTTAAATTTGTATTATTTTACGAAAGATTGAGAAATAAATTATGTCATGGAGTTTATTCACGTTATTTACAATTTCTAGTGTTTGTTATGAAACAAGATATTGCAAGAGAGTATATTACATCAAGAGAACTTACATAACAAGACCATTAAATAACTGTTACTAAATCAGCATTTTAATTTCAAAATTGTGTTAGTAAATATTTGTGATGTAAAATCTTTGTACTCATCTGTTTCTGAAATTATTTTAGATTGACTGAATTTAAAATATCTGGAGCCTTGTGTCCTGAGAATTTTAAAGGTTTTTGGTCAGCAGAATGTTCTTTCTCAACTGAGGTTGCACGTGCCTACTGAAGCCATTGCCCGCTGGAAATTTCTTTGAGAATCTGCAATCTCATGTTTTCGGTTATATAAAATGTTTTCCTTCAAAATTGAGTAGTAGTAGAAGGGAAGACGAGAAACGCGGGCAGAGACGTTATCCGAGTCACTAAAGTAAAATCTTGAAGTATCTTCCAAATATATAGAAATCGTTAAACAAGTCATCTCTTAGAGATATTTCGCACTACGTAATATGTGACTTCTAGCTTATCGTTACGGTATAACTCGAGTTTGAATAGTGTTTAAAGAACCCAAGGAAAGCTTTTATTGTAATGGCCTCTAACCATCAGAGTTAATAACTTTGCGGACGTTTTATATCAGCCAAAAGTGAGTTGTGGAAAAGGATCTTTTGATGACAAGGAACCAGTGACATAACAGGTGTGACATTCTTATTTTGGCCTTATCCTTTATCATAATCCTTTCACATGCCTCAAATAATTAAACATGATCAATCTAAACTTCCAAAAAAACTCACTTTTGTATAAACTTGTCACTAATAAATCTGATTAACGTGAACACAATGACTTCTCTATTTTCACATGTCATCTTCAATAATCGATAATTTTCTAAGATCAGCTCTCATGTTATACCATTACAGCTCAAATTCAGAAGCGTAATAAAAAGAGAAATTTAAGATATTTCTGTAGTTTAGTCTGGTTTTACTCATTTGCTACGATCCCCATACATGAATAATTTGAGTAAGCTAGGCTAACGTGGTGGAGATATGCTGTGAGGCTTACGCCTTTGTATCGTTCCCGAAACCAGTTACTAGTTTACTTGTGATAGATTTCATATGTCCTGTACTGAGCTTGGATATAAATTAGATAACCTAGAGCTCTATTCGCGTTTAATATTGAATTTAAATGTGTTGTGTTATGTGTATTATGTGTTAAATTTCATACTGGAATAATGTGATGGCATATTATCTTAAAGTGGTGTTTGTGTATTATATGTACTGATTTCTTTTCATTGGTAATGACTGAAGGTATTTTAACTAGAAGCAGAAAGGCATTAAAAGACATTAACGTTGTAATAGAAAACATTAGTAAATTATTAACCCCGCCACGACAAACTAGAAATATCAGAGTTATAAAGTTTCCAAGCGAAGAATTTAAAGTAGAACGCAATATGAATCAGGATGGAAGTACATCATAAGAACAGAAAATAGCAGATACAGTCTTTTCCGTTTATGGTAGGTTACCTAGGTTTGATTTAAAAAGCGATAAGGACATAGTTTCATTTTTTGAAGAGTTTGACGATGCATGTGATATTGCAGGATACGATGACAGCAAAAGGAAAGTGTTAAACCCATCTGTGTTCAAAGGAATTGGTCGTCAGTGGGTTAAACTATTTTTGAAAAGAAAAAATTGATACTACACCATATGCAACATTAAAAAAAGAATTAACTGATGAACTTTCAGGATCAGGTTTTAACGTAGACATAGAACACAGGATAAGGGATAGGCTTCAAAAAGAAGAAGTACCAGTCATAAATTTCGCATATCTTAAGGTTAGCTGAAAGACTCGATGACAACATGACAGACAAAAAGAAAATTGGTCTTATAGCATCCGGTTTGTTACCTTATTACATTGATAAGGTGGGAACTAAATCGTATGCCAATTTAGACAAATTCTTGAATGATTTACAGAAATTAAAGAATAAGGTGAAGATAGTTAGAAGGAAAAACCGTACAAATAGTGAACCAAAGGAAATGTTAAGTAAATTAAGAAAGCAAGAATGTGAGGAAGACTCAGAATTAGACGAATTAGTAGCGAAGATTTCGAAAAAGAAGGAAGAAAAGCAGATTAAGCAGAAGCCGGTTAGCTTAACCCGGATAACCAACTTAGAAATGGAATTAGAAGAACTAGAGGTAGCTTTAACTAGTTCAAAAAACGATAATAACCAAGGGCAAAAGGACAAACAGGGTAGAAATCAGAATCAATGCAATAATAATAGGGGGAAAGGTAACAATAACAATAGAAGACAATTTAGAGGTAGACAATTTAGAAACCAAGGAAATAGAAATCACAATTCAAACAGCACTGGAAATAATTTTGGAAATAGGAATTTTAGATAAAGAGGAAACAACAGAGGATTCCAAAGAGGAAGATATTTTAGAAGAAATAGGTCAGGAGGCATTAATTATCTATTTCAGCAATGTAACGGTCAAAAAGTTTATACATCATGTTGTAGTCATCAACAATTTATTTCATAGCATGGAACTTCAAATTGTCAAACGTGTGCAAATAGCCAGTTAAATTTGAATGCTAAGCTGTTTGTTCCAAACAATACGTAACAAATGAATGTGTTCATGTAATGGTTCTTTAAACTAAATTCTACAGTAAATGGCAGAGGCACACTTACTGAGAAAAATGGTAAAAGATGTAGAGAAATTTTAGCCTCTTTTTTTGTGAAAATAACATGGTCCTCCTACCTATTAATGATACGTGGAATGATAGTAAAATCTGTTATTGACTCATGATCACAGATCTCAATTATCTCTAGTGAACTTGTACAATCATAAATTTACAATAAATTTAGAGACCAGAATAAAAGGAATAACTCAGAATTTACTTACAATAGACAGTGTTGCAATACTAAAATTTAATATTGCTGGAAAGAACTTTCATCACATGTTTCGTATAATTAAAGATTTTCAATCAAGTTATTAATAGGAAATGATTTTCTTAGTACGCAAAACGCACGAATCGACTATGGCAGAAAAATAATTAATATACAGAGGTTTGGTCAACCACCATTGAAACTTGTTAGGTCAAAAGGGTCAGTAAAGAATTTGACACAAGTTGAAAGTCCCGATGAACCCATGAGTGTGTCAGGAGAAACCGCAATTATTTTAAAAGCTTGTTCCTGTTTTCATTAGGCCACGAAAGTGTTTTATTTGGCGTAAATCGTCTGTAACCATTCCAGTAAAACTTAAAAACGCTTCGTCCGGGAATGAAATAATGTTATATTTAGAACTTCAAACAAAGAAAGGAATTATTTTTCCCCGAACTTTATGTGAAAAAAAAAGATGACGTAATTCAGGTGACGAATTTTACATATGAAAAGGTTATTTTAAAGCAAGGTACTGTCCTAGGAAGAGTGGAAACATGTGTTTTAAGGAAAGATTTACAGGATCAGGGTTTCACAAACGAAGAAATCGATGAAATAATTAATGCAAGAAAAAAGAGTTTGATAAATCTAGATTAGTAATTGGAGACAAGGCTAAACCTGCGGTTAGGAAGAAATTAGAGGATCTTTGTTTTGAGTTTGGAACAAGAAAACAAGTCAAAAATTACGAACATCATATTGAGTTAAAAACGAGAGTACCTTTTCACACACCGCAATATCAAGTTCCCAGTACTCCTCTTCGACCCCAGTACGCGAACAAATAAATATTTTATTAGACCAGCAGATCATTGAGAGAGCTAAGAGCCTATTTAAGAACCCAATGATATTCATTCAAAAGCCTGACGGATCTCTGAGATGCTGTTTAGATTCAAGAATGCTCAGTAAATTTGCAGAATTTCATACAATATCTTTGCCCCCTATACATCAAATATTAACTACAATGAGTGGGCATAAATGGTTTTCAGTGTTGGATGTTAAATCAGCCTACTTTACAATACCAATATATCCCGAATCAAGACCATGCACGGCCTTTAACATTCCAAATCTGGGCACTTTCCCATTTCAACGTCTCCCACAGGGTTTTGTATCTGCCTGAGCAATATACTTGAGAATCATGGCTATAACATTAGCGAATGTACACCCAGAAAATGTTAGTTATTACATCGATGATATTTTTGTGGTCAGATTCCCTGGAGCATATTGTTGATATATTGAAGGGAATTTTCATTTCACTGCGTAGCTCTGGGCTCAAACTATCGATAGAAAGTGTACATTCATTCAAGAAAAGTTTTAGCGCTTGGCCATGTTGTGTCAAACAGTGGATATCAAATAAGTGAGAAAATAATTAAAGCCATAAAATCTTTTAAACCGCCAAAATCTCAGAAAGATCTCCCATCTTTCTTGGGCCTTACGAATTACGTTCGCAGATTTTGTAAAGATTATGCGGAACTAGTAACACCATTACAGCAGATGACAAGGAAACGGTCTAAGTTTATTTGGGATGAAGAAAAACAAAAGATTTTTGAGAAATTAAAGCAGGTACTTTTGGATGCCCCACTTTTAGCGCCATACATTCGAGGAAGACCCCTACGCCTTTGCACGGACGCGTGTACAAAAAGCATTGGAGCATGTCTCTTGCAACAGCAAACAGATGGTTGTTGGTCACTGTTAGATTACTACAGTAGATTACTAAAACCGGAAGAGGCACGACGCCATATTGTAGAAATTGAACTTTTACAATATTGTTTGCTTGTAGAGCACTCAATTTTTTCTAGCATACAATTAATTTGAACTTTTGACTGACTGTAAGAGTTTAACATACTTGAAATCCAATTCCAAAATTGTCATCAAAATTATTACGCTGGGCATTCGAATTAGAACATTACCGTTATACTCCTGTGCATATTGGTGGAAAAAATAACCCGGTTGATATATTGAGTAGAAACACTAAGATTGAAAAAACGAAAGATTTTGATTCCGAACAACTGGATGTATTATTATTATTTCAGCAAAGTTTAGACGTCTCTCGATTACAAAAAGTTCGATCTTTTGGACCAATTTATGAGGCAATCCAAGACCCGAAAAAATTACTGGAAAGATCGAAAAAATGTATGAAATAAAGGATAACCGCTTATATAGAATTATCGCTTTGCAAATGGGAAAAAAACATCTTTTATGTATACCGTTTAGTATGAAGGATGGTTTTTAATCAAGCTCATACTGACTCGATGGGCGGAGGACACTTTGTCTACAGTAAAATGTACAGTGCTTTACACAAAAAGATTTACATGCCGAAGACAGGCATGCAGACATGCCAAATAAACAAAAGAAAACAGAGCAAAATAGTACTGAATCCTCAAGCATATCCTCAATATGCCCCAATGGAATCGATTGTTCTTGACGAGTTTGGTCCTATTCCTTTATCTGGGATATATAGACATAAATACATAATAGTTATGACCGATATGGCTACGCGTTACATTATTGCGAAGTCAATTTCCAATCTTTCTGCTGAAGAAATCTCGCAGTTAATATACGAAACATTAATTTTAAAGTTTGGAATTCCCAAACAAATTTTACTTGACCGCTTGTCCGCATACAAACTCATTCTCCTTATCTGGAACAAGGAAGAATTGCCCCAAGAGTGGAAAGAATCAATAATTGTTCCAATTCACAAGAAAGGCGACAAAACTGACTGCAACAACTATCGAGGCATTTCTCTTCTGTCAACATCCTATAAAATCCTTTCAAATATTCTGTTAGCAAGACTGACCCCATACGCAGATAAAATTATTGGAGATTATCAGTGCGGATTTAGACGAAATCTATCAACTATCGACCAAATATTTACCATTCGCCAAATACTCGAAAAGAGTGGGAATACAATGCCCCGGTACATAAATTAGTTATTGATTTTAGAAAGGCCTACGACTCGGTTAGGAGAGAAACACTATACAACGTTCTTACAGAACTTGGAATACCGAGAAAGCTAATTAGATTAATTAAGATATGTTTAAATGAATTCCAAAGTAAAGTCCGGGTAGGAAAATTTTTGTCCAGGAGCTTTCACGTCGAAAATGGCCTGAAGCAAGGAGATGCGTTGACGCCATTATTATTTAAATTTGTTCTGGAATACGCTATAAGGAAAATCAAAGATAGCAACCAGGGCCTAGAGTTGAACGGTATTGACCACGTTATGGCATATGCTGATGATGTAAATTTAATAGGGGATGATAGGAGAACAGTAGAAATAAATGCAGAGATCTTATTAAACGCTTGCAGGGACATGGGTTTAGAAGTAAATGCAGAGAAAACTAAATACATGGAAGTGCGTCGGGACCGTAATAGGCAAATTGTGGAGGCGTTAAAATATTAAATAATGCTTTTGATAAAGTGGATACTTTCAAATATTTAGGATCAATATTAACAGACGAAAATCATATTCACGAAGAAATTAAATGTCGACTAAAAGCAGGGAATTCGTGTTACTATTCGGTTCAAAATCTCTTGTCGTCGCGAATTCTGTCGAGGAACTTGAAGCTTAAAATATATAAAACGATAAACATGCCTGTTGTTCTGTAAGGTTGCCAAAAATGGTCACTTACTCTGAGGGAAGAACATAGACTGAAAGTATTTGAGAACAAGATCCTGAGACGAATATTTGGACCCAAGAGGAACGGGAATGGGGAATGGCGGAAACTTCATAACGAGGAATTTCATAATTTATATGGTCTACCCAACGTTGTTAGGGTCGTCAAGTCTAGGAGGCTTAGGTGGGCGGGTCATGTAGCTAGAATGGAAGAAAGCAGAAACGCTTTCAAAGTATTGACAGGAAGACCAATCGGAAGACGACCATTAGGAAGACCTAGTCGCAGATGGGAGCACAATATTAAGATGGATCTCGCAGAGATTGGAATACAAAGTAGAAACTGGATGCAGTTAGCTAAGGATAGAAGACAGTGGAGAGCTTTTGTGAAGGCGGCATTGAACCTACGGGTTCCATAGGCCATAGAGTTTGTTAGCTTGTCCGCACATAGAACTAAATTAATGGAGGAAATAGGAGAAAGATTTGGCATAACTTTCAACTTCGCTGATAGTGGTGCCCACTTTTCCATTGGTCTAGTTTAAAGAACAAACGCGATATTACAAGATACAATAAAGCATTATGTCCACGAAAAGCTAAATTCATGGGATGTTATTCTTCCAACTGTGGTATTCACGTTAAACACTCATGTGCATAAGGGAACTAAGTACTCTATATTTTTTCTTCTCATGGATAGGAAGCTCGGATGAAGATCGAACATCTGCTAGATATACCTTGCAATCATCAGGAAAACGAAGAAAGGTTTGTAGCACTAAAAGACGCCCGTGACATTGCCTATAAGAATCTGTAAAAACAATACAAACCGAAGACGTTATATTGAGAAAAAATATAACCAAGAAAATTTTGTTCCAGGTAAAAAGTGTTAATCAAATAAATAGGACAAAACCTGGAATGCCTGTTTGTTTTTCAAATCAATATAAACTGACTGGAAAAAGTAAATGACATCTCATACAAAATAAGATGCTTGAATGAGAAAAACAAAAATTGATACTTTTGACAAGATTAAGTCAGAAGAAATATTAAATACCATATGGTATTATTGTTGTTTTCTTTACCCGAGCGAGTCGGTGCGAGGGCACTTTTCTTCTCAAAAAATATAACACCTTCCTTCAGGCATTCAGGAAACGGAATGTCTTGGAAAACAACATAGTACCATCGGTAGTTTAATATTTCACACTAAAAAGAGAGTATCAATTTGAAATCAATAATTCAGAAATTGACAAACGAAATAATTGAGTATGTTTCTTTAGCTATTTAAAAAGTGGATGAGGTTCACAGATCGGATGAAATATATATCAATATAAAACTGTAAATAATTAAACAAGAAGGTATTTATAAACAATTCGTTTTGTTTTGTTTAACGTTAAGGAATTCGATTCCATGCCAATTTCCTTTCATAAGATACAATAATCAGTTTTCAAAAATTAAGTAAAATACATTAATTTATGGAAATTTGATAAGGTACTTACTGACAGTTGGATATTATTGCATAAAAATATTGAACGTAAGACACAATCTTGACAACTCCAAATTCGAAATTAACAGTGTTTACTGTAAGTTCAACTAAATACATCAAATATTAAAATTTGTGAAAATTTTAGAGCTCTTCCACCGAGAATCGAACTCCGGATTATATTCACCAAAGACACATGCACTAGCCAGTTGGTTAGAGGGTATCGCTGTATGCAGTAAATTACTATACGTTACTCAAAACTTACATTTCACGTTTCACGAAGAGTATGTTTTTAATGCAGATCACTATGTGGAAACAGATACTGTATAATTTAATGCCTACATACATGTTTTGCAACAGAAAGTTATGAATACTTTTGCCATGTTAAGCAGAAACTTTTCACTATTTTTCCGGAAAATTCTCAGTTCTTAATGAGATATTGTTGAAAAGAATGTATATCTTTAAATGACTATATACTTGAAATTGCCACTTCCATTTAACTCATTCAATCCTGAAAACCAGATCTTAAATCTACTTTTGTTATAATAAAATGTGTGATGTGCCTTATTTCTACAAACAAGAGAGATGTTTTCTAGTTACCTTAAATGTTTTGTAATTTTGGAGGTGAAAACTCAAAATATAGTTATTATGAATTGTAAATAATAGTATGAAACCACGTATACGCCACTTTGTTTGATGACCTTCTGCCATTTTTCCACCAACACCATAATTTCGCTACTATAGAACTTCTGTGATTTCCGGTCAAAAAAATTGATACGTGGTTTTCCACAGGCCTCTTTTGAAACTAACTTAATACTTAATACCATTCAGGGAGTTCTACAGAGACTGAAACAAATTATACACTAACGATGTCTGCATTAAAACCTTGGAACCATAGTGGCTCAGTGGAAGAGCATTCACCTCATGCATAGGGTCCCTGGTTCAATCCCAGCCCGCGCCAAGTGAACTTTGTGACAGACAAACATCGTGTGTGTGGGTTTTCTCGGGGTTTTTCCGTTTCCTCCCACTTTATTCATTCCACCATTCCATTAACTTCTCATCGCCGTCTCCTTTAGCCTAGCCGGCATAACCGTGGGACGTAACAGTAAAAGATTTCATTTGTTTGCATTAAAATCTCCCAGCTAGTGCTCTCAAACGGGTCAGAGTTGGGTCGGGTCAGCTCGAGTCGGGTTGTCGTGTCGGGTCTGCTCGGGTCGGGTTGTCGGGTCGGGTCAGCTCGGATCGGGTTGTCGGGTCGCGTTGTCGGATCGGGTTATTCGGGTCGGGTCAATCGGGTCAGCTCGGGTTGGGTTATCGGGTCGGGTCAGTTCACTTTGGTCAACTGAGTTTAGGTTGAACTTAAACTCGGCTGGAGTCGAAAGCTGCTGTTTTTCACTAGCTGCCTAATTAAAAATAGCAATTTTCAATTGATTTTATAGAAGGCATAAATCTATTTTGAACACTTGCAGCTAGTGTTTTATAGTAAATGCTTATTTTTGTACTTGTGTGTACTTTAATTTTTAAATGTGGAAGATTGATTTTACGAATCGACTATAATATTAATATCTACGCCAATATGGAGTCTGGATTTAGAACAAAACTAGAAGTTGTTTAAGCAAGGGCAAAAGAAAGTTTGGATATGGACGACTAAGCTCAAGCAGGGCCGCGGTAGCTCAGTGGTAGAGAATTCATCTCTGGTGCATGGTGTCCATGGTTTGATCGCAGCTTGTGCTAAGTGGGCTTTGTGGTGGAGAAACGCCGTGTAGTGGGTTTTGTCAAGGTTATCCTGTTTCCTCCCACTTTCTTCATTCCACCATTGCATTCATTTCTCAGGTCGCCATATTCCTTAGCCTCGGTGTAGAATCGAAGGACCTTAAACTGAATATTTCATTTTATTTCACCAAACCCAAGAACCGATACAAGAATAATATAAAGATTGGATATGCAAGATGAAGTGCATAGTAATCTTGCTCTTGGCCTTGTTTTGGTGATCACGAAGTAGCGATGAGCATATTTTCTTGCTTTCCGTATAGCATGAAAGACCATAATCAAAATCACACTTGGTCTTCATTTGTACCGATGAGGCGAGCGTTCTTGGCTCTTGTATAGCATGAAAGACCACCAGGACTACGAAATGCAGGACCAAGACTTGACTGTACAAGACAAAGAATAAGACGCAGTATTAATGATCAAGACCCAGAGTGCGAATTGTTTGAATTTCATTTGTTGGGCTGAAAGTGATGAAATAAAATCAGTACTTTATAATTAATTATCATACTGTATTTTTAAATTTTAAATTACAAAATCATATTATGTATCTTCTTACTTGCAACTATATATACTGTAAAATACGTTTTAATTACCGAGAAAGAGAAATCAAAGTGGCGCGGGTCCCGGAATTATAAGAACCTATTTTGGAATGAAAGTTGAAGGGTTGGAAAAAAATCACAGGTGTTCTCCCGTTTCCTCAACCCTTATCATTGTAGTTAAACGATTTCCTTTTGTCTCCGCCAAGAGACTCTTGCTACTGCCTTCCGAGAAGACCCCCTGCCGTCCGAGCAGGTGAGAACACTGACCTTGAATAAAAATTTCGTCACATAGAACCAAAACAAGAAAAAATTCTCCCACGTCGGACACTGGTATCAGTTATAAAAAGAAATAACCAAACCTCAAAAGTGCCAAATATTCATTAAGATGCATATAAAAATCCCCCGCTTGATCTACCTAGTGGTTAACGTGTAAGACTTCGGTACACGTGGTCCGGGTTTAATTCCCAATGTGAGTGCATTTTGGCGTTCACCCAGTGTCGTGACCATAGTGCTCTCAAACGGGTTACGGATAGGGTCAGTCGGGTTGTCGGGTCGAGTAAATCGGGTCAGGTCAATCGGGTCAGCTCGGGTCAGGTTGTCGGGTCAAGACAATCGGATCGAATCACGGGTCGGGTCACTTGGATCGGGTCAGTCAATTCGGATCACGGGTTGAAGACCGACCCGTTGAGAACACTACTCCCATCCAAGTTGTTGCAATTTCCGATGGGACGTTAACGTTGTATTGTCTGGCGTTGTCAGTGTGATATATGACACATTTTTTGTTGAGTAGTTCCGACCTTTCGTTTTCAATTGCTAGATGCACTCGTGTTAATAGTCGACAGTACAGGTCCGAGGCTATCGTTTTGCCTGGTGGTAGTGGTTCTTGATACATGATGATAACCTTCTGATGCCACCAAACCCATGCCATAAACTTAATGGAAGTTAGTGTGGACTTTGTCACAAATCGTGGAGTGTCTCCTCGATTCGAAAATAATATATTTATTGCTGGGCTTGTTGACGTAGGTTTTCTATTTTTCACCACTCGTGATCAACCGCTTCGAAAATGGTGAGAGTTCGTTACGTTTTAATAGAGATTCACAGATGGAAATTCGATCGAGTAAAGGTTTGTCAATGACATCATATGGAACCCAAACATCGACCTTCTTCTTTTGTACAAATCAGTGATGTGCCGTAAACTATAATTTTACGTCTACGCGATTGTCTACTGTAATCTATACGTAATCTACATTAAACCTTTTCTCGTGTAGACTATGTAGACAACCACGATCAAATGTAAGGAAGAATTTCGTTGCTCGTTTGTTCATATTTCCTCATTCAGTTGTTTTGCTTCGGTGCAGCGAAAGATTAGGGAAACGACTAACATATAAAAAGTAGAGGGAATTATCTAATCTGAAAGTGATACGGATGACAACGCTGAAGTTGCGCTGTCGTCTTTAAGAAAGGTAGAAGAATGAATCCTATATCCTTTGTCTGTGTACACCACTTCCTTAGATTTTCCACTTTGAGCACTGCTTTTATAATGAAACGTACAAAACTAATTCTTACCTGTGAGCTTTCAGTCTTGAAACTGCTGTATTTGCCAATTTTTTCTTGCATATTTTACAAAATGCATAATATTTGTTATTTTACTTCATCAAGACGAAACTAAGTATTCGAAAGTTACTATTCGCTGGTCTAGGTATTTTATTTTGTACGTAATTTCGCAAGGTAACGACAAAAGAGAGCTCCTTTATTGTCCACGACGCCATATTAAATTACGTGTTGTTGACATATTCTACATAGTCTACGTTGTTTACATTGTCTACGCATTGTTGACACGTAAACGTACACTATCGTTTTTTACGCGTAGACGCACATCTCTGGTACAAATCTTTTTCCGAATTGATTAATACTGTTTTGCTATTGATATTTACGTCATGGTAATGTCATGGTAACTTATCTTGCCCATAAACAGCACTTCTTCACAATCCTTCGCAGCATTAAACTTTTATTGAAATATAAGGGTAAAAATGTAGCGTAGTTTTGCGGAAAGTTTACTTATCTTCACAGCACAACAACTTAAATCTGATAATAAAAAATACATTACTTTTTGCACACCTGCTAGCTTCAACTGTCAGCTGTGAAAATGATGTTAAGCCTGAACCGCATCGACTCATTTACCTTGAGCTTCGGGACCCTAACACCATTTCGTGCGCAAAAGGCTCAATAGTTTTATTCGATCTGATAGGCATGAAAAATTTCTTTTTCTCTAAAAATAGATAAGAAATATATCTCCGGGTCGAAGAACGTAAATAAGGGTTAGCAATCTGAATAATATTACCTTATTTATTGATTTTTAGTGCTTAACACGTTGTAAACATGTGTGAAGAGGCTTAAACTAAACTGAAAACGTTTACCAATAGTTGTAAATGTATTCTTAATTGGATATGTGTGAAGTGAAATCACGAATTGTTAAGTTTTGCTAAGTTCTGGCTTTCAAGGAAAGTTGTTAATCATCAAATTCCTTAACAGTGTTTAATTCTGTATTCTGTCAATGATAAATCTAGTAATCTCAAATCATCTAATGTTCTAATTATACTTCAAAATAGTTGATTACACAAGCACTGTCAATACTAAGATACCACCTGTAAGAGAATTATGAGATGTTATATGCAACGTCGAAAGAGAATTGTATTAACCATTAAAATACTAAATATAAGCTGAAATTAACGTTCTTCGGAAGGAAAGAAATGAGCGAAATAAATAAATACTGAAAGGCACCGAATCTGTTAATTCTCGAGCCAGTTGGCATGATTGTTTTTCCTAAATTTGGGTTTAAATGTCATTAGGGTCGTCTCCAATCAGCTTAGCGACTTAGCAAACTGCAGATTCGACACTAATATCAGTATTTTTGGATATTTTATTCCCCCATAAAGATGGAGAATAAAGTTGGACTTGAACAGTGTCTGGAGTTTCACTATTCATCTCAGCACCCCGAGCAATCATTTGGCACTAATATCCGTCGTTCTAGGTATTTATAATCTATTTTAATGCATACATTTTGACCACCCGCCAATCCCTTTAAGCTAAAACACCGTAAAAACAGCTAAAGAATTGGGTGAAATTAATAGACAAGAATGAGGAACACTTTAGGGGTTGTCCCTGCCAATGTAAGTAAAATATATACATAATAAAAAGAATTCTGAACGAGTGAGCGAGTAACTGACTCAGTGATCAACACCTAAGCCAAACTGTTTAATCTAGAAACTTCAAATTTTAGCGATGCATCTGAGGCGCAAGGTACCACTAAGGAAAGGTTTATGGAAATTCGACGAGGAAGGGGGAGGAATAGAGGTCACAGTTATTTTGGTAAAATGTTTATTTCTTCGAATCTCTAAAGGTTGCAGACATAAAACTTGGTACATGGATAGTTTGATAGTTGAAAGAGTTGTGTTTCATGTATACTCTCACTAGGTGGTAGCATTGTCGTATCGGTAGATTGGGACCCTAACAGCACAATTACATAGCAGGTATATGCCTATCATGTTCCCTCAGGTATATGGGAATGTGTCTAGTATGTGCCTTATGTACCTCTGAAAGAGAAATCACATGGATGGCAAGTACCTGGGGAACGTCCCTAGCATGTTCTAGCTATGTTACCCATGCCGTAGGCGTCAATGAACCACAAAATTACTCCCCTAAAATATGTTAAATCGCCTATATGCGTAATGTGTTTACATTAAGGTGAGTCTAAAAAAGCACCTTAAACAAGTAAAAAAAACGTCCCAGGGTAGGCGCGAACCACCAATCTTTGTATTACTAGCCGCGTGTTCTTTCGACTTGGCCACGGAGGCAATGAAGAGAACGTCGCTTGTAGAGGAATAAATTGTTGAGATGTTTTGAATTTGACTAATCAAAGTGCTCCTTTAACCGCGTATATTCGACGATAACCGTATGAGATCAGATAAAATCTACTCGCCATGTAATTTTATAACAAAATGACGAGTGTCTCATTTACTTTATTTCCTGGTTCTTCCATATTCACTTTCAAATGATCGGCGACAGTTGCCATCTAATTAAGTTGATGCGTTTGTTGCTTCTAGTACATAACCGCTTAGAAAAAGAAGCAACAAATGCATCAAATGTATGAGATGAATTTAGAACATCAAAATGTAGCATACCTAGCACAACTTGGGTTGTTAGAGTATCTGAAACGGTATATACCTAAAAACGTACCTAAAACATGACAGATATATGTCCCAAGTGACGACATAAAAACAAATGACTGTTAGAGTGCGAAACTGAGAAAGGTATATATATGCTATATTTGTGGTATATAGTTGCAAATATCAGTTAGGTGTATCAAGTATGAAAACTGTAGGTAGCTGAAGTACATAGTTAGCACATGAATATCCTATGTGCCAAGTGTCGGGTACCTAAAAGTAGCTGGGACACCTAAATCGGCTGTGTTTTAGACACTGCTTCCATTTTGCCTCACAACGTGCTGTGTATATGAATACAGCGGAGGTTACATGAGAAGAACAGTATTGAGCAAAAATGTTTGGTTTTCGCTTGTGATAATTGACTGCAGAAACTCATCTCCTCCCTCAGCAAAGGAACGTAGTACTTCACGGGAAGTCTCAACTCGCCCAGCCTTTTGTTCCGGAGTCAACAGTCGTGATACCCAACGGGCAAAAACACGAGACATATGGAGGTGATCGTGCGTTATTAAATAAAGACTACCATATGAAATTAACAACACTTCACTTAGTTTATGTAATGTTATTCTTCGATCCTCACGGACAATCACAGCGGCAGTATTGATGCTTCTTTCTGTCACAGCAGAGGCAGAAATACCACGTCCACCTTACTTAACGCATGAAACTCGTCCTTCTTTGAATTCTTTGAACCACGGAAACACTGAGCTTTTCGTATGTTTCAGAAGCTGTATGGTTCAAGCGAAAACAAAACTTTATTGCTCCATGCTGTTCATCGCGTGTTACCTTCATTATATGCATATACACAGCACGTTATGAAGCGAAATGAAAGGAGTGTCTAAAACATAGCGGATTACTCCCAACCTACCGACATGGCAATGCTGCCACCTAGTGAGAGTATACATGAAACATAACTCTTTCAACTATCAAACGTGCCGGCATTCAGCAACAAAGGAAATTGCGGTACAATAATTAGTCTCAGTCTTTATTGATCTGCCCTTGTATAATTCAACCAGAAGAGAAGAAACAAGCCACAAAGAAAAAGAGTGGGGTTACAATTGTTACAGCAGGATTATCATACTTCGAAATTATTTAAGGTTAGAGACATGTAAGTTCTTATTTATACTTTGATTTAAAATAATTAAAGACATGTTTCACTCTTTTGTAATATTTCCCCTACAAAGGAGGAGAAAAAATGGTGGGAAGAAAATAAGGATGGGAGTTCAAGTTGCAGGAATTAGATGTCCATGGCTTCAAATCCTTTACAGTGGCGTATTTTATTGCCAACCGAGGCTAATGGCGGTAGTCCTGCAACATTAATAAGGAAAGTTAATATAACACGTATAAATTAATTTAAAGTAATACTTTTACAGTTTATTATCTTCTTTTCATGGTGCTAGTTACTCTATATTTTCGCAAAAGTGAATATGTACTAAGGCAGCCGTGAACGCTTAGAACGAAATCCCTCTCGCTTTCGTAGACGCTGTTGATTAGGCAACCTCTGAGATACCTCTGTCTACTACTGCCACCAGAGAGAAACTTATAGGTGCTTGCGCGCGCACGTATGTTCCTTCGTATCAATGTGCTAACAAGGTACACGGGCTGGCAACCAAGCAGGTATCCTCTCTGTGTATCGGTTTCTGTAGGCGGAGCGAGTAAATCGAAGTTAAGAACGATGACATAATGACATTTTGAGGATAGCCAAGAATTTCGGGGCATCACTTCCTAGCGCTTTGCGTCAACGCAATGCAAAATTTGTGTTTTGCTTCGCGATTCTTGTTATTGTTGTTATAATTACTTATTGCGTTATTTGCATTGAGTTGAATTCTCTGATTTTGAGCCAACCGTTATGAAATGGGGCCCGCAGACAGTATTGTAGATTCGAAAATGTGCTAACTTATAATACTCTGGTGAACATTATGAGTAATATCTAGCGGGAAAATGAAATATTACGAAGAAAATTATGAATTTTTATTTCTGTTACAAAGTGAAATGATTGTTTTTTTTAATTATTTTGTAAGGCTAAAATCAATACACTAATGGATTTAAGACCAAATAGCAAAATTACTATATATATTTCGTGACGCAAAATGATGAACGAAAACTATTGTATGGGATAACCGGGCATATTCCGTAACAGTTTGCCTTTGCGATTTAGGTACCGATAATGGACATAATAATTATTATAATGAATGTCTGCATTTTTACGTTACGTTGCTATACTCAGAATTTTTGCGAAGATTGGTACGGAATGACAACAATGTAATTATTTCACCGGATACTTAACAAGTGTGGAAATTTTGATCAACTTAGTGGAAGCAACTACAAAGTGTTGTTGGCGAGACCGATTTAACATCTGCGCCAGTATAAAACACCTCTTTGGAGGTGAACTTCAAGACTTCAAGAATGACAACAAATCTCAGCAACAGAAGCGTTAACATTTTACGAATGCAATCAACGAGAAGTTAACTGCACAAATGTTTATGGAATTTCATTTACAGAGGAAAACATTAATGGTCTTAAAGCAAAAGTTCAAAGAAAACACTGCAACCACTTTTTGTTCATTGTTATGCATATTTTGTATATTATTATCATTATTATTATTATTATTATTATTATTATTATTATTAATAATAATAATAATAATAATAATAATAATAATAATAATAATAATAATAATAATAATAATAACAATATACAAGGTCAGCGGTAGCCCATGCCTTCATGATCCTTTAAGGTTAGAGACGTGAAAACTGTATTTGGGCTTTTAATTTAAGACATCAGCGAAGTTTTTTTTTTTTCCTTAGAAGGGAAGAAAAATGACGATGTTGTAATTGTTCTAAAGAGATTACTATATCTCAAGGATGTTATAAAATAGAGAATCTGCCCATACAACAAAATCGTGAAGCCATACGTCACTGCTTTGCCACGCCCACTCTGCGCCACTAAAATCACAATGTTTCGAGCCAACAATCATGGCGGGAACGAGAGTAGCCAATCAGATGTGCCGACTCAGACGATGCTCGATTGTTTTTCGGCTTCACTGAGTTCATATAATAAAGATACGTATGGGCAGATCCTCTATGTTATAACATCCTTGCTATATCTCGAAATTCCGTAAGCTTTCAGACATGTTAGGGATATGAAATTTGTCATACAAACTTCCGATTCAAAACAAGTGAGGATATGACACAGAGCTTCCAGAAATTCCACTTTTATGGAGAGAAGGAGGCAACTTCTATTTTTTTTCTGAATACATAAAGAAATGACTTCGAGGTTATCATTCTCAACACAACAGGAAAATGGATGAGTCATTGAAAACTTATTCTTGAATACAGTTAGCACTTGAACCAACATGGCTTCTTATTATTTCACCTTGATTGAGTTGTGAATTCTAAGGGAAGAAAGGGATTCAAATTTTTCGCAAAGAATAATGCCGTAAACGTATTCTTACCATGTGAAGAACATAAGCAAAGGCGAAAATATGAGGTGCAAGACCGTAAGTTGATAAAACTTATAGGTCTCAGGGGGAAGTTCCCAGTTGGCTGAAGGATAGTATACACAAAGGTCTTCGGACTTACCCTGTCAGTGTGAGTTAAATAAATTAATTAATAACCTAAATTTGAGGTTAAATGTTATCAGGACTGCCACCAATTAACTCTCTGATCCCAAAAAGTATGGATTCTATACTAATGTCGGTCATTTTTTCGGCACGTTAATTATCAACCCTCTCTAGCAACTTGAGCGCATTTTAATTTTTACTATTTATCTCAGTGCACACTAAGAGTATGAATTTGACAGTAATTCCCATCGTCTCGGGTGTTTATCCTTTCCTTGTATGCAGTGGTCGAAGTAAGACGGTATGCGGTGCTATGCCATACCGCCTCTGGTTTTTCAGTGCTGAAGGCATACCGTCTCTAGTTTTCCAATTATTAAAACATACCGTCAGTGGAAAGTAGATGCTAAATACTTTTAATAAATATATTTTTATACGCAGTAATCGACGAATAGCTTTGCATGTAAAAAAAAAAATTATTTCTTATGTAGAAAAAATTCTAAGTTGACTACAGCCATACTTTTCTTACCTTTTGTTTTTAAAATGAGGTGTCTTCAAAGAAGTTCATCTAGTTATATTTTGATGCGCCATATTGAACTGTTTCTTTGTTATGTATTTGTGTGTGTCTTCTTGCCTTAATGCATATAAATGCCGTGTTTTGAGCATGGACGGATTTAGGAGTTCTCTGCTGTGGGAGCGGACCTTCCGGGTATTTGGAATACCTCACAGTCGAATGGGAGGCCGAGAGTTTTCCCGCAGAAACTTGTTGATGTCCTTATTCGGTTTTTAAACATTTTCGTGTATAATTTTCTATAATATAACATAAAGGGATATATTTTTTTTATTTTTTTCAGAAAGTTGTTGGAGGGGATCAAAGTCTCTCCATAACTCCGCCCCTCCCCCCTCGCGTTACTACAGAGAAGCTCTGCTATGGTTTTTAGTCATTATGTAAATAGAAATGCAATCTTTTGGGTAACATACCCTCACTGCGTTTCAACATTTAGATAGCCGGTATATCGAGTCAAAATCGTAATAAAGCATACCGCCCATGTTTTACCTCCACTTCGAACACTGCTTGTATGTATGCGTTTCGATGTCTGTCAATTCTCTCCCGAATTGCAAATCATTAAAAGAGGTTTGTAGACGACTAGATCTGGTGAAAATCTTTCTGTATTCAACATTTGGTGGCTCTAAATAATTCCTTTCTTTGTGAAACAGTGATTACACACACACATTATTAAAGATAATTATTAAGATTAAAGATTATTATTAAAGATAATGACAAATTAAGAACAATGTCAATAAACTAATTAAAACTAAAACTAATCACCAGATAAAAAAGATTACCATTTATTCATATTGTTTTGCATGTGGCTTTGTGAATATTATTTACATTCAAAGTTGATACTCTTCAATTAATTCAACTCTGTTGACTGTTCTTACTTTGGCATATGTCGGTCTCAGGGGGGCCATCATTTTTTAGAAAAATAATCTTAAATATTGCTTAATTTTGGTTAGTTTAGGTTAGGTGAGGTGAGGTTAGGTTTGCCACTACTGTAGTGTGGACATATGGCATCAAAACTAAAGTGCATAAAACACCAACCAACTTGTGCAATGTGAAAACGATAAAGCACGAATGCTACCCAACTGAGTCTACAGAAACGCAGCATGGGGGCCGAGCGGAAGCGAGGGGGTGCGTCAGAAATAAGTAGGCGCGTCAGCGATGGCGAGTATACGTATAAACGAGGATAGAGAAAAACGCTTTATACGTCATAAATTACGTAACTCTTTTTTAAAAAAAAAACTGACTAATTTTGGTTATGTAAGGTTAGTTTAGAAGTTAGGTTAGGTTAGTTCTGATATTTCAACGTAACTAATGCGTGTGCTTAGTTCACGGTTTGTATAGATTCGCCGCAGCTTCCAAGAAATTGTTCTCCTTTGTTGAGCATCTGAATAGATACTCCACCAAATATCCTTAAGGTTTAGAATAAAAATTTCACAACCGATGCAGGATCCCGCCATGTCCTCTACACAACACACTACTTTTACATTGCAGTATAATCATAGATTACTCACATATTTTTAGCCTTCCATAACATGCACTGATTTCTCGTGTAAACATTCTGGTTTTTACCTAGTTTTGGTCTCCTCCTATCTAATATAATCCCTCCCCTTTCATAATGAAGGGTGATGGTAGTTCATAACAACAACATCAACTGTTAACCTCTGACATTGTAGACTATAATTTAAAGGTTTAAAGGTAACAAAATAACAACAATAAAACACGCTTTTGACCTGATTGATATAGTTGTTATTTATTCATTTGCTATTTAATAACAAACATATCGATCTACCGATCGTTTCGTCTTCGCATCAACTCGATAACTGAACATAATTGAGGGACGTCATCCCTCATAAATATACTAACAGGCTTTAAGGCCATACCTACCAGTAGTGCTCAGAAATATCTATTATATAAAAGAGAACGCACAAATCCTTTGTTACCTCATCACGCTAATACGGCTGAACCAATTTCTTTTATTTTTGGGGGGTTATTAGGATTTGGACCCTAGATGGTTTTTATCATATCACTTTAATTTTTAATTACCAGTGTCTTGAGATAATTGACCATTCAAGTGTCCATTCCTTTGTTAGCTCATCATAGGTAAAAATAAACGTATTTATATGCAACCCGCATGACCGTGTAACTCGGCGGGTTAACATAAATGACAGGCGATATGATGTTAACATTTACTGCAATCTACTATGGTTTTTATCATATCACTTGAAAGCGAAAACTTCCGGGGTGACCGCAGCGAAGCGGGGCGGGTTAACATAAATGACAGGCGATATAATGTTAACATTTAATGCAATCTTCTATGGTTTTTATCATATCACTTGAAAGCGAAAAAGTAAAAATTATCTAAGTAACAAAGTTTATTGCGTTCCGGGGTGACCGCAGCGAAGCGGGGTGAACGCTGCTAGTGTATAAATAAATTCGCATGCGAATATCCCATGGAAACGAAATTTCAAACTCATTCACATTTCATTACACTGTATACCAATGACGTACACAGAATTTATCCAAAGGTTTTTTTCAGACATCCAAATTCATATCGGCAATACTCGTATTTTAAATAATAATAATAATAATAATAATAATAATAATAATAATAATAATAATAATAATAATAATAATAATAATAATAATAATAATAATAATAATAATAATAATAATAGCATTTAGATCTGTATTATTATGAATGTATCTTATATAAAGTACCCGTATTTCACTATTGTTACATAATAATATTAATAAAGCTTAATTATAAAACGTTGTCTATTACGTTTAGACATTTTAATACCAGCATGAAAGAGGAATACATGCTGGTATTGTTTCCAAGAAAAATAACGCTTCCTGAGAGAATGTTTCTTTTAATTTTTTTTTAAAGTTTTATGTCGGTGTTGGTCTAGCCCCCTCAAGCGAAGTCTGAAATGACTTCCCTGGTCTCGTCTCGAATTCTAGGAAGTGTATATCGTCTCATTTTTCAGATGAGAGACGCCTCGTCTATTACGAATCCTTACAAACACAGTTTATATCCAAAGAAGTCATTACGAAGGGGAAACAAAGAATTATCTCGGAAAGAAGGAATTCATCCAGAGGCCCATGAATATCTTCAATTCATCGAAGAACGTTATTCATTGTTTTTCATGATTCTTGAAATTTATTGAATATCTGTTCAGCGCTAACAATTAGTAGTGTTGCAATAAACGTTTTCTACACTTCTTGATATTTGACTTTTATGAAACAAAACAACCAAGGATGTTATAAAAATAGAGGATCTGCCTCTACAACAAAATCTTGAAGCCATACGTCACAGTTTCTTCACCCTCAAGCTGCTCACTCCGCCCACTAAAATCGCAATGCTTTGAGCCAACATTCAGAGTACCGCTCAAAGACGACCCGCTCGGGAGAGTAATACTCCAGGAAGTACGTGTTATCGTGCTCTACTCTAACCAGCTGTTTTAAGTTTGTCCCAATATTTGTATTATAAGATTCAAGGTAGAAAAAACGAGCCCTGCGCGACTTCTAACCCGTTCCTACTACTACCCCTACCACTCCTACTACTATTACTATCCTCTACTACTACTACTACTACTACTAATCTGCACAAAAGTAAATCACTTTCTGAGTATTATTTTCATCTTATTTTAATGAAAAATGTGTTATGAAAATTTAAACAAAATAAAAAATACACTACTTGAGCCGGGTTTGAACCCACGCCAAAAGCGATTTCTGTTAGTAGCTCGTAGCGCTAGTAGGCTCGGCTATGATAGCCGACCGTTGGAAGGGTTTGATTTCTGCTATATGTATGCTACGTGGGTAGAAACCGATAACGCCAATCAATCAGAACCGTGTATTTAGTCCCTACTTCCGAGAGTATTACTCTCCCGAGATAGTCCTCCCAATCAGACGTGCCTATGATTGGTTGTTTTTTGGTTTCAATGAGTTAATAGAATGAGGATGCATATGGGCAGATCCTCTATTGTTAGACATGCTTGAAAACAACCTAACTTCTTAGCTATACTTGTCTGAAACTAAAATGTGACAACGCAGCATCGGATGTTGTGCGCTCATAGTTATTGTACAGTATACACCATGAACGCATACTTTCACTTCTTTTGTGCGCTAGTAAACTGCATTCAAGGTATACATCAGTTGGTAGAGCACGTAGAACTGAACGAAACAACTTGCTTGCTGAAAAATTCTCATGCATAGTTTTCGAGATAATAATAATAATAATAATAATAATAATAATAATAATAATAATAATAATAATAATAATAATAAACTTCTATGGCATTAGACAAGTATGTCCTTAGTTGCCAATAGAAAATTTAAAGTTTTTATTTTGCCGAAAGAAATTATTTATTTATGCACAGTATATGTACCAATAAAAACTTTAAAAATATGTTAACCGACTTCAATTCAAACAGGAATTAGTACAAATAAATCACTTCCGGTTTTAACGTTGACTACTATAGAGAAAAATCGGGGAGAAATAGAGAGCGAGAGGTAGTTTTCTGCATTCGATTGAGTGTTCCAAGAATATATTCCATCTCCACTCTAATCTATCAGGATTATATTCCATCTCCATTCTAATCTATAAGGATTATATTCCACCTCCACTCTAATCTATCAGGATTATATTCCATTTCCATTCTAATCTATAAGGATTATATTCCACCTCCACTCTAACCTATCAGGATTATAATCCATCTCCACTCTAATCTATCAGGATTATATTCCATCTCCACTCTAATCTATCAGGATTATATTCCACCTCCACTCTAACCTATCAGGATTATATTCCATCTCCACTCTAATCTATCAGGATTATATTCCATCTCCACTCTAATCTATCAGGATTATGTTCCATCTCCACTCTAATCTATCAGGATTATATTCCATCTCCATTCGAATCTATCAGGATTGTATTCCATCTCCACTCTAATCTATCAGGATTATTTTCCATCTCCATTCCAATCTATCAGGATTATATTCCATCTCCATTGCAATCTATCAGGATTATTTTCCATCTCCACTCTAATCTATCAGGATTATATTCCATCTCCACTCTAATCTATCAGGATTATATTCCATCTCCATTCTTATCTATCAGAATTATATTCCATCTGCATTCTAATCTATGAGGATTATATTCTAATCTGTTAGGATTATATTCAATCTCCACCCCAATCTCTCTATTAAAACCAGAAATAGTAGAACTCTGTATAATAAATTACATATATAATAAACTCTATCCGAATAGCTGAATTAGTGTATTTTAATGTTTACATTTAACTATTCTGCCATTTTTACCCAAAAAATCATAAACCCTAGATTAGATAGATAGTAGATAGGTAGTATTATTGCAAATGATCTTTCCAATTGCAAACCTGAACAAATCTATCTTAACTTCAACTCCAATTGACTTCAACGAAAACGGAAAGTCAAAGAATTTCAGCAGGTGGCAAACCTGCTTCGTAGTTATCGTTTCCGTCGGTAGGGCGACATGGAAGAAAATGGCTGCCAACGAAGAGAGAAATACATTTTGTCATGCTTACTGGTAGACATCTGATTTATTTTCGCTTACAGATTCATCTATTTGTTCTAAATTCAGTGCACCCACTTATGGGTACTGTGCCCATGAAGTGCAACCTCACCAAACTTCCTTCTAAAATTACGTTGCACAATGATAACAGAACTAGCAGATGAGAAAATACAGCACAAAAATGCCTTCCTGTCTTCATTGGCAACCATTTTCTCTACTTAAAAGTGAAGGAGCTGAAAACAAACACTATAATGTTATTTTTTATGGATACTAAGTTTTCGATAAACTTTTCGTTGGCTGAAGACAGAATGAAATTCCACCGTAGAAATAAGTTCTCATTTTTCTCGTGGAAATGAATGTTGTCCACATCTAAGTTTATTTTTCATTTTCAGTGTGCAGACAATGAATTAACGGTTTACAGCTACAGAGACTGTGAAACAGATAGCAAAGTAATTACATTGGGAACTTTGAATCTACGATTGGATGGTTGTTCTTTTGTAACTACTGGTGGACTAGAACTCCATGAAGATCTACCAGTCCCATTTCAGGTAAGCTAACATTAATATAATGAGGCTGCAAAAGAAAAAAATATATTGTACGTACATTTTTAGTAAAATTGTCTGTATATCCAGGGAAAGAGGCTTTTTTTATTACTCTTTAATCTTTAAGACCATTATCGTCCATCGAAATAACAGAATGTTGTGAGTAAGAATGACTGTGCAGACCTCTAGCAGCTATTTTAACCATTTCATCAGTTTTTGTTAATAACTAGCCAAAATTCGTATGGTATTTAAAGTATTTTCTTCATTTTTACTCAAAACTGCAATGAGGTAACTATTAATAACGAAATGCCACAAATTAAAGAAACGTCGAGTTCATACTGTTTCGTGAAGGAAATGTGTAGTAGGCCTACCATAGTCCGTAAAAACATGTTCAAATATATATAAAATTAGTTATATTAAATCTTTTATCATGTTAAATTATTGCTGTAGCAGTGATAAGAGGTCATAAATCATTGGGTCACTTGTGTCATGACTTTCGTGGGCCTCCCGGAACTGGGTCTCGCTACTCAGACCCGGACAAACCCGGGAACCTGAAAGGGACTGAAATATCAATTACAATACACAGCTTTAAGTTTGTTGAAGATTAATGATGTACCTGTACATCAGTAGTTCTCAAAGTTGGATCCGTGGGAACTAGCCAGGGGGTCCGCGACGCCTAAAAGTTTAAATGCGTTGTAATAAAATGGAACTCACAGTTGTTATGCAAGAAGTATTTTGCAGCTACTGGAAAGAAAGCAATAAACAATTACACCTACGTTTGTATTTTTTTTTTTTTTTTTTTTTTACTTTACTAAATTTATACCCTGAAGCCGGTCAACCGTTGTATAGGACTACTTCAAGTGAAAGAAATTCCTTCTTTGTTAGGTCACATTTTCAAAAGCAGTTTTAAAACCTTAAAGAAAAATCGTCTTAATGTGGAATCGAACCTAAGATTGATGGTGACAAAACTTATTCCAGATTTCAATGAAATTATGGAAAAACATAAACAATTTCATTCCTCACATTAATGATCCCACATTTGAGAACGTTGTTTATCTCCTTTTTTTAAAAAAAAATGATTTTCAGTCTTGAAGGATACTGAATTTTCAATTGAAATTTAATACAGTAGGAAACAATCATGTATCTTTAGAATAAATTACTTATTGCATTATTTTTCTTGATCTTCTTCTTGTCGGTGGTAATTCTAAAGAGTATATATATTTAAAACCAAATGAAATTTCACGTAGCATTGCAAGGAGGTCCGCAAAATACTTTCCAAATGAACAGGGGGCCCGAGTTATCCGAAACTTTTTAGAACCACTGATGTACACTATTCGAATTCGAATATTCATTTCTTTCATTACACTAGTCAACCAGATTTTGGCATAGAAATGAAAATACCTGATTCTAATAGAACTTTTCACATAGAATTCGAATCTGCAATCAGTTTTTTCCCATCACCCTCAGTTTTCCCTGACAGAGGGATTTTCGGGAAATTTCCCTTTTTTAAAACCATTTTCATACCTGTAGCTCAGGTACCCTTAGGTATATAAATACACAAATTACATTGTATGTTAGCTTGATTTATACTTAGTAACCCCTATAAGTTCTATAAGAATCGCATTATTCTTTCTAGAGAAATAAAGATATTTATATAAAAATATGCTATGTGTAAGGTTCACTTTACCATATTCATTAGTGCAGATAAAATCACATATAACTTCCACGAGAATTACAAAATAAGCACGGTTTATACCTCATTGGACTTCCAATAAAACATATTTTCAATTATGTATACACCATGTCGCTATTTTTGTATGAGGGAATTTCTAGAGGGATTTTGTTGGAAATAATCTCCAAAAAATAGTTTATAAGATTTTTTTGTCTCAACTTGCTATTTGTATATAGTGATACAGAAACAGGAACATAGTTTTATGTCTACTTAATAAATAATGTTAATTTCATGTGAATCGCATTATTCTGTCCAGAGATATAAACTATTGTGTCTATTTATAGGTAATAAAGAATATACTATGCAAGACTTTTACCAAACACAAAAACCTAACGTTGACGTATTATTGTCGCCACATAGATGGATACTCAAATACAAGCACAAATACACGCATGCTTTCTGTGGAAAATAAGTCACTTTTTAATATTTTGATCTGGCAACAATGCATAAAAAATTGATGACTCACGTAGCCTGATGACTGTTAGTAGCGTTGAGTTGCGGTCCAAGCTGGACGTGTTTTAGATGTGTCCGCGTGTAAGTTGAAGTGTGTGTGCATTGTGGAGTTCGAATAGATTGTGTTGTGTGGTGATGCACTTTGTTAGATTACGTTTGTGCTGCTTCATGATTGATGGAGTGTAGATTCGTGTGTGTATGCATGTGTGATACCTTACAGGATACAAGATGCCGAGGAAGTGTGTAAATCACCCGGGCAATTTCTGTTATGTATGTGGGAAGCTGACATTTAAATCGCAACGTCGATGTTTTACTCCACTTGTGAGGAAGTGTTATCAGAAATAACAGAATCGGTTAAATGTAGTACCGATGATCTGGAGGGAACCAAAAGATCATTCTTCAGGCTGCTACTTTTGTATGACACAGATAAAAGGAATAACCAGTAAACCTAAGCACAAGTACAGTACCCTAATTTGCCATCAGCAATTAGGCCAGTTCCACACAGTGCAGAATTACCTGTACCAGTACCTCCTGCTCATCTTACGGTAAATGAGGATTACGTACTTGAGGCAACTACTGAAGTTCCGAATGAAGAAGATGATCCTACTTATGTAGGAAGCACATCTACATTGGATCCCCATCTGATAACTCAGGGTGAACTAAATGACCTCGTACGGGATTTAAAACTCTCCAAGATACAGGCAGAACTTCTTGCTTCTAGACTTAAAGGCTGGAAACTGCTCCATCCTGACACTAAAGTGTGTATTTTTCGAAACTGTCATACAGAGTTTCAAAACTACTATTCTCAAGAAAATGATTTAGTGTATTGTAATAATGTCTGTGTTGTGATAGATACACTCGGACATGAACATATAAGTACAGAGTGAAGATTGTTTATTGACTCTTCCAAAACTAGTTTGAAGGCTGTCCTTTTGCACAATGGCAACAAATTTCCTTCAGTGCCTTTGGCTTATGCAACTAATATGAAGGAAACCTATGAAAACATCAAAATAGTGTTAGAAAGAATTCAGTATGAGAAATACAAGTCGACCGTTTGCTGTAATTTAAAAGTTATTTCTTTGTTAATGGGTTTGCAGCTTGGTTATGCGAAATATTGTTGTTTCCTCTGCGAATGGGACAGCAGGAACAAAGCGGAACATTACATCAAGAAGGAATGGCGAAAGCGTGTATTAACTCCTAGACAGAAGAATGTTGTTTATTCCTCACTGTTGAGCCCTGATAAGATAATTCTACCTCCTCTTCACATAAAGTTGGGGCTCTTCAAAAACTTTGTTAAGGCAATGGACAAAAGTAATGCAGGATTTTGTTACCTCAAGGAAAACTTTCCTCGGGTTAGTGACGCTAAAATCAGGGAAGGGATTTTTGTAGGCTCCCAAATAAGATGTTTGATTCGTGACCAAAAATTTGAGGATCTCTTAACTCCAGTTGAGAAAGCAGCTTGGTGTTCATTTAAATGTTTAACAGAGATTTTTTTAGGAAACCAGAAAGCCCCAAATTACCGTGAAATTGTGAGTGATTTCCTGCAATCATTCAAAGAAATGGGTTGCAACATGTGCCTTAAAGTTCACCTTCTAGACTCCCACCTGGATTTCTTTCTTGAAAACCTTGGTGCTGTTAGTGATGAGCATGGGGAACGTTTTCATCAGGACATTTCCTCCATGCAGAAGATATTCCAGGGACAGTGGAGTTCACAAATGCTAGCTGATTACTGTTGGACACTCAAAAGAGATGTTCCAGAAGCCAAACACAGAAGAAAGTCGACAACTAAAACATTTTAGTTAAGGTAAGTAAGTGTTTATTTATTAAGAAGATACCACTCACTTCTTTTGTATTACTGATTAAGTAGACATAAAATTGTTTTAGGGCAGTTCCTGTTTCTGTATCACTATATACAAATAGCAAGTTAAGACAAAAAATCTTATAAACTACTTTTTGGCGGGAATTTCCAACAAAATCCCTCTAGAAATTTCCTCATACAAAAACTGGTGACACGGTGTATACATCATTGAAAATATGTTTTATTTCAAATCCAATGAGGCATAAACCGTGCTTATATTGTAATTTTCGTGGAAGTTACACGTGATTTTATCTGCACGAATGAATATGAACAGTACACATAGCATATTTTTATATAAATATGTTTATTTCTCTAGAAAGAATGCGATTCTTATGAAACTTAGAGGGCTTACTAAGTATAAATCAAAAAAAAAAGAAAAAAGAAAAGAAAAAGGAAAAGAAAATTTGAGGGGAAATTTCCCGAAAATCCTTCTGTCACTAGAAAACTGAGGGTGATGGAGAACAACTGATTGCAGATTCAAATTCTACGTGAAAAGTTCTATTAGAATCAGGTATTTTCTTCCGTGTGCCAGGGAAAAGTACTTTTTTGTCGACTAGTGTTACCTTTGTGACATTTTTAAATCAAGGTAAACATGTCTTGAATAGTTTAAATATACAGTTATTTCATGTTTGTCTTCTCATTTTGAAAAATAATACGGTGGTTTTGAACAAAGATTTCCTATTTATTTAATGAACAATACAACAGACTACTGCTCAATTACAGTATTCTAGGTTTCAGTAATAATATTCATATTATCTGTTTAATACAACGAGGTAACACAGTTCTATGTATTAAGACAATTCATGTACTATACGTTGTTAGTATATAAGATACATACAAGGTACTGATTATAACATATCTGAACTACCTAAACTAACTCTATGGCCTATGGAACCCAGAGGTTCAATGCAGCGTTCACAAAAGCTCCCCACTGACTTCTATCCTTAGCCAATTGGATCCAGTTTCTACCTTGTATTTCTATCTCTGTGAGATCCATCTTAATATTGTCCTCCTATCTGCGCCTAGGTCTTCCTAATGGTCATTTTCCGATTGGTCTTCCAGTTAAGACTTTGAAAGCGTTTCTACTTTCTTCCATTCTAGCTACATGACCTGCCCACCTAAGCCTCCTAGACTTGACGACCCTAACAATGTTGGGTAAACCGTATAAATTATGTAGTTCCTCGTTTTGAATTTTCCGCCATTCCCGTTCCTCTTGGGTCCGAATATTCGTCTCAGGTTCTTGTTCTCAAATACCTTCAGTCTTTGTTCTTCCCTCAGAGTAAGCGACCATGTTTCGCAACCATACAGAACAACAGGCATGATTATCGTTTTATATATTTTAAGTTTCAAATTCCTCGACAGAATTCGCGACGACAAGAGATTTTGAACCGAGTAGTTACACGAATTCCCTGCTTTTAGTCGACATTTAATTTCTTTGTGAATATGATTTTCGTCTGTTAATATTGATCCTAGATAATTGAAGGTATCCACTTTATCAAAAATATTATTTAATATTTTAACGTCTCCATAATTTGCCGTATTATGGTCCCGACGCACTTCCATGACTGATTATAATATATCTAAACCTAATTTATTAACTTGTATTTTTAATTTATTCTCATTGCAATTAAAAATGTCTATTGTAGATGTAAAGTAATGGACCCTATTGTAAGGAAGCACATACCCGCCATGTAGAAGACGTCTTTGAGATATTTGCTTTAGCTTTATTGCAAAATAACAGAACGTTGTTTCAATCTCTTATGTTCGGATGGGCCACCTTAAAATTGATCTTTTGTAACAAGTCAATACTGTCGCTTTTATTCTCTAGTATTTTATGCAAAAGTACTAGATCATGAGTAAATCTTTTCCATGGCAATGATGGTATGTTAAAATTACTGTTTAGTTGAGAAGGTGAATTATATTTGGAATAGACCAGACCCTAAATAAAAGTGAAAATTTGGATTATATATCCACAATTTTGCTAGTGTATTTGATGTAGTTTGGATTCCATGTTGGAGAAGCATTTTGTCTTGACCACAGGTATGCGCAATAAACTACTTTGAAAATTTTAATTTTTCTTAAATCCTTTCAAATTCTTATAATTAAGCTCAAGTTTCTGAAACTTGCATTTTCTATGAAAGAAACATGGGCTGCAAATGTTGAATGACCGTCGAATATAATTCCAAGATCTTTAACCATTTCTTCTTTAATTACGTGTAATAGAGTGCTATCTAATAAGTAGAAGTAATCAAATCTGTTTCTATTACGTGTGAAGGAAATGGATTTGCATTTGTTAATATTTATATTTAGATTAGTTTCTATACAACTGTTAAATATTTTCACCAAATCCACTTATATTTTTTTCAAGTCATTAATCGATTTAATGTCTGCATATATTTTAAGAATAATATTTTCATAATATATATTTCTCATCAGCGAATATTTTTTGTTTTCACGGAATTGATTAAATTATTAAGAAAGAGTATAAAAAGTAAGGGTCCTAGATTCAATCCTTAAGGTATACTAGGTCTTACTGGTATACCAGTAAGAAGCAAAGTATACAGATCGTTTATCAACTTAGCAATGCACTCATGAACAAGGACAGATTGCTTATGATCTTTTACATATGAAGCTAGAAACTTTCGAGAAGTTTTTCCAAAATTAAAGAGACAATTTGTGAAGTAATATGGCATGATCGTCGATGTCAAATGCCTTTGCTATATCAGGGTATATTACATATACTTGTCCAGCTCTATCAAGAATTGTAACAATATGTCTGTAATTAATGCCAAATTTAAAATAGATTATCTTTGTTTTCAAAAGCCATGTTGATATGGCGAGATTGCAGGACGAGTGTCAGTCATAATTCTATCACCCGAGATTTTCGTACATTTGGCAAAGGAAGAAGGAATGAAAACAGGTAATCTCGGATTTCGAGCCGGATTTGGGAATAAAATAATGGTCTCCTTCTATCTAGCTGGAAATTGTGAACTTTTAACTGACAAGTTTGTTATTATGTGAACAGAAATTTTTAATGTCTCTCCGCAGCTCTTTACAATATACAGTGAAATAAGATCCGGTAGATGAGAACGTTTCGGTTTCAGTTTCTTTAGATTTTCTCAACCTGCTGTAGCGTTACACTAAGAAAAACTAATAAACCACTCAAGTCGCGTTTAAATTCAGATCTTGTAGTTTCTTCAGTTTTATATGTTGCCGGAATTTCTTTGTAGGTGGACTGAAAGTATGAAGCAAACAAATCGACTACTTCTTCACTATTTAAAATCTCCTTACCATTATGTTGTATAAAGTAAGAACTCGCATGCAGATTTTTTAATTTATTTTATTTATTTATTTATTTATTTATTTATTTTTTGACATTTCCAAAAATTGTTTTGGTTTTTATTATGTTCAACTCAGCTTCAACACAAAGTGACGATATGCTTGAAATATAATTATTTTAATTAGTTTACGGAGTCTAGCAAAGTTGTCATAATAGTAGTTCTAATTACAAACTTTTCGCTTAAATTACTTGAAATGATATGAATTAGTTTTAACGTTTGCTATGACGACTTTAGTGAAACAGTACGGGTATATGTTGAAGGTACGCTTATTTGCTAGACTTGGCATCATGTTTTCGAAATGATTTTTTTTTTTTTTTTTGGAAAAACGGAAAGCAAAAGATTTTTCGAAAAACGAAACCAAAAAAAATTCTCGAAAATCGGAATACGAAAATTTTTCGAAAAACGAAAAACAGAGAATCAAAAAATCGGATTTTTTTTGGTAGAGGAAGAAATGAATTCAGTTCAGTTGTTACGCCTTCAGAGAACTATACTTATACATAGTTTAGTGGTGTTACTTAATGTGTCTCATCGTCCCCTCAGTACTATTTTTGCCACTCTCTAAGAAATCGGTTTAGGTACAGCTCTGAGGGCAACCGTTATGAACCCCTTCGCGTAAGTGCTTTGCATGGCATGGTCAGGCTCATTTTGTGAAGCGCTTCGCGCCTTTGTCTCTGTAAATAATGTACTGAAATATACCACGCTTCATTGAATGTAACGACTCTCCCTTTTCAAGATTCAGTCTTTGATGCAAGGTATGGTTTGATCGTTTCCAAAGAGGATACATTTAAAAGATACGCCACCTGTCTTTAGATTAGGGGATTCTCTTGCATGAAACATTCTGTGAAGTTCTACCTGCATTTTGGTGGTGGCTTTTGCGCACGGCCATATTCTCGTCCCCTTTGTTCGAGAAACGAATGCTGGGGCCACACTCACACTCTTGATTATTAAAGTCAAGCTAATGGCTCATCCCTTATTTTTACACTGCTGCCTGGTCATTGAAACATTAAACTGCGTGTCGTAAAGGGCTTTAACATAACCCTTCAAAAAGCATCTCAGTTTTGGCGACATTTTTGACCCAGTAAAGAATAAACAGTTGGATTTGTTTACAAGTTCTACTTCCAACGGATACGAACCACATCAAACTTGGTACCCCGACATACATTTGTACATTTTCTTAATATAACTATACTTATTTAGCAGAGAAATCATTGATATGGACTAAAGATTTGACCCTACTCATCATCTGTACAATTTCTTTCATGATAAAAGAAAATAATCAAAGAGTGCGGCCAACAAAGCATTAGCCTTTAGTCCCAATTTCATCTCCCCATGAACTTGAACTCTTGCTCGAACTTGAATGCAAGTGATAGTGTCGATGCATAGAATACGACTCTGAAGGAACCAGACTGGTCAGATGCACCGTTCCTGCGTTATCGCGCTCCAAAGTACGGGATACCCCGAGATGGCGCCAGTATCGAGGCGCAGCTGCTAGATTTCCTCTTAACGTCTCGACTGTATTTGTATAAACTGTGAAGCTATCACGTTATAGTGGTCACAGATATAACTCTGTATCGTCTTAAACTCGCTGATGAAGCTCATTGTTGCGAGTCTGGAGCACGTACAGTTGGATGTTGTTCACACTTGGAAACCATTGTTGCGAGTCTGGAGCACGTACAGTTGGATGTTGTTCACACTTGGAAACCATTGTTGCGAGTCTGGAGCACGTACAGTAGGATGTTGTTCACACTTGGAAACCATTATTAGGTACCGGTACTTTTCTTACGGCCACAATTATGAGTTTGTTGTGCCCGGTCATCGATAGTCCAACATTCAAAGTGCTTCCGATGATGAAGAGGTTCCTGATTGAGTTTCATATCCTAAAGTGCCACGTCGATGTCGACCTTGATACTGGCGCCATCTCGTGGCATCCCACACTTTTGGAACGCGATATTTCAGGAACGGTGCATCTGGCCACTCTGGTTCCTTCACTGTCTTATTCTACGTATCGAAAGCAATCGATTGCAATCACGTTCGGGAAAATTCATGGGGAGACGAAAGTGGGACTGGAAACTTGTTTGCCACCGGACTGTCATCTATGAAGCTCGTTGTTGCGAGTATGGAGCACGTACAGTAGGATGTTGTTCACACATGGCCATCATTTTTTTGGTACTTCTCTTACGGCCACAATTATGAGTTTGTTGTGCCCGCCCGGTCATCGATAGTCCAATAATATCTTATGGGGTCGAGAAACCTATTACTGCGATTTCCCCAAAACTGACTCGTTGTGGGTTGAATGCTTGTTGCATAACACCGCCCGATAACAGTTAATCACTCAATTAAAAGTAAGTGCTGTGGAAATGAATTGCAATTAAATTAGTTGTGCAAACTGCATTGTATTGAAATCGATTCTCATTGGCCAGCTCAAATTAACAATTGACAAATTACTCATTTAAGCTGTTAGTTACAATTAACAATTAAATTTAACAGAAATTTTGTCAATTCAATTGAATTTACCAAAAAGTACTTTGAGGTTGGGTAATGAAAAAAGATAAAAGAAAGGAATAAAAGTAACGGAACTATCTTCCAAAGTTAATATTTTCAAAGCTATATTCAACAACATACAAATCAACCTACCATTTAAAAAGAAAAACAGAAAAAGTGTTAGTGACGGTGAATCTGAAATGAAAATGCATGTTTCTTTTATATATATATATATATTAGACCATTAGCAACCAGAATTTAAAACTTGTACTAAGCTACCAACTAGCAACGAAACATTTTCCATTGTAATGGGGTTTTGACGGTAGCTGTGGTCCTTCAAGATATAAACAGATGTGGGATGAAAGTTACCGTAGTAACAAAAAACACTATCCAAGACGACTCTGCAATTCACTAAAGGAATAATTAACACTTCTGACCAGAACTTATACACTTATTTATTAAAACTAAAATATAGTGTAACGGTTTCCACAACTTAACGTTATCTTCATCAAACACTAACCCCGACAGACTTTTAGTGTCTCATGATGATAAAGTTAAGTTGTCGAAACAGTTGCACTGTATTTTAGTTTTCATAAATAAATGTATATGCTCTGGTCATAAGTGTTAATTATTTCTTTTGTAACAAAAGTATATATATGACATTTATATTTCCTTTACAATTGGATAGTAATGAAATGGGAGACCATGCGAGGAAGAATGAACGCCCATCATCAACTTTCTTTTTGTAGGCCTTATTTGCTTTCAGTCGATTCATGGAAGTAAGTTGTTGAACTAAGAATTACAAAGGGAACACATGAAAAAACAGAGAAGATATAACAATGTGATTTACATTATTCCTTAACATTCTTAATAGGTTGGTGGCAAAATATGCAAGGCTATCACTAAGTATGTGAAACATTGGAAAGCAGGGATGACCCCTTCCTATTTAAAACAATTGAGCAATATACAAGATAGCAGACTTCCAGATGGTGGAAATGACAAGCCTACCCTCTAATAGATGTCTACATCCACCCGGTGCCTATTAATGTGTTTTTGTTTTTCATCCCTTTACCCATTGTACAAATACATACACTGCAATTTTCAGGCTTGAAACACATTGTTTTGGCTTATTCTGATCAATCAGGCTTTTGACCACTGCGACCGTCTTTATGAATGGAAGCACTATAAATTTTCCTTACCCTCATTTATTAATACTCCCCAATTTGCTGCCAAGTTTGATCAACAAAGTCGATTTCGACCTCACAAGTTTTACTTGTAAGTCTGATAATGATATTACAAATTATAATAATACTACTGAAAGCTTCTAACCCCAAAACAGGTCTAAAATTGACAAAAATATGTCAAGGGTTTTCGGAAGAAGATAAACAACCGTTTCAAGTGAGCACTAAACGAATATAACAATATTCCATATATACTAGAGAGAAACAGTTGAGTTAGATGTAACTTTGCATTTTCGTGTAAAATGTCACCAACAGTACCCAAAATTCTTCTCGGCAGAGCAGTAGTTGTGCAAGCACACTACAAAGGCTTCCCAACCCATTGAATCTCGAAACAAAAATGTTAGAAAATATAGAAAAGAGTACGAAAAGATTCAAGAAGGGACATCAATTTGGACCTCTTCCACAGGTTAATGTTAACGTCTGGTTCACTAATTTGAAGCTTACACGAATAAAAGCAGACTTTGGTAAATGAACTTCGGAACCATCTTTCGCGAAGTAGTAATGCAGATTTAAAGTGTTATTATTATAAACTGGGAGAGCGCTATAGCCTAAAATAGCGGAGAAAAAGCGTCTTAAAGTTCCCGACTCGAAGAATATATAATACTGTAATGTGCCATTACAGTCTAATGAGATTATGTTTTTAATAGGAGGGTGCCCGAAATTTTTTGCACCGACTGTATCTGACGTTTAACAAAAAATTTCTGGCTGTTCATATAATTCGTAATATTGTTCGTTATTCTATTTCAGATTAACACGGAAAACTGTAAAAAAAAAAATTCATTACGGATTATAGTTTTGGGAATCAATATCTTTATTTATATTTTAAATTAGTTATAAGTCTTGTATATGGATGTGTAAATGGATTATTACAATTCTTACGGTGTCAGTGCTATCCGAAAATATAGATCCACTATTGGATGGAACTTTCAGATTAAATAACCAATCTAAAATTCGACAGAATTTTCAGGACCACCCTTCACCTCTCTTTTAGATACCTAGGTCCTTCTAAAATCTAGTTTAATCCAGATTTTACCAAATTTTATTCGTTTCAAAGCCCCACCGCCAAAATGCTTAGTTTTGATTGGCTGATAAACCCACGCTATGATATTAGGGCGCAATTATTTCCATTCCATGCCGGGAAGTCTTGCTGACAATAGCCAGATTTGGACCTTCCAGCTTAAAAGTCAGAAATGAGGTAGAAAAGCTGCAACAAGGTAACATTTGGGAGTTTTTTAATATCTAACATCTCTGGAAGTCTTAAGGAGCCAGAAACTATTAAATTTAGTACAAAAAAACTGAACTAAAAAGCTGAAATAGGAAATGCAGTATAGTAACGCCATGTTGAGCAGATATAATGAGTGATGGACAGGTTCCACGAAGTGCATCAGTTTGCTAGTGGTTCTTAAATATCCACAGACAGTTTCGGAAGAGTGGTGTTTTTCCCTTTAAATACTTTTATCCTTAAAACTATTCCTGTTAGAGTTACGTTAGGCCTGTCCATCTATAGATCTGTTTATGTAGGTAGCGAGTGATTTTTTTTAATTACATACATGGCGGTATTTTTAGGTCTGTTTGTAGTGTTAGTAACCATCAGCATGTACGTGTAAATTTGCAGTAAGGGCTCCTATCAGACTCCCAAATTGGGAGTACGGCTTCCAGCGGGATGAGTTGAACATGTAGTTTGTTTCCGGGTTCCTGCCCCTTCAGGGCAGGGGTCCTATTGTTAGCCAATACTTTGATATGTCCCCTCGGGGGCATTGATTAAACAGTTAAGAATGTGATTTAGTAAATACAGGGCCAGTTGGCCCTGTTCCTTTCTTTCCCTTTCCTTTCGTTACCTTGCATAGAGCCGATTTAAAATGGTAAAATCTGTGAATGTTTTCTGTGTATATTTATTAGTATAACATGTATTAATGTAGTGTGTAGCATGGATGTGGCATGTATGTGTATATTTGTAATGTAGTAAACATTTTCTAGTATCAGTGGTAGTGGTAGTTAAGTGATGAAAGAGTGTGTGAGATGGTTGAGTATGGACAGTGTAGTATTTACTATGCGATATTTTTATTCCGTCATTAAGTGAACTCACACAATATTCAAAAGTGAACGTAATATAGTATAATAATTCCGTGTACAAGGTCACATTCAGTTGTTCAAGGGTTGATTATATTATCGCTAGCCTCTAGTGTCGAAAGTCAGTACTAACCGTCATTCTTCTGTCGAGGTACTTAGTGATTTAGTTTTCATGAAATTGACCTTTCTTTCCGAAATAAAACCTAGAAGGTATAATTCCCAGCCCATATGAATGTACAGTTAGGTCAAGTGACCCGAAATTAATATATTCTAAAAATTTCAACATTCTGCCTAGTCTAGAAATCGAAATATTTAAATAAATAAACAATACGTAAATTTTTAACAGAAGTCGGGCGATATGATGCTAGTTCTTCGCTTTGAAATTATATTAAATGTTCATTTTTCTTCGTGGCTGCAGAAGTTTATTGTTGCTGCAGAATTTCATAAACATTAAATATTATCGCGGATAATTCTATTTTCAGTGAACATACGTAGGATTTTTTTTTTTTTTTCGTTCTTAATAAAGCTACCAGGTATTACATAGTTTTGTGTGTGTGTGGTGAAAGTCTTGAGTTCGAGTGAGGTTGTCGTGCGGTGATCGGAATGGGAAATGTTTGTAGTCATTATAGATTTTAAAGTGTTATGATGAAATGTGTAAATAGGCTGGGCGTAGATAGAGGAAACAGGGTGTTTGTGGAATATAGCGACGTAGTAAATGAAAAAGATGATGACATGAATATTATATAAATGTTAATATGAATATGAATATAAAGTATATGAATATTGTAGTAAATGAATATAGAATATAGGACACCCATATAGTTAAATATATAGTAGCCCAGTGAATACTTCGCCGCGTGTTGATATATAGATATTGAGTAGATACGTGTAGCTACAAACATCTCAGGTTCTGACCCCTGCACCATAATATCACGCGGACCGGAGGGCGATATATAGTCGGACTATGGTAATACTTTGTAGTTTTATATGTTATAATAATAATCAACCATAGTAATACCATCTGATAGAATAGGTAGCATCATATAACCGCTGACTAGACATATTGAATAATAAATTATGGAAAGACAATAGTTATACAACAGGGCTGTAGTGAATTATATTTTTTGGTCAGTTTTAAAATAGAATATCCTGCTCCGTGAGATTTTTTTTTTTTCTTCACGTTACCTACTCGGGCTAGCTTACAATGTTCATGGAGGCGACAGCTCTGACCGGGTTACAGAATCAAAACAATTAAATATTGAAATTTATTATCGCGTACCCGGATGTCGACCCCTAGTCCCTTTAAGTATTTTCATTTCTTTTCTTAGTTTAATTAGACGAGGGAAATTAACGACATCCCAGACTGTGGCGTGTCTGCGCAGGGTAGCTATCGGTGAAGTTTGGCAATTGAAATCACCGATCCAAAATTCAGTTTATTTAATTTTTTTTATTTTGGCAAATCATTAATTAGGGATATCTTAGCTATTACTCTAATTTCATTACTATCCTGGAATCTTCTAGTTTCCAAGAGGTCGGATGATTTTTTTTTTCTTTCTTTTGAAATTCTAAATTAACGCCGTCTCTAACCTTCCGGAGGATTTCGGGGTCTGCAAGGGTGTTGACCGGATACGGTGAGTGGTGGGATTTCCCTAAAGCCTTTGTCTTTCCGAAAATCCCATCGTGGACACAGACTTGTCTCATCTTCGCAGACAGTTTTATCGGCTAGTTATTTGGTAAGCCGAACCCCTTTTGGCATGTTAAGAATATTTTGGCTATGGATTTTGTTGAGAGCGAAATTCGACTTCCATCTTTGTAGCGTTAGTTATTTCTCACTTAAGTCTTTGGCGCCCCTATTCTTCGTCTTCCTTCTTCTTTATCTCTCTCTCTGTCTTCATTTCTTCAAGTTTTTTTTTAACTTTTCCAACCTTCCCCCCCCCAAGATTTTGAACTTGTTACTTACGATTTATTTAACGTACAACTCTGATCTGAAATTACCGGCTGAGACATTGCAAGACACAATTCATGGATAGAGTAGATAGTGATTGGGTCCTCCATCACATTTTGACCTATCGCCGAAATGAACAAAGACTTCGTAGTTGACGACACTTAAATTACGTTCTTTCACCGTCGTCCTCTTAAGTTATTTTTTAATCCATTGGTCACTTTCCTTCCGTTTTGGTTTTTGTTTACCTTGTAGTTGACCTGGGCCCAGAAATTGTATTTTAGGTTATCTAGTTATATCTTTAGGAATGCTCTGTGTTACGTGCCTGCCTTCCAAAGTTTTTTTTCTTCATGATTTAAACACGAATTGATTATATAAGAGTGAAAAATTTATAGATGCGCGGTATCAAGTAAAAATCAATTTTCTTTTTTCATATGTAATGTCGGAAGTCATTTGTTTTGGGACAATGTTTGCAACCTTGTAAAAATTTTATTATTGGGGTGATTAATTTAAATGTGTGCGCATTTATAATAAATATATATATAGAGAGAGAAATGAATACGTCGAAATGTATATGTAAGTAGTATGTGAATATGATTTTAAAGTAAAAGTATGATATTAAATGTATTATGAATATATGTAAGAGCGCTCGTGTCTGTCCCCCTAAACGTGTATTGGTTGCTATAGTTTACCCGTGAGTTCTCCGACGAATTTAAGAATGTAGATTTTGTCAAGAATACCGCCGTGCACTCAAGTAATTTTCCTTTTCTTCTGAATCGATGTACATGATAACCTCTGTAATTATGTAATGGCATGTATTGAAAAGTAACGGCAGGTCTAAACGTAACCCACATCATAACGAATATTATCCCTGAACAACTAACCTAAAACCATTGTGGAAAGTGCACCTTGAATCCTTCTCACCATTCATATGTATCCTGTGACTTGACCAGTTTTTTTTTTATCCTCAATTTGAACCTTTATACTCTGTACACCTGTGGAAGATTGTTTTTTTTTTTAATCCGAACCATGTATACATATATCCAAAAGTGATCTAAAGGAAAGGTCTCATGACGTGTCCCTGTGTTGAACAAATAAGTAACTTGAAATTATTCGATTAATAAATTTGTGAATGGACTATCTAAGAGGAGAAACATCCTCTGGCGAAAGTGATTATTTTTTTTGAAATCCCAAGATGGGTCTAAACATCGCAGTGTGCGAGTGCAGATATAAACTGCGAAGAGTTACAAACTAAATATAGTCGATGAATGTTTTTTTGTAAACCAATAGTTTATATATATACATATATAGAGAGAGATATATATATACACACAAACTAAGTTAAATGGAGCGAAATGTTTTGGACACTACGACTAGTGCGTGATTTGTGATTTGAACGCTCAAAATTATTAATATTTTATTGATCAATGTGAGGTAGAGACTCATATAAGTTCTAATACAGCTAAAAGTTTTTTTTTCACTTTTCTTTCCTCTTTGTCCAACTTTTTTTTTTTTAAGTGAAATAAGTGTCTTTTTGCGTATGTCGCAAATTATAATTTTGCTTTAGCATGCCTAAGATATGATACATGTAATTATATTTTTTTTTCATTTGTTAATAGGATTGAATATATAAAAATTTACTAAAATATAACACTTTGTATTCTATTGATATATAGCCAAGAACTTGTGCTTTTAATATTTTCTTCATAATTATTTGTTTGTCTTTTCTTTTCACTATGAATGTAATAAACTATTTGTACCCTTGTAGCTAGTTGATTTTCCTTTAAACATATACACACTGTCCTGAGTGAGTGAGCGTGTGAATGCATGATAGATTTAATATAAGTAATTTTAGTGATATCATTTGTTGTATTAACATCTATAATATATGTGTCATGTTTTAATATATGTGTTAAGGTAAATAACCTAGGTCATGAAGGACCGCTACTAATGGTTTAAATCGGCTCTAAGAGTGAAACGGAAATAGCAGGATAAGCCTAAATACGACATCTTTCTTCCAGGAAGTTGAAATTCTTATTGATACGATATGTAAATTTATATTGAGTTTACAAGTCTGATTTTTTTTCTTTCCTCTTGGCTAATTCATATGTGTGGTCGATCCTAGAGAACAGAGTTCAGATACTGGATGGTTATCAATCACCGGTCGGAATAACCGTACAAAGAATAATTTCACCTTTCTCGTTTCCAGGTCTAGGTCTGGGCAATCCCACGGTCGTGGTGCCTGGAGCTAGGTCTGGGTGATATGAGGGAACATGTGTCTATTCCGAAGCATTCCCAAAATTGATTAGTCGTTAATAACATTTAGAATGATTCATCTCTCAACTACTTTCCCGACCTTTTACTATATTTCCAGAATTATCCAGTAATCTGCTTTCTTATTAAAATACCCTATTTCTTTTCTTTCTTCTTTTCCTACCTCCTTCTTTTACCCTTCTACTTTCTTTTCTTTCTTTTCTATTTCTAAATGAAAGAAAACGGAGTCATGACTGAGAGTAGTCGCTATTGGCACGGTCAATAAGTTGTTTAGATGAGTTTTCTTCGGGAGTCCGATATGGAATAATCAACAATAACAAGAAAGTTTATTAGAATTTACTTTATTGGAAAATAATCCGGATTTCAATCAGTAGGTGATGTTTCGTAATCGTCCTCGTTAAAGAGAATTAATTTTAGCGACTTCTCTCCAGTACATTGCACTTCTTTATTATTATTATTATTATTATTATTATTATTTTTTTTTTCCGTTTTCTTTCAATATTGGCGACTTCTCTCCAGTACATTGTACTTCTTTATTATTATTATTATGAAAAGTATTTTTTTTCGTTTTCTTTCAATACGACGCGTAACGTTAGCAATTGACGGCGTGGCAGAGTGAGGAGCATTTACTTTTTCTTTTTCTTTTTCCTTTAACCAATAAAGTAGCATTTTGTAAGTACAAGGAAAATATTATTTCACCATATGTTTATAATGCATAAAAAATGGAAATGTTCAAATCACTTGTAAAGCCTTTCAATATTCCATGTGGAAGCGCGGTGGCTCAGTGGTAGAGTGTTCACCTCTGGTGCTTGGGGTCCCGGGTTCGATCCCAGCCCCGCCAAGTGAACTTTGTGGTGGACAAACACCGTGCTTGTGGGTTTTCTCGGGGTTCTCCCGTTTCCTCCCGCTTTCTCCATTCCATCATTTCACTCATTTCTCATCATCACCGTCTCCTTTAGCCTAACCGGCATAATCGTGGGACGCTAAACTCAAAGATTTCATTTCATTTTTCAATGTTCCATGTTAACTAGCAACAGAATGTAACCTACTCCATAAATATATTGATATTTGTAGTTACTGTATATTATTGTTGTCACAGTTCTGCAAAAAATGTTCTTGACGCTTCGTATCTATGTCTGTGAACAGTGTGCGAATTACAAGAGGGATTAGGGGGAAATCTCTTTCGGTAATACTGGATGTATGCTATAACCAGCGGTGTCACTTCAGACTTCGCTTGAGGGGGGCAAGAGCATCACCAATATAAGACTTTCACGTTTTGCACTAGTAGACAATCGATTAAAGAGTTTAGTTGCAACTGCCCCTCCTGCTCTCCCTAATTGACGCTCCTCCAAAGATGATTTAGAAAGGAGCCCTAGAGATATCAAATTTATTGTGAATACTTGTGAATTTTATTACTTTAGCAAGTTACAATTTATTATTTTATATTGTATGCTATAATTTCTTTAGTTAATTGTGTCAAAAATGTTATCCGTCTTTTTCGCTATCCGGGCCACAATGTGGTGTTAATGTAAGTGGCAGTTAGTACTTATGTACGTGGCGCTGCCCTCTGTGAGATCACTACAAGGGAAACAACGCTTGAATGTCTTCGCAACAAGTTTGTTTCTTAGCAGTAACGCTAACCATATTCTGCACCGAGTAGCACCATCCATTTCCTGCCATCAAAATCTACTTTGAATTTCTCGTTGGCATTCTTCTTTTCATATACACGTTTCTTAAATTCTTACTTTCCCACAGGTGGTACTTCAGATTTCAAGCATAGTGAAGAGCATTGAGAATACATATCAATACATCAGTTACGAGGATGAGGAAGGAATGGATAGTACGCTTATTCAAGCAGCATTCTTTGCAGCTGGATTTAAAAAAAGAAGAAACCTGTCATAGGCAAAAGGTGAGTTTCGTATCCTTGATATTCAACAATAATATCCGTCCTAAAATAATAAACGTTTTTTCTGTGTAAGCTCAATAATTATATACAGGGTTATTTAAGCATTTACGATTTGATTTAGATTTCTGGGCTCTCGGCATCTAAGGCCATTTAGCCCGTCACGTTTGAGGAATAACGTCTATCAGCAAGCACACTATCCGGGGAAATGGGCGGAAGAAAGGATTGGGGAAAGAAGGAAGCGGTCTGGGACCTATAAATTAGGTACCACTCCGACATTTGCCTGGTGTGAATGAGGAAAACCCAGGAAAAAGTCATTCAGGATGGCTACCCTGAAAAAGGGTTTTTACACTTTTTTGACACAGTGGCCCACAGGGTGATTTAAAATGCATATAGAAATATGTATATATTATTTCATCTAAAAGTGATAGACTCTGGTAAAAACAGTAAAACTGATAATGTAGAACTTACATATGTGAGACAGCCAACCATCGTTATTCTTTAAGATATTAACGGACCGTCTCCATTAACAAATTCGGCTAGAATAACCGCACTAGCTGTCTATTGGACGAAAATAGAATTCAAAAACTCGCTTACATGTATGGGATATAATGTGTACAGGTAGTCATCGTTAAAGTCGCTGTTACGCATTAAGATGTTAACGGATTGGCTCCACTAACGAACTCGATAAGATTTGGACTATAGATAGCCAACATTAGAGTTACCGTTACCCATTAAGATGTTAACGGGTTGAAAACATTAACGAACTCGATGGGCTATGGGCTATATAGATAGTCACTCTTAGAATTACCGTTACCCATTAAGATGTTGAAGGTTTGACTCCATTAACGAACTCGATAGGATATTGGCCATAGATAGCCACCGTTAGAATTACCGTTATCCATTAAGATGTTAACGGATTGACTCCATTAACGAACTCGATGGGCTATGGACTATAGATAGCCACCGTTAGAAATACCGTTATCCATTAAGACGTTAACGGATTGAGTTCATTAATGACGTGGACCGAGATAATTGTTCTATCTAAACAAAATAATTAAAAATCGCTTCCGTTCACGATATTGTACGGAATAGCGGATATACGTAGGTCTACGTACTAAATACACAATATTATAATTCTCACTGTGTGATCCTAATAAAAAGAGAACAAGACAAAATATTTTTCGAAGACAAAGAAATGACTACAAAGTTTTTGAAAACAATACTGATGAAGAACTAAAGTTTATTGACTTATAGATTATTTATTATTGCTACCTTTTTATTTTAATTAGAAGCCGGTAAAGTTCAATCATCTAATTTATTTGTTGCCTTCTTAAATACCTGCTTAGACAGTGTTTATTCCTTTCTAACAATATATTTTAAACACTCAGTTAGCGAATTTATGTCCCGATAATGTTTATTTTCAATTTAATACAAACTTGACAATATTCTACATTGAAACTATAATGGAACAAAATAATGTATAATTAAAGTAATGAAATAAGGCGGTTTTGTACCTTAACTCAGGCCCGTATCCAGGGGGGTCTAGGAGGCCGGGACCCCCCTAACTTCAGCCGCCCCCTCCCTACATTTTTGGGCTGGCTACCGGCTTGCCTTAACTATATATAAAACTACATGAACTGACATAAGATAAAGGGTTACTTATGGTTGATATAGAAAGTTGAAATTTGGTATGATTGTAGCTTCCCGCAACTCACCTACAGGAAAATTGACAAAAGTGCATATTTTTTTTTAATTTTTAGAGGGTCTAAAGGGGAATGAAGAAATTCGCCATGTTATTTAAATGCACATTTGTTTTCGGACCTATAATCTCACAATTTAGGGACTTGGAATCAAAACTTGAAATTCAGTATATTTGCACGTCTTCGGTAGCGTTATCTATCTAAATCACTGAAAGTAAAAATTACCAAAAATAGAGTGGTTTTATGAGTAATTGAGGGGTTTAGGGCAACAGTAGTCTAATCCACATCTTTAAAAATGAAGGAAAGTGAAGGTAAACTTAAACACGTGTTTTTTTTTTCTACAATATAATAAAAGGAAGCACAAGTGGTTGAATGTGTCATACATTGTACATACATATATTGTACAAAAAACGACGTGTTTAAGTTTAACTTGATTTTTCTCCATTTTTAAAAATGTGGGTTAGACCACTGTTGCGCTAACCCCCCTCAATTGAAAAATCTTCCCTGTGTTATTTATATGGCACATGTAAACCCCAAAATGTTTAGGCACTTCCGGCAGGATTAGAATGTTGAAATTTGGTATGATTGTAGCCTTCCAGGATTAACCCACAGGAAAATTGCTGAAACTGAATATTTTTGGATATAGAGGGTCAAAGGGGGATGAAGAAATTCTTCTTATTTAAATGGATGTTTTATTGGGATACAAAATCTTATCTTTTACGTAGTTGAAATTGGAAAAATGAAATGAAATCTTTCAGTTTTACGTCCCACGGTTATGCCGGTTAGGCTAAAGGAGACGGTGATGATGAGTAATGAATGAAATGGTGGAATGAAGAAAGTGGGAGGAAACGGGAGAACCCCGGGAAAACCTACGCACACGGTGTTTATCCACCACAAAGTTCACTTGGCGGAGGCTGGGATCGAACCCAGGATCCCAAGCACCAGAGGTGAACGCTCTACCACTGAGCCACCGCGGCCCCATAGTTGAAACTGGAAAAGAAACTTGAAAGTCAGTAGAGTTGTGCGTTTAAGAGGTGTGAGGCCGTAGACCGAGAAAATGCGGTGCTCTGGGGAGAAGGATGCAGTTAGCCAAGCTATACCTAATATACAACGGCCTTATATTACAATGGTACTAGCTGAACCTGGGCTTTCTACACAGCGCAGCGTTCACATATGAGCATGAATCCCCTTGTCATTTCCCACATCTGTACATGGCCCTTTTGCAATGAGCACTTGCAGGGTCATTGCTATTTTTGTATATATTTACATATATTAAAAAGTAATTTAATATTGATATTATTTCTTTTATTTAATTAATAAATATATAATTAGTAGTTAGTACCAGCGCTGGTAAAAACATGGTAATTACTTATTAATCATTTATATAGATATACATATATATTTCCTTTTTGATCATTTTGTGTATTGTTGGTGTATATATATATATATATATATATATATATATATATATATATATATATATATATATATATGTGTGTGTGTGTGTGTGTGTGTGTGTGTGTGCTTAATTTGAAAATTATCTTTTACAGCTTTAAAAAAAATGATTCCAATTAGGCTAAAGTTTTGTTTTTCGTAGCTAGCTAGTTTAGTTTGAAACACTGCTAAGCAGAACGACAGCTCTTCCGTTGTTGCGGAGTGGGGGGGGGGTTGTAAAATCATATATAAGAGAGAAGGGAAATAGCAGAGAGATGGTAGATTCTTTCAAGCAGTTGAGATGGAATTTTCTTTCAGGAGGAATTTCCGTGCTTCTGAGGTCTCGTTTCCTTCGCAACATTTTTTTAAAGTCAGTAGCAAGGGTGCAGCCCAGAAGATGGTTGTGGCTTAGGACCACAATTTTAGACTTGTATTAGAGGAATACGAATCGGAATATTTAAATTCAGGTTGTATGTCCTTGGAGTTTAAATTAAGGATAGGTGTTCGATCCCTGGCTAAGAAATTTGTGGAACATGAAATTTAGTAGGAATTATTAGATCTTTTGGAGACAACGTCCATTTTGGGGCGCTGGTTGTTACATGAGTTTTGATTGAATTTTAGAGAAGACCGTTGCTATGGCAACTGGAGCCGAATAAGTTATTTTTTTAACAATTAGTTGTGTTTGATTAGCTGGATTAGAAATTTTTACACAGCTGATTACTCACGTAAGGGGGAGACAGGCTGTGGGATTTGAGATTGTTTCCTATTACCGAGCCTAGAATGAAGGGGATATATTCCTAGATGAAAGAAATTTCCCTTTTTTCCTGATTAATGATTAATAGCTAGTTTATTTTCCTGAAGGTTTGTCCAATAAAGATCATTACCTGCATTAGAGATTTTAGGCCAGACAGTGCTCAAAATGTTGGGGCTGTCTTTAGAGGTTTATGATGGCTTGTACGAGAACGCATATTCAGAACCTCTTTTAGAGAAACTCTTAGTTATTCTTGGATTGAATACTTCCGGACTGAAGCAAGCAGAATTTAAGGCATTAAGTAGGCGGTGACCTTTAGTTCTAAGAGATGAACCACATTTTTTAAGTAACTCAACAATTAGAGGACTCAATTTTACTAATTAAGGAACTTTTAATTCAACTAGAGAATAGTCTTTCTTTTTTCTTTCTTTGGTTTCCTGAATAAAATTTGGTCTAATTTTAAAGCCTAATTTATATAAAATTCCCTGAACCTTGGGTATTATGATTAAGTTAATTTTGTTTAGCTAATTACCCTAGACAATTAGCAAACATATTTTATTTATATTATGTAATCGTCTCTTGAGATTAAGTCTCAGGTTTTGATACGAAGAGGAAGAAGATGGGAAATTGCACTTTACAGACACAAGTAAAAGACGTCTTGATAAAAGTCGTAGGGGGAACCATAAAGAGGAGATTTTTTCGATTGTCTGTTCAATATCTCGCAACTTCCAGTTGGAGCTTCTAATTCATGTATGACCAGTGTTTTCTTCCTTTTTGCATGCAGTATGTAATAAGTAAATACATTACATACACAATGTCAGTGATATGTGGTGTTCACTGGGTAATACGAGCTCATCCGTGGCTAAGCGGTTAGCGTACGCGCCTTTGGCGTGGAAGACCTAGGTTCCATTCCCGGCGGGAGCTCATGTGGTTCGGATTCCACGTTAATCCGTAGGTCCACGTCTCATACAGTCTCGCTGCTGAACGGGACGTTAAACTCATAATCAACTTAACTCCCTGGGTAATACACTCCAAACAATAAAGATTCATCTTAGACTGGAAAAATGATTATTTTTCGTTTTTCTTTATCATTTGGCCATGAAACAAACGCCTGGTAGATATACAATCCCTATATACGATTGTGTTGTGTTGGAATACGTATAACTCACAGGATATGTTGGTTTACTTTTTAATATTTCAATACTTCCGGTGTACTCCTAAAAATGTAATAAGGAAATAATGACCATGTTGTTTAAATATTCAATTAGAACTGGACAATCTACAAAAAAATTTGGAATCGACTAGTGAAAACTTCACGTTTTTAGTGTTTGTGGTTTTCGAGATCTCATTGTCGAAACATTGGAGAAAAACATATATACTTTTCTTTGGAGACAATCACATATACGTAGCATTTTAATATATATATATATATATATATATATATATATATATATATATATATATATATATATATATATATATATATATATGCAATGGTGTTTATTGTGTAACAGTTGTCTTACATCAATTTTTATTTAATTTTGATTTTACTTAATTTCATATGGACTTATTGAAAACTTTGTGAATATTATTTTAAAAACTTGTTATAATGTATGAATAGATTAAAAAAAGACAAGGGAACATTAAATACAGTACTCTTTATTTTTTCTTCAAGCATTAAAAGCCCTTTTCATTCTTGTACTCTTCCTTTCATAAACGGAAACTCTACCTTTTGTTATCTTGAGGAACAGAAATTTCTTACCTGCCCGCTCATGCTTCGTGCTCTTTCTCAGATGCTCACACACGAAGGACAGTTTAAAGATAAGGCTTACGAAGCTTTTAACATTATGTTATTAAAACAAGAAATTGAATAAATGTGTGAATTATAATTCCAACAGATGTGCAAAAGACATGTCTCCGTCAGCAATGCTCCAAATAAGCGCCTGAGAAGATTTTAGTAAGTCCATGCTAGGACACTAAAATTCACGTAATGGACTAACAAACTCCACGACATTGTATCAAGAAATTTTTAGTAAAAAATTGTGAAATCCAAAAAAAAAAGCACGTACTTCGGAAACAGACGGTACATTACCGTAATAGGGACGGTGAGAACAAGAAAAATCCAGGACGCAACAAACCGTTTAGCAGATCGGAGGAAGAGGAAGAATTCCGAAAATAGTTTAGAGGCGTGTTCATGCATTCTGGAAAAATTGTAACTTGCAATTTCAAGGTAGTCGAAGGAAACACACACACTTGTACAGTCTACCACCGCAAGAATTCCGCGAAACATACACCTAAACTTAGTTCCACTCACACTTCTATTCAAATTACAGTGCCAACTTCAGTTAAATTTTTAGCTAATACAAATCTTAACGATTGGAAGGCTAGAGGCACTCACAGCCATAGTGACTATCTGCAGTAATACTGATCGCAAGGACAATCTTATATTCAATCTTCTTTATCCACGACATAACAGACAGCTGTAAAGTCATATATGAATCGCTGATTTGAGAAATGTCTTAAGTCAATAATATCACTAATGACGTAAGTTGACGATTTGTGACGCTTCTTAAGCCAGGGACACTTGTTTCAGCTCGATATTGCGCGAATCATTAACATGACTTCTGACATGTCACAACCTAACGGTGTAGCTCCCCTTCAAGAATCAAAGATGCATATAAACTAATTTTCGACATAAGACTGACATATAGCTGACGTATGACGATTCTCAAATCAGCGATTCATATGTAGATATAGAAAGATATTTTTGTGTGCTATCTATTGGTACGGCAATTACGAATAATAGACTGAGCTATCATAATCACTATGGTAATTCTATACCAACTCATTTGTATCATCAGAGATTCCTGAAAATTATTAACATTATCGAAATCAGATACATGTACTTCAGCACCGCAGCACACCGTGATTCTCGTCCTTTTGTATATCTTGCTTGTCTTCAAAGCGGCTAAAAATGTCTGAGGGATACTGCTGACTTTTAATGTGTTGAATTTCAAAATTGTAATCCGCCAAGAATTTTTATAACGACTAAATTTCCCGACTTTGGCCGGTTGGGTACTGAGTGAAGCCAAACTTTTGAGGCCTTTGTTGCCATGTTGAGGCCTTTGTCTCTCTTTTGGTAAAACGTCAACAACAATAGGAAACAACACGTTCCTGATTAGTTTTATTATCATAGCAAGCCAATATGCCGCCTGCGAAGGTGGACGATGCATCTGAATATGCTCGGATTTCCAATGATGGATCAAAATGAAACAAAGATGGAGCTTGTATCATATCCGTCTTAAGTTTTTTAAAGAGCTCCATCATGCTGTATTGCCCATTTAAATTTTGAATTTTTGTCCAAAAGAATTTGAAAGGGTTCCACTTTTTCCGTAAAATCTTTAATATGTGTTCTTAAATAAGAGCATAGTCCCAGGAAACTCTTCAAGTTCCGTTTAGAGGTTGGTTTCTTAAATTTTCGTATTTTGTTGGCAATTTTAGGTGATATTTTGATCTCCTTTCCATTTTAGGTGATTTCTCCTGTGAATCCTAAAACTTCTAATTCCGAGTATAATAGATGGGTCTTGTTCGGGTTTGCTCTAAAATCGTGTTTTCTTAACCTTTTAAAGAGCAATTCCAAGTCCGACAGTTGTTATTTCCAATTTTGCTCCCTACAACGAAATCATCCGCAAAGGATGTTACGCGCGGTGGTAGACCCTCTAAAACCCTGCGTACAGCTATACTTAGGACAGCGGCGGACGAAGTGTGTCCCATTACGCAGCGTTGAAACTTATACACCTTTCTAGTATGATTAAGCTCAAAAGTCATGTATTTTTTACTTTTGGGATGCAATAATAGTTGAAAATAACTAGACTTTATGTCAATATCGAAATACAAGATTTGCCTCTAAGTACATGTAAAATGTCTTCTGTGGACTGAAACGGGATGCTCAAATATTGTGTAAATTTATTGGAAGCCTGTAAATTCAAAACTAGGCGGAACTCTGAACTATTTGGTTTCTTCACTATGAGAAGTGGCGAGGAATAGGAACTGTCACTAGTCTCTTTAATAATATTAGAGTCTAAAAGTTGTTTAATTTGTAAATCAATCTGCGGTCTAACTGCCAATGGAATGGGAGGTGATCTCTGATGAAAAAAGGCTCCTTTTCTATCCTTATCTCAGTGGTGCCCACCCCCCCTCATGTCGATGACGCACCCCCCCTCAATTGCCTATCTGTAGGTGTTCTTCCATGAAAAAAAAATCTTTTCGATTAAATTTTACACCCTCTCAAACATATTTATATAGATTTTTAACCCCCCCCAAATATTTCAATGACGCAGTTTGCGTCATAGCCCCCCCTTGTGGGCACCCCTGCTTATCTTATGCACATAACCACGAAAGTAGACTATGTCAGTTGGTGTATAAGAAAAGATATCCCTGTATCTAAAAAGTAGATCATGTACAGCTTTTTTCTGTTGACTCGTTAAATTTGGATTGATGTCGAATAACTTAACATCAAAGAGTGACTTGGTCTCTTCTAGCCTACTTTGAATTTCTTGTTCAGTTCTATAAAATGTTTCGTCACTTTCTTAACCTTTCTGGTAATCACCCTGTAAATCTATTTCTTGAACATTCTCTTCAGCATTTGCAATTGGTGTGTTCTTTACTAACGTTACTGGCCTACTAGTAGGATTTGATATTAATAAAGTGAAATTATTCCTAGGTACTCTAGTAGGCAACGTTTGTAGTCCGTATTTGTCCAGCAAATTTTCTAATGGAGAGATGAAAAAATATTCATTATCCTTTTGCCGATTTTTGACATTAATTGGTAAAAAGAAATGTGACCTGGCTGGCATAGTAATCTTTCTAGTTGTAAAAACATCAGCCGACTTGTACTGTTTTATTGTATGCATGGCGCTGGCAGAAAATTTTTCCTGAGTAGTAACTTCAATTGAATACTGCAGAGGCCGTGGTTTCTTGTATACTGACAACATGTTATTCTCTAAGTCAATTTTGGTCTGTAATCGATTTAGAATATCTTCACCGAACTAACTAACTCTATGGCCTATGGAACCCGGAGGTTCAGTGCCGCGTTCACAAAAGCTCTCCACTGACTTCTATCCTTAGCTAATTGCATCCAGTTTCTACTTTGTATTCCTATCTCTGCGAGATCCTTCTTAATATTGTCCTCCCATCTGCGCCTAGGTCTTCCTAATGGTCGTTTTCCTATGGGTCTACCAGTCAAGACTTTGAAAGCGTTTCTATTTTCTTCCATTCTAGCTACATGACCTGCCCACCTAAGCCTCCTAGACTTGACGACCCTAACAATGTTGGGTAAACCGTATAAACTATGTAGTTCCTCGTTATGAATATCTTCACCGAATAAAGGCAAAAAAAATCTCCATGCTCTAAAATTCTGAAATAATGAGAAAATGGTTTTGAGCCAATCCTGAACTTAATCAAAGCTATATAGCGTAAATTTACGACAGAATTCTCAATTCCTCGTAGATTAGTGCTAAAAGAAATCAATTTTGTGTTTGGAGGAAGCCAATTTTTAGGCCATAGACTCAATGAACTGCCAGTGTCAATTATTACAGGATATTTTTCTTTATTAATCGTTACATTAATTAATAATTTATGTTCCTGATTTAACATTTTAATGTTCTCCCTTGTATCTGATAACGGAGCCACTGCATAAAGTGATGTATTTACGAATTTTTGATGTTCACTTCTTTCCTGATTTTCGGCCCTCAGAACATGTTCTTGAGAGGGTTTGTCCTAGGCGTTTCCCTGCTGATTGTTCTTATAGCATGTACTGGAAGAACGACCTTTTTTATAGCATGTGCCGCATACTGTAACTGTTTCCCGGCCTAGAATTACTATTATTATTGTTATTATTATTTTTAGAACTTTTCTTATTTCCATTTCTCTGTCGATTTTGATTACCACTATTTGTATTTTTCGACCTATAATTATTACGGCCACCTCTCCTAAGTTGTGAGTTCTTTATAGCATTTTGAGCTACAAACAGAGATAGTTCAGCCATTTGATTTGCTAATTTAGTGAAATCTGATTAATTATTTCCTAGAATTACTAGATGTGCTAGGCGCGGGAGGTTAGGGAGGGGATTCGGATTAGCAACTTGGGGGAAAGGATTTGGAGGTATCTGATTTTGTGATGCACCCTGTAGCTATAGTGCTGGAGGTGTAGGAAAAATTGGGGCTGGTTGCTGGTATTGATTCCAATTAGATGTTGGATTACATAATGGATAATCAGTTGTTGTTGATGCACAGGGAAGGAAGCGCCAGCGATTGCTGATGAGTGTAAATTGCTGACTGGTGAATTCTGATCGACAGTGAATAAATTGCCTGTTGTAATTCCATGTAATCACGTTTCTTCATTAGGTCATTTGCTTTCTCCAAATTATGTAAATGTGTTTCTAAGGCGTGAACAGTTGTAAATGTTTCTAACGCTATCTTTTGCAAAAAAAAGTTTTCTTTAAACCTAAGGATAAATAATATATTTTCTGCTCCTCGGTGGCCTGAGGCAGAACTTGTCTAATGACCCTCAATTTTCTGAGAAAATACGCATCCATTGGCTCGTTTTCACCTTGTTGGACCTGAAAAATTTCAAATTCCGCCCGACTTGCCGGTAATTTTGTTCTTTTCAATTCAACTAATTTATCTTTTAATTGTTCATAATTAAGCGCATCTAATTGGTTCTGGGCCTTTAACTGTAGGACTAAATCAAGTACTACATCTTGTAAGTACATAGGTAATAGTTCTTTCTTTCTCTGCTCATTCCAAGAATGCAACAATGCAAGATGGTCGAAAAGCATAAAAAATCTATCGGGGTCATCTGTAACGTGTCCCGAATACTTAGTAGGGTGGGCCGAAAACGGCCGAAAAAATTTTTTTTAGAAAATTAAGATTGAGTACCGTGCAAAACTTGTATAATATTATATTATGTTTCCTCACCAAAACAGAGCCGGATTAAAAGATATTTAACCGGGAACCGGGGGCCCCAAAGAACGTTAATTTTGAAAAAAAAATGTAGCCAGCAATGAAAACATTATTAAAATATATTTTTTAGAAAGTTGAGTTTGAGTACCATGCAAAAGTTGTATAATATTACGTTATGTTTTTTCACCAAAATAGAGCCGGATAAAAAGATATTTAACCGGGCCCCGGGGGCCCGAAAGAACACTAATTTTAAAAAAAGTAGCCAGCAATGAAAATATTATTAAAGTATATTTTTTAGAAAGTAAAGTTTCAGTACCGTGCAAAAGTTGTATAATGTTATATTATGATTCCTCAGCAAAACAGAGCTGGATTAAAAGATATTTAACCGGGCCCCGGGGGCCCCAAAAAACGTTAATTTTGAAAAAAAAAATAATTGCAAGTAGTGAAAATACTGAATTTTTTTAGAAAGTTTGAGTACCATGCAAAAGTTGTATAATATTATGTTTCTTCACTAAAATAGAGCCGAATAAAAAGATATTTAACCGGGCCCCGGGGGCCCCAAGAACGTTAATTTAAAAAAAAATAGTTGTGAATAGTGAAAATATTATTGAAATATATTTTTTTTTAGAAAGTTAAGTTTGAGTACCGTGCAAAATTTATAATGTCATGTTTCCTTACCAAAACAGAGCCGGATAAAAAGATATTTACCCGCGCCCCGGGAGCCCAAAAGAACGTTAATGCTGAAAAAATATGGTTGTGAGTAATGAAAATATTATTGAAATATTTGTTTTCAGAAAATTAAGTTTGAGTACCGTGCAAAAGTTGTATAATGCTATGTTTCTTCCCCAAAAGAGAGGCAGATAAAAATATTTCACCAGGCCCTGCGGGTCCGAAAAGTGTTATTATTTTTTTTAAATATATATACCATTATTTTAAGTATGTATAGAAAATTGGTTAATATTCCTAATACTTTAACTTGACCCCAGGATTTTAAATGTTCTGATCTGATGTGCAGCTCTTCGCCTGATTGGTGTTTAGTAGATATAATAGTACGGACACAAATACATAAGGTAAGGTTGAAAAATTGACCAACAAACACCAAACCAGCGCAGAACTCACCACGTGGAGATGGCTACACAGCGAAATCCTCCCACCCACCCTCCTCTTACTTAAAGCTCCTTAGCGGAATCTTGGAACAAAATATTGAGATTTATATCCGAAGCTTGGTAAATACTTTCGTGCTTCCAGTTTTGCGCGATTATAACCGTCTCGTGCAACTACCGCATACTTCTGAAGAAGGCTCTGTCACTACCTTTAGACACCTCTCCAAAGCCTGTGTGTGGAAGGGGAACGTGACAAACTGAAACCTCCTCCTTTCCACAATCATTTCGGTTGGTTTTTCTATTGATACGTTAGCCGAAATTGGAGATTTCGTTACTATTACTTCTGACCAATCGATCAAATCGATATAATCCTCATATTCTTCAGTGCTTTGCCTACTGCAATTGTCAAGTAGAACTATAGTTTGGTATTTTCGGCCATCGAAATAGAGACATTTAAAATTAGTAGCTTTACACTGTAGACGGTTTCTTTTTCTTTTTCTTTTTTGCTAGTTTCCCACGGATTTTGTTTTTATCTACTACCTTGTCTTGGTTAGTTTTGTTCAGTAAATTCATATCTTCTAAAACAGCGGATACAATTTTAGCAGCCGACCTATTCGATAACTACTCAACCCTGAATATCTTTTAAAAAAAATTTCGGCCCACCCTAATACTTAGTGAAGTGTGGTATATTAAAAGAAGGGCGCGAACTCTGCTCCATATTTGTACCGTCCACCGGGAAAGTGTTCTTTAAATTTTTGCGGTGCTCATTTGTTTAGGGCTCACTATTGTTTATTTAGATTTTATCCTCTAAACGATAGGTCCATGCGAACTCTCCATCGTCTGAATCCGGGGTGGAAGCGCTTAGTGTATGTTCCAAGTACGGGATTGAGGCTAACGATTGTAACCCTTTTGTAATTGGTACCGCAACATCATAATCGATCTGTGTGTCATGCTTTCTTTTGAGCCTATGGGTTTCTGCTTCATCTACATTGCAACTCGTCATTTGTCTCTGATTTCTCTGATCTAATATGAGCTCCCACTCCAAACGCGGTATATGATTTGATTTACCACACTTACAGGTTAATCTACCGCAGCATTTGCAAGAGAAAATATCACATAACTTCCGAGCACCGTTCTTAAATTTCTTTAATTTGGCTCTTAATGGGGTATATCTCATTTCTTAATGGGATCGTTTTGCATTTTGAGTTGTAATTCAAAATCATATGCTTAATTCGAAGCCAAGACAATACAGGAAGAGAGGCTCGCAGCCATATTGTTTCTAGTTTATTTGAATTCAGCAATGTAAGCGCCGCCTTCGGAAAGCCAGTGTTATGTATTTTGCATCCAGATGCGAAAAAGTGATATTCTCTTAACCCTTATCCGGGCAACCGGGGCCTCCCAGGCCCAGTAGCTTATTTTGTTTTTTTAATTTCTCAATATCTATCTTTAGTCGAAGTTAACGTAATGAACATATCGAGTTGGTAAGGCTAATAAAGTTGGTAAGGCCCCAGTTGCCGTGTACATTACAAAATAGCTTGCCCGGATAAGGGTTAAAGTTTGAGAGTTCTGAGGTGGGCTCAACACGAAGGTTTTTCGTGTGTTAATATGGTAGTTATAAAAGTTAGTTAAGCTCTTAATAGCTATTTGCGTAGATTAAAACCATGTTCTTCATGTTTTATGTATTAATAGTATTGTCTGGTAAAATGTTCTTATTACCTAAAATAATTTTATTTGAACAAAAAATTAGGAACTTTAGGGGCCCGGGGGCCCGGTTAAATATTGTTTTAAAATCAACATATTTGACATGGCTTCATTTCGTACCAATGCACAACTTTTGATAACTACTCAACCCTGAACATCTTAAAAAAATTTTTCGGCCCACCCTAATACTTAGTGAAGTGTGGTATATTAAAAGAAGGGCGCGAACTCTGCTCCATATTTGTACCGTCCACCGGGAAAGTGTTCTTCCCTGTTCTAGTTTGAGGCATGCACTAAAATAAAGTCAAGTCCGATTCACTAATTGTACACTTAAGAAAATCACATACCTTAAAAAATAGTTCACTTTTAAGTTAATAAAAATACTGTCCGGTAGGGGAGTATTCAGATCAATACTGAGCCGGTCAAAGCATCTATTATGTAAAACTTTGTCTTATATAGGTTTTGTGAGTAGACCATTTAATAAAAAGAGCGTCCGGAATCGACTCCCACTACCAGTTTTATTATAAAAGCTTCAACTATAAAAGTATTTTCACAAAATACTGTACAAATTAATCTGTCTAGAATCAAGGGTTAGTTATAGGTGGTCTTTGATCGTAAGGTCGCAGACAGGATCTCCAACAGAGCCCCGTAGTAGGCTAAGCGGAGTGGAATTAAGGAACCAATACTCCGTAGCAAGCAGAGACGGGTTAAGTTGCCAACAGAGCCCCGTAGCCGGTTACGCGGCTGGGATTAGGATTCCCAAACAGAGCCCCGTAGCAGGCTAAGCCAGGAGATAGGATAGGCGTAATCCCGTAGCAGACTAGAGGCCTGGGATTAGGTTACTCCAAAAGTCCCGTAGCAGACTAGAGGAGGGTCATCAGAAAACTGGTGTCGAGTTGTCTTCGTCCATCCAATTTATAGGGTCCTTTGGGTGGCGGTGGCGCTACTGCTCCGATGTCGCCTTCTGCTCCGTAGGCCAAATCAATATATTTGTACGAGTCAAAAGACGCCGAACTCCGATGTCCGTGTATTTGAGAATGTAAAGTTAGGAATCCAAATAAACTTGGTAGGAGAATGTTGTTTAATATTTCGTTATTGCTATTTATATAGAACTATGTGCCATGGTAAATCAGACACGATATTCTGCTCGAATACATCATATAGATAGATTATATTTGAATTATGCTAAGCAAAGCCACAATTAACTGATCATCCTGGTTTTTCTGACCAATAGAGAAATCAGGGTTCATGCGCAAGGACGATCACAACTGAAGATCATACCCCACTACCACAACATGGAAAAGCACGGAAAACTACATTTATATAGTGTCTAGCAAAATTAATTAAATCAGACGTCATTGCATTATTTACTGTGTCTAAATAGTAATGATATTCTCTGTGTTTGCATGTCTGTATTTATATACATATATTCGTCTATTTTCTGCATTTGATATAATTTGCAAATATATGATAAGATAATGATTTTGTTCGTATCTGAGCGTATGTATGTCTTGTAAGTATATTATTTTATTTGTAATAATAAAAATGTAGATTCAAGCTTGAATGTGTAATAAGATTGAGTGATAGTTGAAAGAGACTAGAAGCCGGAAGCTGGTTCAATTTCATTCTTTTTTTTTTTTTTTTTTTTTTACTAGGCTATCCAACTTTCTGAATTTCTCAGTAACTTTCCGTTCATTCAAAGTCATGACTTATTTCGCTTAGTTTATTTACTTCACTTATTTTGATTGAATTTGCCCATTCTAATCCTCACTACTTAAAATCAAAATCCTACGTCACCACTAAAATAAAATTTTTAAAAAATATATCACTTAATCAAAACTCGTTATCTTTTGAGTATGACGAATAATGCAAATAGCTATTGGTCAATGCAAAATTGGTTAATTAATTATCTATCGGCACTTTGGACTATAAAATTGTTGTACATAATAAATTAAACTTGAGATTTTTAGGACATGCTATGGACATCAATGTCATTGCTTCGTATATATATATGCCATACCAATTTCAGAAATTTGTTGTTCTGTAGAGTTATCCAAGCCATAGGACAAAAAAGAGAAAAAGTGTGAATTATTTTTTAAATGCTAAGGTCCCTGTAACAAATTCAAAACTTCCTAGTTTTCGTTATACCAGATTTGTTTTTGAATCATTTTTTTTTTAATTTTCTTTTTATATTTATAATTAAAGCTTCTATTTACTGTTAATCCAACCTTGTGATCATTTTCCTTCACAAACAAGTTGCTATCTCCCTGTCTTCAGCCTCTTCATTCACCAATTCGTCCCTTCATCATCTGTCTGATATGAGTCAAAGTTGCATAAAGAATTTCCAACGCTAATTTATATACAACGATACGAGTAAGATGTAAATGGTTCAGCAGTCTTAAAATTGCATGGTTCTGTGTCACTGAGAAAATTGTTTAACAAACTTACAGCTACGCACTAGAAAACCCACAAAGTTACCGAAATATTGAAACTTGAATAATTCGTATACTCGTATAGGTCTACGTTAAAAAGTCAAACTGTACTATCTTGACCTTATAACCTAGCAACCAACGTTTCGGAATTTTTATTACTCACTAACCGTCTCTTGATTGACGTTTTACAAAAATAAATACCTTAACTACACACATAGAACAAAATATTCCAGGAATATGCCGTTTAGATCCACTTTGAATATCCCAGATTTGGTGTAAAACCGAGCAGTGGTTCTCACCTTATTTTCTTTTGCGGCACTCTTAATATCCTTACCTTTGTTTCCAGGCTCACAAGTAATCCTGAGTGATCATCGAAACTTCCCAAGAGAAGAAATCAAAAGCAGTATCTTCGAAAAAGTACAATCATCAAGACTTTTCTGCTAGTTTGTGCCAACAACCTTCAGCACTTTTCCCATAGTGCGAAAAGCTAATTACATCACGAGAATTTTCAACCGTGTGCTCATGTTAGCAAACTGCTGACAATTATTTTTTTTAGACTCGTGATTCTGATCAGTCATCGAGTTCTGTGCCGTGTACTCCTGTTGATAATTACTAAAATAAATGCATTTGTAGCATGTAGGGGAAAGAAGCCATTTATCCAATACAGACGCTTCCATATTTGCATTAGGCAACGAAATAATCAATACGTAATACACAAATTTATTGCGCGAAATGTGGAATGATGACAGTTTTCTGTCCAGAGAGAGTTTTGAGCTTCTAAGTTTGTGACCACAAGTTTAACGTGAAAATATTTGTGTCCCTACCGGGTATCGAACCCGAAACTCTTTGGAAAATGGATAATGTGGAACAATACATCTTCTCTTTTCTGTGTTTTTGGCTTAGCGTGAGTCATGACTGCCTCACTATCCTAACTTATAATTCCACTTTAAACATCATCATTAAAACTAGCAGGTCTTTTCCATTCGGTTAGATTTCTCCATTTTAAGAATTGATCCTACACTCAATTAAAAGACAGAAAGGAACTGATTTCAGATTTGAGTTAGTGACCTTGATTGTTGGTAGTCTAAAACTGAATAAAGTTCAGTTTATTCATTTAGGACCTATGACCACACAGTCACCTCAATGAAAACAGTTAGAAAGAAACTATTTTATCTTGTTTCAGTGATTCCATTTATTGAGAAGTTTGTTCTTGTGGCTCTAATGTTGATATAAATAAATAAATAGCATAGGAAAACCACAGAGTGGCTCTAGGTTACACAATTAAATAGTTCCTCCCAGGTTTTACAGTGAGCCGAAGCCCACGTTCAAACCTCGTAGAAGTCTTAATTTTAACATAGTGGTTCGGATCTAAGTTTACCAGAATCTGTAGAAGTCGTCCTCAGAAGCTCGTAGATTCCTTAAAGAGATAATACTGTAATTAATTAATTAATTAGGGTGGGAAGAGATTGGCGATAATACAAGATGACTACATACAATTCCCATATAAACTCTAATAGGGGGAAATATGGAGTTAACATTGACTGTTCCTAAGAATTTAAGTGTGAAAGGGTCAGAACACAAAGGTATTTAAAGAAATGTATCACCTGAACTGATCGAGGATATAAGAGGGAGAGCGCGAGCGATTAAAGTCTCACCACTTTCATATAAAAAAGAATTTTAGAATATTAAACTGAAAACCCATGGAAAAGAAATTCTGCCTTCTTTCTACGACACAATTTAGTCCCTTTAAGTGGCTTATTATTCCCGTAGAGATTTTGAACTTGCTGTGGGCATGATTGTAGAGATAGTGAACTTGCTATCTGGATCTGATTTTGGTTATCTCTGTTCATACTCACACTTTCTTTTTACCCTTCTGAATATATTTCAAGAACGTACAGTCACGAAAGGAAAGTATTCTTCAGTTGACAAGATTTCTTTTCTTAATAACTCAACAATAAATCAACGTATTAGAGTATCGACTTTGGCACGTTGTCAAGTTATAACTATTCAAAGGATAACAACAAAAAGATCCAAATTAATTCATTTGTTCCCGAGTTATTTGCAAAAGAAAATTTGTCAACTGTCAAATACTTTCTTTTCCGTGTGTACATCCCATGCTGTGATCAGAATAGTGAGAAGTAACTTCCATATGACAAATAGTTGCAGACAAATACACGACACACACACTTAGGTATTGCCTTTACACAATTTACTTAATTTGTAATTAACATTTACATATAATATACCGACGTCCTGTCAACACACACCACATCTCAGATGTTATCTCTTAAACATAATAAATACCAATATCTTGAAATGATTGTATGGATACATGCACAACTGGTTTACTTTATTGTAATTATTCTATATAATTATTCATGCATTGAGGAAAAATTGGGATTCCTTGTACGTAATTAATGATGTAGATGAAGGTGTTACTTATTTTTATTCAGAATTGTACAAGGTACTTGATGAATGCGCACCAAAAAAGGTTAAGAGTAAACGTTCCTACCCTCCTTGGTTCACTGTTGAAATAAAAAAAAATAAAGAAAAAAGATTGCATTAGACGTAAATTTAGAAAATCTAAGCGTTACTCTGGTTACATGCACTTTGTAGATATTAGGAAACAAATTAAGTGTAGCATTCAATTAGCTTTTCAAAATTATAATTATCAGGTAGAAGCGAATATTGCTAATGACCCTAAGGAATTTTGGAATTACATAAATAATAGAAGATGCTCGAAAGTTAATATGAATCAATCTGTACTTGAGTATAACGACGAAAAAATTATTGATACTAAGTTAAAATGTGAAGCTTTTGCTACACACTTTCAATCTGTTTATAGTTGTGAACCATCTAATATAGATCTACATGAAATATGTTCTATTGAAATTCCTTCAACTGTACATATAATCAGCGGCGTGCCGTCAAGGGGACTAGGGGACTAGGCTAGTCCCCTGGCATTTTAATTAAAGTATTTTGTTATAAATATATACCAAAGAAAACGAAAACATTGTTTGTATTTCTCTATTTTCGTAAAATAACACTTCAATTGTTCTGACAGAACTATAGTCAGCGCCCGTGTGCTGGGTGCGACAGCGAAGTGGAGATCGGAAACGCTCGGGTTTTAATCGGCTTTTCTCGGGGAAGGGAACAGGGTCCAGCCAGCTAGTCCTCATATTATGTTGTCTAAGCTCTAAGCACGGGCGTTCTGTCGTAAACGAATTTAATGCTCGTTTGCTTTTTACAGTTAATAGTTTCAACGCTATTAAATTTTCAGTATTAATCTTGACACTTTAAGAAATCTAGTGAAGTGTGAACTTTTTAGATTATCAATATATTTTGCAAATGACTCAAACAATAAAGTATGGAAGGGGACTCGTTTGAGAAATCGAGTCCCTTGCAGCAAAGCGATGGCGCAAGCAGTGATATTACTTGAATTGGTATAGGGGACAGTACGGGTGGGGATCGGCCGTTTCAGTCTTGTGTTCTGGACCATTGGATTTCTTAATTTTCAAGAAATGCAACAAATAATAACCAGTGGTAGAACAACTCCAAGCATTTCCATTTAGACAAAAATGAAAGATTATGTACATAATATCAAAACGGATTATTTTGCTTCTTCGAAATAGTTAACTGCATGTAAGACAAGAAACAAACTGTATTGCTGGCCTTGTATTCTGTTCCACATAGAAAAGGACGTGTGGAAGAATGATGGCTTTTGTAACATGAACAATTTTCACAAATCCAAGTTGCGCCAAGAAAAATGTTATTCACACCTGTCCACAATAACTAAATTGAAAACTTTCTGGAAACCAAAATTGATTTTCAATTGAGCAAGCAATGCAGAAGTTAATTCAAACCGAGAACTAATGAACCGATTGATTTATTCCTCTTGTTTTATGGCTAAACAAGAGCTATCATTTAGAAGTCATAACAAACAGGAAGATTCTGTCAATTAGGGAAATTATATTGAAGTAATTCAGTTACTTTCTAAGTACGACACTAAATGGACTTGCAGGGGCGCCTGAAGAAAATTTTCTAGGGAGGGGCCCATCTCCATGGTTGCTATGTTGCGTCTGGGCGTCTGGCGTCGGGCGCCCATGCTGACTTGTAATCTTCACAGCATGGAGTGTTTAAAGGAACATCAAACAGAATTAAGAATTATATTAATAAATGTGTTGGTGAGTAATTCTGGATAAAATTAAGTCAGAAATAAACAATACACTTCTTACAGCAATAATGTTGGACAAAACTACGGACATTGCAAAGATCTCTCAACATTCAATCGGTACGTGAAAGACAGCAATTCATGAAAGATTTATTTGTTTTGCAGATGTTACTAGTGATTGCACTGCGACTGCTCGAAGTGAGCATGCTTTCGAAGTTCTCTCTCATTTTAATTGTAAGCAAAAGCTTGTAGCACTAGGCTATGGACGGAGCTGTCATATTTTCTGGACATTTGAACGGTTTACAATTTTTTGTGAAATGGTGTTTGAGTGCACTCACCATACACTGCTATGCTCACAGACTCAATCTCGTTGTTCCACAGTCTGTTAATCACATCAAGGAATGTAAAATATTTTTTAGAATAAGTGTCATTCCAAATTTCTTTTCATATTCATCGAAACGCAGTAACGCGCTTGCTGAATCAGAAGTAACTAAGCGATTTCCAACGGTTGCCAATATAAGATGGAAGTACAATTCCAGAATTGTGAATGCAGTAAATGAAAATCAAATAAAACTCTTACGGTGTTCTGAGAACATTGTAGAAGATTCAGATAATTGCGACACCGAAGCTTTCATGACTACAAAAAAGAAAAAAAGAAAAAATGTGTGTTATCATTGAAGGATTTCGATTTTGCATTTCTACTAAAAGTTTTCAGTCATTTTTTTCGTGCACGGATATACTATTCAACATTCTTTAAAGTAAAACCTTGGATGTGAAATATTGCATCCAAAAAGTACAAAAGATGGTATCTCACTTAGAAATGCAAGAAACGATTTTGAAGACTTATAGAAAAGTAGAATTGGATGACAACGGGAACCTTCTAATAAAAGACTTAAAGTAGATGACTCAACAGATTCAGTAATTAAATACGTGCGTCTCTTCATTGACATTATTGATACTGTGATTTCAAGATCTCAGTGAGTTACAATTTCTTGAGCTGTTAGATTTAAAGAACTTTCAGTGTTTGAAATCTCAATTTCCTGATTGCTTGTTTAAATCAATTTACGGGAGGGTTTTTTTTTTTTTTACATTTAACAATTTGCAGAGTGAATTAATATAGGTTTACAGACTCTTAGATTTTTCAAATAAAACTGTGACTGAAATTATCTATTTCTTGAAAGAAAGAGGCTTGGTAGAAGAAGTGTTTACAGAAACATATAAATTGTGTTATTTGGTGTCAACAGTACTACTCAGGACCTCCACTCTACAGCACACATTCTCTTCGAACCTAGTCCCCTGTGAGAAAAGTCACGGCACGCCACTGCATATAATGGTTTTAGACAAGATCCGCGAAGCTGAAGTTGGAGAAACAATAGACAAAATGAAAAGTAAAAGATCGTTTGGCCATGATAGTATACCGTCCTATAATTTTAGGGGTTGTAAAGAATATTTTATTAAACCATTGACTTATTTGTTAACTTGTCTTTGACTCAATGTAAATTTCCTACGAAATTTAAAATATCAGCGGTTTGCCCGGTTCCTAAGGTTAATCCGGTAAGATTAATACAAGATCACAGACCAATAAATCTAATATCATCTCCTGTTAAAATATTCGAAGCAATCATTTATAAACATATGTTTAATCATGTATCTACGAATTTATCGGATTCTCAATATGGCTTCAGACGCAATAGATCAACTATTTCAAATTTGCTGACTATAAATCAAGTAATTAATGACTATTTTAATAAAAGGTCTCAAGTAGATGTAGTATATACAGATTTTAAACGTGCTTTTGATTTGGTTAATCATGGGGTATTTAGTAAACTGAGAACGTTTGGTATATCGCAAGAACTGGTCAAATTGTTTCAATCATATTTGAATGAAAGAATTCAATATGTTATTTTTAATAATATTAAATCTAAGGAATTCACAGTGCATTCTGGGGTACCTCAAGGATCAAATTCGGGTCCTTTACTCTTCCTTATTATGATAAATGATCTACCCAAAATGTTTCAATATAGTTCATGCTTAATATTTGCAGATGATACCAAATTATACAAAGAAATCCGCACGGAAAGTGATTGTATTAAATTACAAACAGATGTTAATAGGCTTAATGAGTGGTGTAGCAGAAATAAATTTCAGTTGAATATTTCAAAATGTTATGTAATGACTTTTACTCTTAATAAATCACGCACAATATTTGAATATACTATTGGAAATCAGACGTTAGAAAGAAAGGAAATAATAAGAGATTTAGGTGTTTGGTTTGATATTAATTTGAAATTTGAACATCATATAAATATAATAACTAACCAAGCTTTTAGAATGTTGGGTTTCATTAAGAAGTCAAGTCGTTATTTTAAAAATCGAGGGACTATTTTATCGTTGTATAATGCATTTGTTCGAAATGAAATCTTTGAGTTTTACGTCCCACGATTATGCCGGTTAGGCTAAAGGAGACGGTGATGATGAATAATGAATGAAATGGTGGAATGAAGAAAGTGGGAGGAAACGGGAGAACCCCGAGAAAACCCACGCACACGGTGCTTGTCCACCACAAGATTCACTTGGCGGGGGCTGGGATCGAACCCGGGACCCCAAGCACCAGAGGTGAACGCTCTACCACTTTTTTTTTAACTTCCTGACTTATTTCCTACTACAACCACTTTTCAGGACTACTAGACACGACAGGGACACGAACACAGAAACATCGAGGACAGTTAAAATTCCACCCTTGCTACTACAGAGGGACTCGAACCCCCAATGGGCTTCACCTAACGATCATCAGCCTAACGCCTCAGACCGCTCGGCTACACCCACCGGCACCACTGAGCCACCGCGGCCCCCTGCATTTGTTCGATTGAAATTAGAATATGCATCTATTGTTTGGGATCCATTTTATCAGTGTAGGAAACAGCAAATAGAGAAAGTTCAAAATAAGTTATTGAGATATACTGCGTATAAAATATATGGTATTCAAACTCGTTATGTTCCTTATGATGAACTTTTTAAAAAATTCAAATTATTCTCACTTGAAAATAGGAGATTTATACAGCGAGTACTATATCTTAAAAAAATTAATCGATAACAAGGAAGATAACGCATTCTTATTAAGTAGATTACCATTTTATTGTCCTCGGCAAAATCTGAGAGGTCTTTTATATGCCTGAAAACAGAATAAATGTGAACAGGAATTCACCACTGTGTAAATTATGTTGAGTCTATGGGATTGGATTTATTTCAGTATGAATTTAAGACCTTTAAGCGAAAGTGTTTTCAGTTACTAAATGATAAATTGTAGAATATTTTTTGTACAACATATGTAAAGAGAAAAAAGATTTATAGTACTATTTCGTGTTACCAATGTTAATTCCATATTTGGAGTTGGGTTGCATATCCTTCGATAATGATGTATAAACTTTGTACTTTGTAATTGCCTTTGGGTGTAAAGTACAAATAAATTATTATTATTATTATTATTATTATTATTATTATTATTATTATTATTATTATTATTATTATTATTATTATTATTATTATTATTATTATTATTATTATTATTACATACTAAAAAATGTTTGTTCCAAACGTGAACTCACAATTACAAGTTCCGCGCTTTACCACTGAGCTAACATGCATACCTCTGCCAACCTTCTTTCGAAGAAATTTAATTGCATATCCAAGACGATGATATTTAAATCCATTTCAAAGGCTGTTGTTTTTTTCTCCTTTGATTTTTTATTCTACAGTGGATACAAGAACTATGTTTGCTGTCTTCCCTTCCATTGGAAATGTTCTTTTACGTATGAAAATGTAGGTGACGAAACCAGGACGTGCTCAACAAATGCATAGTTTCGAAATACTGTATCATTACTCATTTCAATGAATGTTACTTTTTTCTACAATTAATAACATTTCAACCTGTCTTATGGCACTTAAAAGAGGAAAAACACATGGGCATAATAACTTTTCCTAACTGTGGAAGATGGGCTTCAGGTTAGAAACTGGCAACATTGATTTACTATTTCCGAAGCTATCCGAAGTTGCACGTAGAAAAGTTTCAGCTCAACACAGCCTTATCAACTATCTCGAGTAGACTATACGTTCCTAATGTGTTTCGAACTTTTAAACTGTGTATGTTTCTACTACAAAGTACTTATAACTACTTTGTTTTTTCTAGGGTGTCTTGGATCGTGGAAAGCCATACGTTATTGATGTAGTTGCATACAAGGACTGGCTCAGAAACTTTCAAGGAAATTGGTCGGCCATTATCACTGGCTATGATGAAGAAGGCACAAAGATTTTGTGTGTAACTATCGACTTTTCCATAGTCTATAAAGGTTCTGGATAGTAAGCAAGAAGGACCTCAAGTTTCCTGACGCTTTCTGTGGGCGGGAAAAAATTTACGGCTACGCATGAGTATGAGTATGATTATACCTCTACATTTACACTGGAGAAAGATTCCCGCGCTTCATTAGTTTACGCGGGAAAAAATAAGGTTCAATACTTTTTGGGCACTCCGCACATACCTTGACTTCTAATATATATAAATGTACTTCGATATGAGCGAAGTCTAAACATTGCTAACTTAAAAATTCCACATAAAATTTCAATATATATTTGCTTTATGATTGTAGCCACTTATCTTCAAATTTTGTCTGCTTTTTAAATAAAATATTTTTTTAAATACAAACAAGGGTTTCTATTACAGTTATTTATTTATTTATTTTTAATATTTATGAGTGAACAACTCTCTGCGGCAAGTTCCGTCTTTTCGCGTTTTAAAAGAATTTTCACATTTGTTCAATTGATATTTCTGATAAATTGAAATAAAAACAAAATAAATATAAGATTATTTGTTATTTCACCGATCTCATAGTAATTATAAGTTGCACCCCCAAAATAATAAGACAGTCGATGAGGAGTATGGAGTAATTATCTGAGTGAACGGACTTATATTATTGCACTAGGTTTAATGATCCAATAAAGTTTGTACACAATGCTGCTAAGAAGCTTTAGACAACATAAGATTTAATTCTTAAAAACAAATCTTGAGGAAACAAAAATAATATAAAATTTTCATAAATGATGGCGACAGGAATCGAACTTTAAACCTTTCTGGAGCGCATCTCTTATCATACAACAATAAGTTCAATACGAGAAGAATGCAAAGAGTGCCACTAAATCCGTGTACGCTGTTTGGAGAGGGAAGAATGTTTGACCGTACAAGCAGGAGTTGGTTCGAGAAATTAAATAAGAGACAACAAACGCTTGAAGATGAACTACCTCTAGACGACCTTTCATAATTGACGATCATAATGCTCTTTTCTATGGATTTTGACTATTTTAAAAATTGCTCAGAACCTTCTACTTGGTCAACAAACCGTTTCTGGCCATATCAGACAGTTGGGATTTGAGAAAATGTACTGCAAATGGATTCTACATGAACAGTCTGTGAAGAATCGACAGGACCATGTCACTATGAGTTCTTCTCTTCTAGATAAGCATAGGAATGAAACACTTGTAGCAGGGCCGGCGCGAGGGGGGGTCGAGCCGTGCCACCGCCCAGGGCGGCAAGTCTAGTAGGCGGCAAAATTTGAAAAAGGAAAGAATACTATCAAAATATAATACCTCGTAATAGGCCCACATGGAAAAATAAAATTGTGTTCACCTGAGAATATAATTGAACTTGCTTCATTCACATTCAGGAAAATACTCAGGAAATTCAAGTATCCGCCCCCATTTTCAATTATTAAACTACTAGTCACATGTATCTCGTTCAACGTTTCCCTTGCAGTGGATAGATAAAATTCTCAGCTAGGGAGAGTAAGATTATTAAGGTGTCTTTTATATTTTTCTATTCATTCCAGAGACAATTCAAGCCGTCAATTCACAGATAACTGTTACAAGTACACATTATATAATGGTGAAACTATGTTCAGAAAGTGGTTAGTTTATTCCGAAAGTAAGAATACTGTTTTCTGTTTTTGTTGCAAATTATTTTCCACAAGTATAATATCTTTCACAATTGATGGCTGTAACAATTGGCGCCACATCTCTGAAGCTTTGGCTAGTCATGATAGGTATCCTATTCACTTTGAGTTGCAAAGAAGGTGGATGGAGCTTTCGATAAGACTGAAGAGTGGTCTTCCAATTGACGAAAACACTAGAAAATGTTAACTGCCGAAACACCACATTGGAAGAACGTAATAGAACGACTAGTTGCAATAATACAGTTTTTAGGTGAACAATGTCTACCGTTACGTAGAACATCAGATAAACTTTACACAAGTACAGAGGTTGTTCAGTCTACATTTGGCCAATTTAGACTTACCTAAAAATTTAGAAGAATCCATGGCGCCAAGTCCGTAAGTGCTCGATGTGTTGCCCTTGGTTCCTAACAATCGCCCGACAGCGTAATTTCCACTGTAATAGGTTTCTCTGAAGAACTGGGAGGGGAATATTGTCCCATTCCCTTTCCACAGCTTTCCAAAGTCTTTCCACAGTTGTCACACGCCGTTTTCCCAAAGCCCGCTTCAGCAATCCAAATCCACAATAGTCCATAGGATTTGCATCTGGAGATTTAACAGGTACCTCATTGAAAGGTATCACCTGTATACCACTTGCCTCCTCTATCTCCCTGTAGAATGTGAGGGACGATCGTGAGGTATGTGATGAGGCTTTGTCCATGTGAATGCGCAGCAGATTAGCGTCATTTCCCTACATTGTTGGAATCTCATGCTCGTAGATCGGCCGCATGATCAGCTCCTGAAAATACTGCGAATTTATTTTGCAGTTCTTCGCCACCCTACGAATCTTCAGTTTGCTTCTGTAACAGTAGTCAGTAACGACCATGAACCCTTTTGGGAAGGATTCTTTACAGACACGGACCCACCTTCTGAAGTTCTTGGCGCCTTTCTCTCGGTACATGATGGCTCTCGGTTTACCGCAAGCGGAAAGGTAAATCCATGCTTCATCGAGCGTTACGACGTACATCCACCTTTGTTTTGCCAGATGCCGTTCGTACAGCTTTCCAGGCGTTACACTTTCGTTCCTCTTGGTGGGCATCCGTGAGAAGATGGCCGCGAGCTTTCATGACTTTTTCAAGCTTGAGTTGATGGTGTAACGTCCGGCTCACAGTCCCCAAAGACACGTCAAGACAATTAGCCATACACCTTTGTGTTGGCGAATTTTCTTGCATTGCCATTTTGCGTAGTTTCCTCTGCATGGTGGAGATGGTCTTGGTGCATTCCCGCTTACTAGGCAACTTTGTTGGTGATCCAAATGGTGGAGCTTTGTTGCTCTTGTACATTTTAATAACATTTTTAATCCCACTTAAACTGATATTGCAACCATTCTTCTTGCACTGTTTTCTAATGACAGAAACACTAAAGTGGGCGTCATAAAGAGCCGCAACATAGCGTTTCCAAAACCGGCTTAGTTTGGGCGATATTTTGGTCACAGAACGGAAACCCACACACTTGGAAACAAATTTAACACAACACTCACAACAATGGTCCTGTTTTGAGCGTTATTTTCGTCCGCGCGGAAAAACAACTCCGTTCCCAGGAAACCACTGCACAACACTACAGGACGCCACGAGCCAGGTCGGGTGAGTCCATTCTGCCCAGGAGGGGGAAGGAACGAAATCGGCCAAACGTAGGCTGAACAACCTCTGTAATAATTGCAATTTTCTAAACTGGTAGAATTCTCTGCAAAGTTTGATAGCGTCAACACTTTAAAAGAACCAACGCAGGATAAAATAAATAAAATTACTTAGGAAAAATGTCCAAAATGAAATTATTCAAATTCTTAGTGAACAAATAAAAAGTAAAATATTTTCTTTGTCGAGAGCTGCAAAATATTATAATATTATAATATAATACTACACTGTACGCCAGAACAGAACAAATGGAAATAATCGTTCGTTTTGTACAAATTATTACATACAGTAATGGAGAATGCCTTGTAAAAATTGGCGAACACTTTCTTGGTTTCGTACCGGTAACAGACACCACTGGTCTAGGACAGATAGAAGTAATAATTAAACAGCTAAAGGAAATGAACATTTCTATCAAAAAGAATTTTAGAAATAAATTTCCGAGCTTTCTATGTTTCTTGCAGTAGCAACCTGGTCGTTAACGATGCAGCGGCATCATCTCAGTACGCCGTCGTTTCATTTATTTATTTATTTATTTATTTATTTATTTTGTATACTTAAAAAGTTTATGACTTTTTCTGCGTCAGTTCAACGTTGGGCTATACTAAAGGAACATATTAGCAGTCTCACTTTAAAATCATTAACCACCACAAGATGGGAGAGCCGAATTGATGCTCTGACTCCACTTAGATATCAAGTAGGGGAGATTTATGATGCCTTACTTCAAATAAGTAACGATAACAGAATACCTAGGTAGATAGAATGGTCGCCCACGATGTTCTATATATAGCAAACCAGCTGCGTGACTTTACTTTCCTTTGTTCGACTCGTTATCTGGTATGATTTTTTACTCCACATAAACATAGTAAGCAAAAGTCTCCAAAGCATTGATTCTCGTGTGTTGGATGCAGTGGAGTTTCTTGAAAATGTATTTGAGTTTCTTGAGAAGAGCAGAAATGATGCAAAGTTTCAATCTTACTTAGTTGATGCAATGGAATTGACATCAGCACTAGATATAGATAATCCACAGATAGGTAATACAGTGCAAGCTCGAAGTCGAAAGAAGAAGAGACAGTTTCAGTACGAGGCAGAGGATGAAGCTATTGAAGATCCACAACCAAGATAGAAGATTGAGTCTTATTACAAAGTTCTAGACGTGATTGTGTTAGCTTTAAGAGAAAAGTTTGAGCAATTTATATATCACAGCTAGTATTTCGATTTTCTTTACGATATAAGTGGTCTTCAAGATATACCACTTGAACTTTTGTCTGAAAAGTGTACTCAACTTGCCATCATTTTAACACACGAAGAATGGAAAGATGAAAACATAATTTGATTTGAAAGACTAACTGAAAGTGTTATCTGCTATAATTAAGTCTAAAAGTTCACCAAAACATACTTTAAAATTAATAAACATATTAAGAAACATAATTAACATAATTAATTAAGAAACATAACTTTGCTTCCAATGTCACTGTTGCACTAGGATTTTGTTAATCTTATCGGTAACAGTGGCAAGTGGAGAAAGAAGTTTTTCGATACTTAAGCTTATTAAAAACCATCTACGTTCTTCCATGCCTGAAACACACTTGAGTGGTCTAGCCATGGCTAAAACATTGGACTACGCAAATGTGATAAAGGAATTTGCTCACATCAAAGCAAGAAAAGTTTCTTTCGATTACCTTCTGTTATGTTAAATTCATGTATCTCCATTGTGTTTTGATATAAAGTAAGCTTAAAAATTAAAATTCTTAGTCTTGACAAAATCATTTTTTAAAAATTTTATTTTCTGTATGCACTGCTTCACATCGCAGATATACAACGAAATTGTGCATACTGAATATTGTGTCATGTACGGACGGAGTCGTTTAAATATTACGTAAGCATTCGAGAGAGGTAGTTCAATTTTTTGTTTACTTTTCCATTTCATACATCTTTTTAAATGGGGTATTTTAGTTTTTCGTGACACTTGAACGTCTTCTATCAAAATAAGGTTTGCGAATTAAAGGGGCGGCATGTGAAAGTACCGCCCAGGGCGGCAAAACTGCTAGCGCCGGCCCTGACTTGTAGATCGTCTGGTAACTGCGGATGAAAAATGGATCACCTAAGAGCTTACTGCCCACCAGAAGATTAGTTGCCTGCATACCAATACAAGGTTTAACTCCAAAGAAAATATTGCTGACAATATGGTGGGATATGAGAGAACCTATTCATTCATTTCTGGCAAATACTACCTTCAATTGAACAAATTGAATTTAAGAATTAAAGTTTAACAGCCAGCTGTAGCGAACAGAAAAGATGTAATTCCTTTGCATTGTGACAACATGGATTGTCACAAATATGTAATGTGGATTTGGGTGATGTATGTATACATAATAAGGTAACTTATCATTATGGATTTATTAGGAAGTAGATGGCACCATCTTTTATTTTATGGAGACATACGACCTTATTCTCCCTTTGCCCTTTCCATCCTACCTTTCTGGTCTCAAACAGGTTTGTAGTGAATTGAGAAAGTATATTCGAAGATCTGGTACAAGCTGGTAATGTAAAATGACGAGGCCTCGTGATCTAGAATCCGGATTGTGATTGGTTGATTTCGAACCCGGAATGGAAGCCATGGATCAACTGACGTCGATCGTCAGTTGGTCACTGTTTAAGGTACGTAGTGTTTGTTCTTTTACATTTTGTTAAATTAAATTATCGTTGTTTTTTTTTTTTTTTTTTTTTTTTTGTGAAAAATGGTGGAAAATGTTTTTGTCAGTGGATTCCGTGACTATACTCAATGTATTTGAAAGATAAATACTTAAGGATTGACATATTTAGTCACGAGCAAGTGTAAAATTTTGCTGATTGAAAAATTTGACTACTTAAAGATGAAAATTAGAGGTTGGTGTAGGCCATGTTGGAATGGCATTTTTTGAGGAAAAATGTATTCTAGGCTGTTTTTTTTCCCATCAGGAACTGTAGGATTGTTTTTTTTTTTAATTATTATCCAATTGTTAATATTTTGTGTACTATCAGTTTTTTTATTTTTTAATGTTTTTCTTTATTTATAATAAATTGTTTATCCTTGTTAATTTGAAATAGTAGGGTTGTCTGCTAAGTAACTTCCTTAAACAACTGAGATTTTTTGCTTGAATTTTGTATATTAAAAGTGAGAGTGATACAGATACGTTATCTGGGTGCGCTACGCGGCCTTTTAATACAGTACCGGCGAAAACTCTCCCCACTTTTTTTTTTCAGGATTATTACCTGTGGGCAGGTCTGTATTTTGAAGTTTAGATGTGTGCTGTTCTTTTAATTCTTTCAAGTACGGATTTTGGCCCGGGGTGGTCATTCTGAAAGAAAGGAGATTAAGAGTTTCGTTACAGCATGACAATGCAAGATCTTTTTTTTTTCTTTCTTTAATGACCCAGCAGAAAATAAGGAGCTTGATTGAGAGGTTTTAGGTCACCCATCTTATTCATTTGATATTGCTTCCACAGACTACCATTTCTTTAGAATTTGTTAAATGAAAACAAAATTAGAAATGATAATGACATGAAAATTCTTGGATAGTTTCTATACTTTAGGGATAAGACTTTAAAAAAGAAAAAAAGGAAAAAGGGTTGAAAAACTGGTGAATCCAGGTGAAAAGAAATAGTGAGTGATTATGGAAAAAAATCTTTAAGTGTTACGTCCCACGGTTACGCCGGGTAGGCTAAAGGAGACGGTGATAATGAGAAATGAATGAAATGGTGGAATGAAGAAAGTGGGAGGAAACGGCAGAGCCCCGAAAAATCAACGCACACGGATTTTGTCCACCACAAAGCTCACTTGGCGCGAGATGGGATGGAACCAAGGACTCCATGCACCAGAACTGAACTCACCACTTTTTCTTTAAAGTTGATTAACTCACTGAACGTGTCTCAGTAACTTACTTGAAATACTTATTCCTAATTTAACTTGCTTTAACTTTCTTTTCCAATCACCTAGAACGACAGGGACACGAACAGAGAAACATCGAGGACAGTTAAAATCACAAAAGTTCTCCCACCGGGAATCGAACCCGGGACCCCATACACCAAAGGCACACGTGCTAGCCACTAGACCAGAGGGGAAGGCAAGCACTGAGCCACTGTTTGCTCATGAGTGATTATGGAAATTATGTGAAAGAATAAAATAACTTTCAACATTAAAATAAGATTGCTTACGTAGGAGCTGCATCAACTTTTCTAGTATGCCATATATTCTTTTGCCTAACATAAAATCATAAAGAATTCAGTTATTAAATGTCATTGATTTTATATGAAGTGTTGAAAGTACAATGGGGTAATAATAAGTATGAAAATATATAACAGTACGTATGCTGACAAAAAGTTTGTTGTTAAAATCTCAAGTTCACAAAAAAAAACATTTTTCATTAAATATTTTAAAATCGTACAAAATTGTTGACTACTTACAAGGGAAGTATGAATGAGCTCATATCGAAACCTCTCGTAAAATTTCACTCAGAGGAAGGAAGTCCCACAGAAAGACCACACACAAAAAAGCAGCTGCGTTTTTGAAGTGGAATTAACCGAAATGGCAGATTGAAATGTCGCGTATCCATGTCGACAATTGCACAATACGTTCAGTACCGCCCCTTGTAAACGGCCTGTTAATAACAAAAAGTCAATAAAACAATGTGGGTACACACTATACTTAAGGGGAAATCCTACGGTAAGGTGAATTTTGACAGCAGCCATCTTAAAATCCGCCATCTTGAATTCAGGTCAAGTTTTGTAAATAGGAATAGGGCAATATGATACATGATTTTGGGGTAGAATTTAAGCAGAAAAACAATGGTAGCAATAGTTTTAAGATAAGTGCATTTGGTAAAAAGTTACAGGCATATTTATTGTGTATGTTTCCGTGTGCACAACTCCCGAATGAAGCAGCTGTCCAAAAATAAGTTGTCGCTGTTGAAATGTAACTCCTACTTGATAGTTCCACAATACATTTCAATGAGGGACGAAAGAAAAGCAGAAATGAGACAGATCAGAGGAAAATTGCACATACAGCATTTAATATAACAATTTTGTTATCAGCGATTTGGGCTAAATTTTCGTATTATCTGGTCTATCTCCGCCCCTATTCAACCAATTTGGACCAAATTTGCCGACTAATATCCTACAAGTGTGTAGCTTTGCTCTACAACATTTGGAACAAATTGGGAAAATATAGAGGGTGTTTCCTATATTTTTGTATTTTACAAATTGTTGGACAGCTGCTTCATTCGGGAGTTGTGCACATGGCAACATACCCAATAAATATGCCTGTAACTTTTTACCAAAGGCACGTATCTTAAAACTATTGCTACCATTGTTTTTCTGCTTAAATTCTAGCCCAAAATCATGTATCATATTGCCCTATTCCTATTTACAAAACTTGACCTGAATTCAAGATGGCGGATTTTAAGATGGCAACTGTCAAGGCTCACCTTACTGTACGACTTCCCCTTAGGTATAGTATGTACCCACATTGTTTTAATTGCCTTTTTATTATTAACAGGCCGTTTACATGGGTGGTACTGAACGTATTGTGCAATTGTCGACATGGATACGCGAAATTTCAATCTGCCATTTTGGTTAATTCCACTTCAAAAATGCAGCTGCTTTTTTGTGTGTGGTCTTTCTGTGGGATTTCCTTCCTCTGAGTGAAATTTTACGGGAGGTTTCGATATGAGCTCATTCATACTTCCCTTGTTAGTACAATTATCAAGTATACACATAAAGCCTTGTTTTCATGTTAAAATAAAAATTATTGCAAATTCTCATATCAGTTGGCTTGGATATATATTACTGAATATTATTTTAAGACTGCATGCCGGAATCCACCTCAAAACCATCTCGAGTGTTGAAATTTCATCTCATCAGGGGCATTTTGTTTCACTCACTTGCGCTGTTCATTATAGGACATATTTCTGCAATTTCCGTGTTTGATAGATAAAATATTGGCGTTTTTTTGCAGTCGATAATCCAGATATGCAGCAATACAAGGTATGCTGGAACTTCTGTAAATTGATTACTGATAAAAGTTACTCTTTCAATAAATGAAAAATAATCTTTCCCCGTACTACTTATGACCCATAAATATTTTATCTTATCGCTAAACAACAGCTGAGTTAAGTGTTTTGTTGACATATAATTCTGAAGTACCATGATTATTTTGCAAACTCATGTCTTTTCAATGAAATTCACATCGGTAAATATTTTTTTTTAAAATATCGCTACAAACAATAATATTTTTTAAAAAAAAATATCAGTAAAATGAAAATTTATTCTCCTCATTCTTGTATACGGTTTTGAGTTTTTTCCTTTGCTTGCAGCGACCTTTTTTTCTGTTGCAATTTCCTTTACGAATCGTCATTGGTTTCTTACCAAAGAATTCGCTTGTCTGATCACCGATAACTAGGTTAATTCTGCCAACTGTTTAATACCAGTATACATTAATACTCAGAACACTGTAATATTGTTTCTTAGTAAACTCATAACTGAATCACGCGTTTAAACACATACTGTAATCTTCGAACAGTGCCTGCCCCAACACGGAGTGTGATACTCGCCTGCCTCCGCTCTTTCCGAGCCTCACCAGCGCAAGTTCGATAACAATTTTACCCTTATGGTAACATATATGCGTAATAAGTTGAAATTCTTGATACAATTGAGATTTGCAGGCAATGCATGATTTTAAAATTGGTAAGTCGGCTTCACACATAAATGTAAGATAACCGCATTTAAGTAAGCACAAGCTAACCTAACCATACCTTACCACATATGAATGTTGATAAGAGATAGTACAAGCAAGACTTGTTAATTTGTCTCATTTCGTTTGACATAAACTATAATTGCTCCATCCTATTGATCTACGCTAAGTGTACATGAAAAAGGCGGGATCATTTTTTTGAAAATTTACGTCTAATCTGCCAAATTGTAAGCTGAACGCGTATATTTGAACTGTACCAATTCTGCAAACATTTATTCTGTTCTGTGATTAACTGGAAAATATCCGGAATCATTTGCTATATGACCACTATTCGTATCGTCAGGCCGGATGATCAGTTAGTATGTCCGATTACTATTAAATGTCAAGCCAACAAGTGAAAATACAATCCATCATTTTTCCACAACACACTCTCCTCACACAATATTCTAACGTAATGATTAGTGTACTAAATATTTATCATTATATAAATAGAATCAATGCCTTGTAGCAAAATTTACAACTGAGCACGTATATGCATTGGTGTCCCCTTATTTATCCTCTCTCAATACAATATATGATAATATATATCATTGATATATATATATATATATATATATATATATATATATATATATATATATATATATCATTAATATTATCATTGCTCACTTATATATTTATTAATTTTCCTATGACGTCGCTATACTCTACAATTATACACCCTATACTCTACAATTACGCCCAAGACTGTACAAAACAGTCTTATTATATATTAAAATCAACAAATTATTATAGTACACTAATCAATACCCGTGAGCTTGTCTAAACCGATATTAGATTCTTTCAAAACAACTTAAAGTATATTTTACTTTACGGCTTCGAATCATTTTGTATGCATCGAAGATTCAATATCATTAACTACATGCAATTATATTTTCAGAAACTGTCAACAATGCGACCGTTCACAGAAAGTAACGGAGAGAGAGAATTTGAAACTGCAGCCTGACAACAAAATAAAGACATAAAGACAAATTTCAGGTTAAGAGAAAAACAAAGTTTACTATTATTATTAATTCGATTACTGGACTATATAAATGATTGTGCTTTTCAGAAATGTTCATTTATAATGTAATTCATCTAAATACCTATTCATATGGGCCGGAACTAATACTTACGCATCAATAATTAAAAAAGAAGGGTAATTTTCATGTTGTCCAGATCGTTAAATCTCTCAGTAACAAAAACCCAGCGGCGAATAGTTCTCAACCCGACACGAGATGGTATTGATAGTACGGTAACTAACTTTGCACTATTAAATAAACTTTGTATTCTGTCATCATTAATTATAAGCAATCTACTACTTAATTACGGTACACGATTACTACGAATTTGCGTGGCGAATTGATTTATCCATTTAAACTGACCACAAAAGATGCCTAATTAAACAATACATTGTCCGTAAAGAAATAAATCATACTTTCAATCACACATCACTTCTACAGTCAAAGTACTAAATTACACACCTACATACATGCTACATCCCACATGAACCAAGAAAAGAAATAATAATACATATTTCTACACATGTTAAATCATATTATCACACCACTCGACGAAGGGGGTCTAAATTATTCTGCCAAATATCAGATTGGTGGATAATTTTAAGAATTTCTGTCCAATTGCGGGCCTAAGTTTTCGTATAGCACTAAAGTGTATAATTTCAATACTCATCCATTTGAAATATCCATATAGAGGGATTACAATAAAATAATGTTTAAATAAAGATAATTCCTACTAGATTATTCCGAAGCTTCCACGTTAATCTTGATTTGAACAAAGAACAACTGAGTTTATTACATGAGCCGAAAATTATGTATTAAAAATTTACAGTATGCTGTGTGTTCGGAAAGTATTGGGTCCCTTCAAACAAAAATTTTATTACCTTAACTGTAATATTACATTACAAAATTTACTGCAAAGTACACAAGAAAGGTCAAGTATTGTACTATACTAGTAATGATTGACTCTCAGTCCTTGATTTGAATTCTGGAACCTCTGCACTGGTCCAGTATTGAGTTGCTTTACTTTCTGGATTACAGATTCTTGTATACGTGGCCAAAAGTTCCTATAGATTCTAGTGCTGTCTCATGGTATAAATCTTGTTCTTTTCAGTCTGGTTAGAAGAACTTTAATATAGTACTTTCTCCTATGTACTTTAATATAGTAAGTAAAATTTTGTGTGGCTTGAGCCCGAAAGCCCCCCTTAAATACGCCACTGTGTACATTGCATAATGTATTATATTCAGAGAGATGTAGAGTCGTTCTGACGTGTGATTAGTGTCATACCAAAAAAATAACTAACATGTTTCCTGCAGTGGTCAGGCCTTTGTATGATGCTAATCATATGTCAAAACCGCTCTGCATAAGGCCTAAATTTTTTAAATACGAGGGTCATTTAACTCGAAGTGTTAACAGTTGTGAAATGGAATGGAGCAGGGCCGTACTGCAACCCAGGGGCCCACCAGGAAGGTACTTTCTATGGGGACCACTCACATGTAAGTACTGCCCCCTCCCATGACAATAAAAGGGTGTCCGAAAGTGTTATTCGGATCAAGTATATTAAAAAAATCTTTAAATGAAGATTTAAAACTTTTTTGGGGCACTAATTTCTCCCTGACACTGACTGATCTGACGTAATGCCCAATCCCCCATTCTTCTCTTGCAACTGTACAATCATCTGCACAAGCTGCTTTACTTCACATCTCCTCCTAAAATAACAATGGCGCACCTGTGCCATGAACCCCTCATAGGCACCCCTGGTGCATATACAAACATATATAAAACATCAGAAGTAATTTATAATTTACACAAATGCAACATTTCTCCATTGTCCTGTATTAACAATGACCAAGGGAGACCCAAAAATTATAAAAATTACTGAAAACATATTCAACATGTTTCTTAAACATGAGTCGCTCCTATATAATTCATGGATCCTTTTGAACATGTTGAAAGAGGGCCCATCATAAAAGTTTTTGATGGGCCTCCCTTGTATTTTTTCGTTCCAGGGCCACCAATGGTCTTAATCCGGCCCTATATATTATCTATAAGAAAACAATTGCTATAAAATGTAAATTACAGGTCAGCAAAAATAAAACAATGCTAAGTTGTTTCAGTTTAGTTGACTGATTCGTATGTGTTGGGGTGCGCTGAATCCAGGAATGACAACCGTTTTGTCCTGAGACGTCTGGATTTCGAACAAACGGGTGGTCATTATTGAACAAAAGTATGAACACAAATATGCGATTTACAGAAACACCATTAACAGCAGTAATCTTACTAAATTCGTTTTATGAAGAGATTTATTGTTTTTGGTTTTTCTTTGTAATCTCGTACTCTCATTCATGACACATTACGATATGTGACAGTGATCCCCATCCGGACCAATTTACATGTATTTTCATGTTTCGCGGAGCACAAATACATTGAAACTTCCATGTTCATTTTTATTTTGTTGTGATGCATTTGCAATTTAGCGATTTCCAGCTACCTGTTTGACCACGTTACATTTCGATTGTGCAAAACTTGACATCCCAGGAGGAAACGGGGGTCATTTTCGACTTAGGTGCACCCAGAAACTTATGCAAACAGCTTTTTGGTTGCAGATCTGTGTTATTATTTAGTTTCAAGTTATGGAATCATTTGAGATTTCAATTTAGCTGAATATTTCAATATTGGCAAAATTAAAAAGCCTGATGGGAAATCTGGAATCTTTCAAAGGCTGAATTACGAAAAATATGAAAGGTTATTTTCGAAATATCGTGGGCTGGCAATGCTGGTCTGGAATGAGCTGACTGTATTGTCAGTACTCGATGTGTTCTATGTCCTCCTTTCCGTTACCCCCGTGTACGAGGACTGCGTGACGTGTGCCTTTTTGTATATATACCATTACTTACGTTACGAGGCGCAAGGCCCACTAAAAAATTCACCATCCAGGGCCCACCGGGAAATATCCCGGTTTCCCGCCTGGCCAGTACGGTCCTGGAATGTATTGAATCACTCACCTCAAGAAGCTTACAGTCCTTCGATGTAGTCTCCGCCAGCCTGTTGAACCCTTCGCCAGATGTCTGCTAACCGTTGAATACCTGTCAAAGCTCCACGTTGTGAGAGGGTGTTGATAGTGCGCCCTAAGGCACGAACAATGCTGGAAATGTCTCTGAAGCGCTTGCCCCTGAGAGGTTCTTTCATTTTGGAGCTCATATCCGGGGAGTATGACGGGTGCTCCAGTACTTCCCAACCCGATCGTCATAACAGAGTCTGTACTGGATACGCTGTATGGCATCTGGCATTGTCGTGTAGGAGAATTGGTCCAGACTCCAGGAGGTGTGAACGTTTGCGCCGAAATGCTGGTCGCAAATGATCAGTGAGGTATGAAGCATAGTATACAGCAAGATGGTAACGTCCGGTGGAACTTCATGTGACAGGATAATGCACTCGTGGTCGTATTAATCAGCTTCAGGTTTGCTGCCTTTTGCCTAATCCTTTTCGGTCGTGGGGATTCTGGGTGGTGTAATTTATTCGAATAACGTTTCAATTCAGACTCATAGGATCTTCCCCACGTTTCGTCACTTGCAATAATGCGGTGCAAGAAGTCATCACCTTCCTCTTTGTAACGTTGAAGGTGTAGGTGTGCACATTTCCACCTATGCCACTTTTAAACCTCGGTCAGAGCATGGGGTACCCATTTGGCTGAAATTTTCCGCATGTCAAGATCTTGTGTTAGCATGCGGAACACTGATCCGGAAGAAATGTTCAGCTCCTGCACCCATTCACTACAAGTCCAGCGCCAATCACCGTCAAGCAGTGTCCGTAGTCTTACAAGATTAACCCCATATGCCCTCCACCGTGCATTTTGTCTGTTGACTATTGTCCCACCTGAAATGCTGCAACCCATCTCGCCACTGTCCTATACGGTAGAGCAGCTTCACCACAGTCCTCTACTAATCCTCTGTGAATCGTCCTTGCATTTCGTCCTCGTGCCACCTGGGATTTGATAAACACACGCTGTTCTGCGTGAGTGAACATTGCGTTAGGGCGGTATTTCACACAACAATCACTTTAACAATGTCTATTCCAAACACACAACGTAATATGGGATTGCAGCAGCGTTGAACTGACTCGTACACATCCACGGAACACAACGTACCTGAAGTTGGTCTTTATACAAATACATTTTAACCAAACTTATCACATCGTTAGTGCACTTAAAAGCACTAAGCACAACATTAGAGCTACCATTTTTTGGGATTTATTAAAGATTTTTGGCGTCGGGGCAACTTCAGAAATATCAAATTTAATATAAATTGACGTAGAAATATAGGGTTAACGGCAGTCATTAGTGCATCGTTAGTGCACTTAAAATCACTAACATTAGTGCTACCTTATTTTGCGATTTATTCAAGATTTTTGGTGGAGGACAACTTCAGAAATATCAAAATCTGTACAAATTGACGTAGAAACATGGGGTTAACGACAATCGTTAGTGCACAAAGTACTAACGTTAGTGCTACCATATTTTGGAATTTATTCAAGATTTTTGTTGTGAGGCAACTTCAGAAATATCAAATTCCATACAAATTGACGTAGAAACATGGGGTTAAGGGCAATCGTTAGTGCATCGTTAGTGTACTTAAGCGTTAGTGCTATCAAAGTTTACAAGTTATTGAATATTTTTGGTGGGGGCCAACTATAGAAATATCAAACTCCAAATAAATTGACTTAGAAATGTGGGGTTAACGGCAATCGTTAGTGCATTTAAACGCACTAAGTACTAATGTTAATGCTGCCATATTTAAGAATTTATTGAAGATTTTTTGGTGGAGGCAACTTCAAAAATATCAAATTCCATACAAATTGACTTAGAAACATGGGGTTAACGGCAATCGTTAGTGCATCGTTAGTCCACTTAAACGCACTAAGCACTAACGTTTGTGCTACCATATTTTGGGATTTATTCAAGATTTTTAGTGGGGGACCAACTTCAGAAATATCAAATTCCGTACAAACTGTTAGTGTTTTCTAGAAACACTAACGATGCACTAACGATTGCACTAGAAGAGATCGTTAGTGCTTTTGAATTTGGCGGAAATTTGACGCAATTAAGAATTCCCCATAAATTTCTTATGTGAGTTCCGTGACATGTAATTGTCCATAATTAAACTAATAGTGAAGCACTAACAAAATTCTTAGTTTTATAGAAGCTCTAACAAATGGCACTAGTTTTTTGTTAGTGCTTAAAATGTGGGTGCGAAGTTCACGCTGGTCCCCAAAGTTTTTTTTACTTGTAACACCTACACTAGTGAAGCACTAACGTTAGATGTTTGTGCTCTAAGGAGCACCTACGATGCACTAACAATTGCACTATGAGAGGTAATTAGTGCTTTTGAATTTGGTGGGAGTTTGACGTAATGAATACTTCCCCATGGATTTCTTATGGGAGTTTTGTGGCTTATAATTAATCATATCTAAACTAATGGTGAAGCACTAACGAAACTATTTGTATCTTCTAGAAGTACAGACAATGCACTAAGGAATATCACTATTTTTTTTTTCGTTAGTGAGGGCTAAGTTCACGCTATTTCCCAAAGTTTTGTTTTTACTTGTAGCACCTACACCAATGAGGCGCTAACGTTAGGTGTTGGTGCACTAACGTAAGTCTACTTCCGGGAGTATTACTCTCCCGAGCTAGTCCTATATGTAGCAAAAAATTAGGTCTTTCATATTCATTGGTAGCTCTAACCAAAAATTTGTTGTTAAGGGGTAATACTCAAATAATACAAACCAAGCATCTATGGATCCTCTATATTTATTATATAATTATATTATTAAAGAATGTAGTAAATAGGCAAATGCAACATTCCCTCCTGTGAAGAATATCGGCAATCATATGTTCAGCGACCCGGTCCTAAAAACGTAATCGAAAAATCAGCTGTTATACAACCCATACTGTTTTCTTCCTCATCAGTCATTGTGGCTGTAATTGTTCGGTTTCCCTGGAATTTTCGAAACCATTCTCGAAGAGAATCTAAGTTCACTAGGTATGGGCTCTCTCGTTGCAAAGGTCCCTACAAATATAAAGCAATGCATTAATGACCAAGAAAGGTTATATATATATAAACATCAATCGCACAAGGAGGGCATGAAATCTAGAACAGTGTGAAGTCGTAGTGTGATTGCGAAGGTAAAAGATGGAGGCACCAAGTAAAAAGGTTTGCAGGGATATTGCAATTATAGGAAAGCTAACAGTAGCACTAAGTATAGAAATCTGAAGACACGCTATTATAGAGAAAGAAAAGCTGAAGACACCAACCACAGAAACATAGTGGTATACATGGGCATCGGCAGGGGGGTCGAAGGGGTCGGTCGACCCCCTTGGAAATCTAGTTAATATTACCTTAATCTTGAAGTAGTCAAGCATGTATATTGACCTTAGAAGGTGTTTCCGGAGACAGGATCGTATGTTCCCTCTGTAGCACTTCACGATAATTCCTGTTTTCAAAATCTCAAACGTTGAAAGAATCAAGCAAATTATCCTCAATCGTTCCCATAGAAAATGAGGAGCCACATCTTTTTAATACTTCTGCAGTGGTTTCCTTTGTAAAGCAGAATAAAAGTGTTTCTCTGACTTATTTGTCTGACCTTTGCAACAATCGGAAAAGTATGAGCATTTAACACATATTGATGTTAAAAATAACCCAAGAATTCTGTTTGTGAAGGCAATAATGTCACCAACTCCTCTGCACCTGTTTGCCCTCTGGCTGTAGCAAGGTTATCCTGAATGACCCCGCCTCCTTTTAAACCAAGAATCTTGATGGATTACAGAGAGGGGAAAGGGTCGAGAAAACAAAACTGCAAATGGAGCAGCAGGAACAATGATTCTAATGTTGACAAACATTGTCTACCTTGTTCTTAGTAGCGTTCTGAGCAGAAAGAAATTGAACTTTTTTTTTCCTACGAGAACCCGCGGTTTAAATGTACAATGTTATTTTTAGCGGGGAGGATGGAGATTGACCCTTTTCAAGAAGAGAAAGGTTTAGTTTTGCATAGTTGGTTGTGCGCAGTTATTGGAAATCCCTGTTTCTGGCGTCATATAGGCGGTTTTCGTTTCCAAAACTTCAAAGTTGCTCGGGAGTGTCGGAAACGGATAAATGTGTGTGGTTTTCGATCTCTGGTCTTCCTTCAGAGTTTAGTGGGTGTTTTCCCCTTAGTTTATAATTTACTTAATGTCTCATGTGTAGGTGAGTGAATTGGAAAGAATTGCTTTTTAAAAATTAATCATGCATAAGCATAAGCAAATGAAACTCGATGTTTTTCTAAAACAGCAAGTGTCCTCAAAATTGGAGAACACCAAGCGTAATATTCTGTGTGTTGAAAATCTGAGCGAAGAAAAAGATATGCCGGAGGGCAATATATGTTAGCGTACCTTCTCCCCAAATGTCTCCTTGTGCAACTTTATTAGGTGAGGAGACGTCCTGTGACCCAAAAGACATTGGCAATTATGTAGACTTAAATTTGCAGTCAAGTTTGTCGGACACTAGTCGATATGAAATATTGATGTCACCGTGGCACCCGACCGAAACATATGATTTTAAATAAGATGTTATGCCAGGAAAACGCCCCTTTTTGTATAAGTGGTTTGTTGAATTTCCGTGGCTAGCATATTCTAGAAGGTTGCGAGGGGGATTGTGCAAGCAGTGTGTTCTTTTTTGATCTCCGGTAAAAAGAGGATTGCAAGGGTCTTTTATACTAACACCGTTTAGAAAATACAATGATTTTTTTTTGCATCTGTTCGGCAACACGAACAATCTGAATGGCATCGGACGTCCACAGAACGTGCTCAGTTATTTCGGAATGTTATATCTACGAAAAGGAAAACCGAAAAAACTGTCATCAATTATTGAGACAATTGTCTTTTGTGCGACACATGATTTGTCTTTACGAGGAGAGAATGCTAAATCTTGCAATTTCTACGATCTTCTCCAATTTAAAGTAGATTCAGGAGATATAACATTCAACCAACACTTTGAAACTGCTGCTCAAAATGCAAAATACTTATCTGTGCAGACTCAAAATGAATTCATATCAGTTGCAGGTAACACTTTATATGAACAGTATGTAAAGCCTAAAATTGTTTCTTCCCACTATTATAGTGTGCTTGAAGATGAAACATCTGATATTGGGGGTGTAGAACAATTGTCTATAGGTATTCGGTTTTATGACACTGTTGAAAATCAGATGCGGGAAGATTTAGTAGGTTTCATTCCATTAGGAGAGTTAAGCGCCGCATATATTGCTAGAACAATTCTAAAAGCATTGGAATAACGTGGATTATCTCAGTGTGAACTTGTAGGGCAGGGTTTCGATGGTTGTTCCACCATGGCTGGATGTAGTAACGGTGTACAAAGCATTATCAGACGACAATTCCCAAAAGCGTTTTTTTTTTTTTTTTTTACCATTGTGCATCACACATGCTTAACCTTGTCGTTAATAAGCTATGTTCCGTTTCTTACATACGAAACACAGTGGATACTATCAAAGAAATCACAATTTTCTTTCACGAGAACCCATTAAGAAGAAAGATATCCCAAATATCCCACTTCTTTCTGAAACTCGCTGGACTTCCAAATACAGCAGCATCAGAAAATTTTCTGAACATTTCATAGAACTGTCAATAATTCTACAGTTTCTGAAACTAGAAGCAATGCTTATCGTCTTTTTTGTGCAGGAACAACAGGAACCTTTATTGTTTCTTTGTCAGTTATCAGTCAATATTCTTTGTACCTTGAGCCAGTAGCACAAATTTTACAAGGAGTTCAGTTGAACTTAATGGCGGCAAAATCACACAGTTCGGAGTTGATTTGTATGTTCAAAGAACAGAGAGATACAGCTGAAGTTACATTTCATTAGATCTCGAAAAATGTATTCGTGTTGCTGATGAACTGAATATTCAGCTGTCAGTCCCCAGACTTGCATCTCGACAAGTTCATCGTGCTAATCCTCCATACACAAATGTGGAAGAATATTATCGGCGAACCATATTTATACCGTACATAGATTATTTGTTACAGTCGCTAAATAATAGATTTTCGGAAGAACATAGTCCAGGCTTTTCACTCTTCACATTGCATCCCCGTGAAATTAGACACCTCTAAACTACAATTCATGAAAATGAAGGATGAAATAAATGAAATTTATGAATTTGACAATTTCCTTCCTCAAGCTGAATGCTGGTATGATTTATGGAAACACAGAAATCTAGATGCAGACAGTTTAGAGAAACTCTCTCTTTCTGATTTGATGGATCACGCCACATGTTATCCGGCAATAAAGCAAGAAATACAAGTAACGGTTACCCTCCCCGTTACAATATGTAGTGTTGGAGAAGTTTTAGCACCCTAAGAAGTGTGAAAACGTGGTTAAGGTCAACTATCTCTGAAGAAAGATTGACAGGATTGTGTATGATGAGTCTCCATCGAGAACTTATGAATAAAAATAAAACACAATTCATATCAGACGTGTTGGATGCTTTTGAGAAAGAACCAAGGGTATGCAATTCTTGTTCAAGAAGTAGACCTATATGACACGTAATAATGCTTATTTATATATAGAGATTTTTTATGTGCACTTTCCCTTATATTGTGTGTTCGCTTTTTTATATAATTTGATTGTTCTGTGTTTTGTAAAGTGGTTGCGGAAGAAAGAAAGATTTTGTACATTTTGTGTGAATTTTATGAAACAAGAGAAAAGTTATTTCTACCTGGTGACTTAGTTATTTACAAACACGAAGATGACGACGATTTTATCTTATAAAATCTGCTCTTTTCTTGTTTCGTAAGTAAAACCGTAATATTTTCGTAAATACATTTTTGCATGTGTTATTTTTTTAAATTTCTATTTATGTGAAATGATTAGGTTCTGATTTTCATGCACAAAAAATATTTTCTTGTATTTATCGAGATCCCGAGAGCAGTTTCGTTGTTGCATGACTTCGCAAAGGACTGATAAATAAACATCAAGAAACATAGTACTGTTATAAAGTTTTCTCTTTTTGGGGTTGGTTTATTCTGAGTTTAGTGTCCCTTACAGCCCCGAGGGTGAGATATGGACCTAAAGCTTCATATGGAATACAAACTTCATGAGCTCAACTTCTACCGGGACTCTAACTCGAATCTCCCACACCAAAGGCACGTACGCTAGCAACGTAGTCACGAACATGCATTCTTTCTCTCTCTCTCTCTCCTTGGATTCTTTCAACCTTTGAGATGTTGAAAACAGGAATTGTTATGAAGTATTAAGGAGGAAACATACGATTCTGTCTTCGGAAAGTTCTTCTTAAATCAACATAATATATGTACTTGCATGACTTCCTAATTATAATATTGTGATTTTGTTTTATATATATATATATATATATATATATGTGTGTGTGTGTGTGTGTGTGTGTGTGTATTATTAGTGTTTGTTCTACACACCATGCGAAAGTTTCTGGCGACGCCCATGATGGTATACAAGAGCCAATCAGAGAAGATCTGGGATTTTACTTTTGAGAGAAATACGAGGTAATAAACAAGGAGTTTAAAGATGTACCTGGGTTGTTTATAGGAGACCTGGAGCGTAATGTAATTTTGGGGGGGGGGGGAATTGAGGATGCAAGATAGAGGATACTGGAAAGCATAGTGAAATACAAGGGCGCCCATCAGGGGGCCAAGGTGGGGCACTTGCTCCCCCCTAGAGGAAATTGTACTTCAGAATATCGAAAATCCAATAGAATTTTTTCATTAGTTACAGTAAAATTTGAAACTATTTTTGAAACGTCGCTTATACTTGCCCCTGCTTGGAAACTACAACATGGGCTCCCTTGGTGAGATCGACAAAATTGGAAGTCAAACAGACAAGACTGAGAGAAAAATGCTGAGGGCGTCAAGCAAGTTTGGAGGATTATGGATAGAAAAGATGAAAGACCATGTGGAGAAGCCTGGTTTCATTTGATTGTAGAAAAAAGAAACTTGGACACCAAGGAAAGAAGTCGATGGAGTAAAGATAGGGTATCAAACACCAAAATCTGCAAGCGTAGTTGGATTGTGAAGGAGGAAATAAAGGAACGCCAAAGACTCCTAGGGATAGTTTGATTGTGAAGAGAAAAATGGACGGCGTAAGCTGAGAGAAGGTGCCTATTTTTCAAAACTACTAGATTTGAAATACTATCGTAAAGTTACTCAAAATCAAATATTGTGCAATTATATTCCTAGATATAACATGAAATGATGACAAATTAGAGATATCAGCGTTAGTATTAAGAACGTACTTTTATTATTATTCTAAAACTTCTATTTCATAATTTACTACTTGTAAAAATATATTTTACAAGATTTGTTGCTTTGAGAAATAGGCCCCAGGGGTAAAGATAGTTTGTAAAAAGGAAAATTGGAAGTGTTAAGCAGTCAAATCTCAGGAAGTGGCGCAATTGTTGAAGGGAAAGGTCAGACTGAGATCTGAAACCAGGAGGTGCATTGGATTGTGGAGAGAAAAAATGGGGATATCAAACAGACAAGTCACTCTCTCCGGAGCGAAGAACTTCAAAAAAACTTTTCTTGTTTACAAGTGATGGATATAGTATGTTATAATATTAAGCCATTTAACGTAACTATTCTGAAAAACCAACTGAACGGACTTCACTAATGAGATAACTAGATAATTGGTGTTTACTAAGCTGATTTCTTCTGACGTAAGAAGATACTACAAATAATTGGATGCAATCAAAATACATGGGAGGTTCATTAAACATTTTCCCTGGCCTAGTTATAATTAATGTAGAATACTGACATTTTACGAGGGCAGGTTGAAAAGTTCTCGGCCTGACCCAGAGATGGCACTCCAATCAACAAAATTTGATTGTTCTTGCCTGGGGGTGCTTTTCAATTGTTGGTATAACAAGTGTCAACTTGTTCTCTCAAGTAGTTTGTGTGCAGGCATTGTTCCAGTTAGACGTCTTGCGTGTTAGTTGTGAAAATGGATAAACATGAATATCGTGTAGTAACCACATTTTTCGTTTTGGATGGATTAACCCCTACGGAATTTCATCCAAAGTTGACAAAAGTTTACGGGGACTCTGCTCCTTCTATGTCAACCGTTAAAAAGTTGGCAGCTGAATTTAAACGTGGTCGCACATTCCTCGAAGATGACCCACGTGAAGGAAGGCGGAAAACCGCCACCACACCGGAAACAATCGAAAAAGTGCATGACATCGTGTTGGACGACAGGCGAGTGAAGGTGAGTGAGATAGCTGAGAGTTTGGGGATATCGGAGGAACGGGTGCTAAACACCTTGCACAAAGAACTAGGAATACGAAAGCTCTGCGCAAGATGGGTGCCGCATGCCGACCAAAAGCAAATGCGAAAAGGATTTTCGCAGCAATCTTTGGACCGATGAAAAGGGATCCGACCGATTTTGTGCGGCGATTTGTGACAATGGATGAGACATGGGTTCACCACTACACACCAGAAATGAAACAGTAATCCAAGCAATGAATGGAAGCCGGTCGTGCAGCGTCGAAGAAAGCGAAGACGATCGTATCGGCCGGAAAGGTTATGTGTTTTGGAATGCAAAAGCGATCACGTTAATTGATTACCTTGCAAAAGGGAGAACAATTACAGGCGAAAATTACTCCAACCTTCTTGACCAGCTGGATGCCAAAATTCGCAAGAAGAGGCCTGGCTTGAAGAAGAAAATTCATCTTTCACCAGGACAACGCACATGTGCACAAGGGTACGTGGACGATGGGAAAACTGCGGAATTTGGAGTACGATTTGCTCGGCCATCCTCCATATTCTCCTGATTTTGGCATCATCGGACTTCTATCTGTCCCAAAACGTGCTTCACATCTAATGAAGAAGTTGAGAGGGTCGTGGATGACAATTTTCACAACCTTCCAGACACTCACTTTCGGGAAGGATGTTGGAGAAACGCTGGACTAAGTGTATTGAAGTTATGGGAGATTATGTCGAAAAATAAAATCATTTTTGAACTGAAATTCGCAGTCTTTCATTGTCAGGCCGAGAGCTTTTCACCCCGCCCTCGTAACTCTATAGATTATGAGAAAAGTTTCATCTTTCAACTTGGAACATTTACTGTGTTACAGGCACTAAAGCGAAAAAAAGTGTAAAGATGGATGCGATTAAAGCCTGAACGGTGTTCCTATGCATACTAAAGCAACCATTTGATGATACGAAAAAAATAAAGAGAGGAAGCCCCATCATGTGACGTTGTGAAGTACTAGAATCGTCAGTTCAAGTCTGATCGGACTTTCGTAGAAACGGCACCCATTCCGGAACGACTTCAGTTTGCCATTGATGAAGACAAGTAAAAGCCTATATCTTGGAAGATCACCGCATAACCGTTCTCCAACTGCCTGAAGATCACAAGATATGCTAGAGATCTGTAAAAATAATAATAATAATCCATGAGCACTTATACGTGCATACAGTGTCTGCCCAATGAGTTCCCCGGCTAGTGACACGTTTCCAAAAGCAGGAACGAAGAGAACAATTACAAAAAAAAGGTGGGAAGATAGTACAATATAAAACACGAATGGAGGGAGAATTGAACAAATGAACGAGATAGTATAGCAATCTAATATTAGAAAAAAAGCAAAGTCGAAGGTCAATTTCAGAAAATATGACAATCCTTGGATAATATGCGAAGAGTTTCATGAAGAACATAACGCCTATTTAAAAATGTATGTTAGAAGAGCGAAACAAAAGATGCTTTTTCGATTATATTCGTGTAACCTCACTTTCACCCGCTCCTAAAATACATTTTGATTGGAAACAACTACTGTCGCGTATATTTCTACGCGAATTCTAATCACAAACCTTAATCTACAATCTACTATGTTCCTATATTTTGCCAAATCGTATTTTTACCTTAAATGCAGCATTGTCTTCTGGGGTTCTTCGACACAACTGCAGACAAGAAAAACGTGAGAGCCATATACGATTCAATGTTCCAATTCACTGCTCCGTTCACAAGTGATTTGAGCATGTAAAGAATCACATAAACAAATCATAGTACTTGCAGAACTCAATGGAAACAACATTATCCAATAGACCAGGTCTTTTCAGCGTATTGTATGGATACCACTGGTGATACGCCGGGCGCTGTTCGTGGTACGTACGACTTATGGTGGTATCGGGCCCCCCCCTAAACTTTGGCTGGCTCCCCTAAAAGTTTCACGGTAGGCTTGCAAGTGAACTATAATATGGTGATGAAGTATAATATGATTGGGTTGGGCCCCCCATAAATTTTTGGGCTGACTACGGGCCGGGGTGGTATTAAATAATAATATGCTCTCGAGGAGGTACGTCAGTGGAAAAGGTTAAGAACTCCAATAGACAATTAATTACTAACTGATAAATTTATAAAATAGTCTGTCCTCCTTTTGTTTTTGGAAAAGTTTACATGAAAATGAAATCAACCAAAACTACAATTTTAATATTGAAAACTAGTATTAAAATTATCATTCCAAATAATCATATTATAATTTATTTTTTATTATAAACCTAGTTAACCATTACCATGAAAATATGTAGCACGTAATGTATCTAGCACGTAGATTTTTATATTATCGGACTTTTGCAATAGAGGCACAAGATCACAAGTTAATTCTGGCCCTCTATACCTAGTCATAACTCGGCTTTATAATCCAAATCCTTCACTGTAAATACTACACGCCTCTGGAACAGTGTTTCTTTCAGAAACAATGTTCCGGGGGGGGGCACACTTAGTATTCCGGGGGGCACTGCTGATACTATTCTATTTATTGTATTATAGACGTATTATTTTGGTCTTCTCCGGGGGCACTGTCCCCCCCCCCAAAAAAAAAAACAGGTCTGGAAGAAACACTGCTCTGGAACAGTTTACCTCAGTCAATCCAAAATGTTTCAACACTTACCAATTAAAAAAGAATCTGTGAATTCCCTTCTCTCAGACAAAGTAGGACATGAACTACCTACATGATTATTAAATACCTACTAAAATAATAACTCAGGAGCACAGAGCACTTCTGTTTTTGTCCACATGCCTTTGATAATGTAACCGCTCCTTGTACATGAGCACACTCGATACTGCTATTTGCACCGCTATTGTAATGGAATATTACTGCTATTTACACTACTATTGTCATAGAACGAAAAAAAAAATACATCGAATAATACAATAAAGCTACAACTGTAGAACTTATTTACTCACCTTAGGTCTGTTACATGTGTCTTCCTTCACAAAACCAAGCGCTGCAAGTATTAAGCTTGTATATGACCCTTCCGTTTCTTCTCCTTCCTCAGTAGAAAGGTACGCACAGATTTCGTCCACATCCTTAACGATGTTTCCGGTTACAATCTTCACCTATCAACAGAAAAAGATTCTATGATGCTATTCATTTGTTTCTATAAGTCATTTTTTATACGTCTATGAATAGTAACAAGAAGCAAGGTCAGATTAAAGGGGCTTAGGGTAGCTGTAGACCCGGGGGCCTTCAGATGGACGCGGGCCTCCACCCTGATCAAAATATCAATTGGCTGTCTAGAAAGAATCATACAAGATACAATCATTATCATAAATTAAAATATGACCAAATATATGAAACAAATTTCTCCGTTTGTCACATCTACTGTCTTAATAAATTTGTACCAATCAGGTTTAGAAAAGAGGATGGAGTATAGTGCATGCGAATCGTGATTCATATTTTCTCGTTGGATAAAAGTTTTCTACAGTTTCATGTAATCGTAGAAGATCCAGTCCCTATCAAGCAGAGAAATTAATTCACTGCGTGGATGCACAACCCATTATTATTATTATTATTATTATTATTATTTTGTTTGTTTGTTTTTTTAATGTAAAGTTCCGTCTGTTTATAAACTCCGTATTCTTGGAGTCGGGTACAATTTTTGACCACAAAATAATAGAAGGTTTACTTCGTGTATTTCCTCAACTTTCCTGCTATACTTTCACAGAATATTAGGCGAAATCAACAGAGGCCATATATTTTTTCTGCCACATGTAGGATTAAAAATAGTTCAAAAAGATATATCGGTTATCTTATGCGTTCTGTTATTTCCGTTGAAAATCGAAATATGGGGCATATTTCGTAGCCGGGGCTTGTTACAACGTAACGTCCCTAGGGGTCTTATTCCGTAGCAGTATTTGCAAAAAATGTGGAGTATATGCATCGTAAAACTTGCAAAAATTAGTTGTAAATGTTATGCTCAGTGGCGTATTTACGATTTTGTTTCGGGGAGGGCTTTGCTAACTTTCGGGGGGGCTTTGCCTGAAAATGTGAAAATTCTGCAAGATATTTCATATACTTTACTATAGTAAGATTTCGGGGGGGCTTAAGCCCGGAAGCCTCCCCCCTAAATACGCCACTGGTTATGCTTATCATCGCAAACTAAAATGAAGACTTAGGCCAGCTACACACTATGAGATAAATCCTAGGAAATATCTTAGGATTAGAATTTTAAAATCAGAAGATAAATTAGCAATATATACCTTATCTGTCCTGCACCACGCTTCATTTTGTTGAGTATTTTTGCTCTTTCGCTCCCATATGGGAGAAAACAAATTTGTTTTCACTTTCTCTCACCTGATGTCGCTTAAATCGAAATCTTCTGAATTTTCGTTCCGAAATAAAGCGTGCTCTAAACAAGAGAAATCTCATAGGATCGTTCAGAACATAGGTAATGACATGCGATCTGATGCCATATCTAATGCGCCATTATAGTCAAGGCAATGACATTTTTGTTTGGAGGGACCCAATACTTTCCGAGCGTACCATGTACTGTAAATTTCTCAATACATAATTTTCGACCTATGTATTAAAGTCATTTGTTGCTTACTCAAACCAAAATTAATGTGGGAGCTTTGGAATAATCCAGAAAGAATCATATTTTGGGGAATAATTTCTTTATTTGTATATTATTTCATTGTAAACTCTGTATATGGTCATTTCAAATGGATGATTATTGAAATAATACATCTTAATCCGATACAAAAACATAGATCAATAATTGGACAGAATTTTCTAAGATTGTCCACCAGTCCGAAATGTTGGAATAAAGAAGTGGTAGGGAACGGGAGAACCCCGAGAAAACCCACGCGCACTGTGTTTGTCCACCACAAATTTCACTTGGCGCGAGCTGGGATTGAACCGAGGACCCCATACATCAGAGGTAAACATTTTACTACTAACCCATCGAGACTCCCCTGCAGATCATTCTATTTGGTTCAATATTCGTAAGGTGCCTGACATTTAACATGTAATACCTTACAAACGGTACAAGCTATGGTAAAAATCATTACACCAATGAATTTCCGAGAAAATTTTACATAAATTTTTGATGTATCATTTGCATCTATTCCCATTTGAAAGACCGAAACTTGAATCCAATATGGCGGATCCAAGTTGGCGGCCGGGATGGGTAGCTTGTGTCAGAGAAGTAATACTTAATCCAGTTTATTTTGCATATGCCTACATTCATGTCCAGTTACATCTAAAGAAATTAAAAGCAATTTTATGTTCAAGCGTTATAGTAGGTCTAGTGTATGATTGAATTCCGGATGGAAAAAAATTGAAATGAAATCTGAGTTTTACGACACACGGTTATGCCAGTTAGGCTAAAGGAGACGGTGATTATGAGAGATGAGTGAAATGGTGGAATGAACAAAGTGGGAGGAAACGGGAGAACCCCGAGAAAACCCACGCACACCGTGTTTGTCCACCACAAGGTTCACTTGGCGGGAGCTGGGATTGAACTCGGAACCCTATGCACCAGAGATGAACTCTATCACTGAGCCAACGCGGCCCTATTAAATTCCGAGTATATGAAGTCCCATAAATATTCAAATTACCTGTATGGTACGCTAGAATACAATACAATACACATTGTGCCGGGGAGAACTTTGCATTTGAATCAATTTTACACGAAGGGACACTTCACAAATGTACCTCGTTAGTATCACAAGCGAAAATGAGAAATATAAAAATTATACAATGAATTTAAAAAAAAAAAACAGAATCTTAGCGTAAAATGAAAAGAAATCACTAACAGAAGAATCAAAAAATAAAGAAACCAGAAACTAAATGTCAAATTTAAATTTGATACAAATCTATACCTGTAGGTTACACCTGTATCTTTAAAATTCAGGGGGAATTCTACAGCTTTGGGATGGGAACTTTTTTTCCTTGTAACATGTCTAGATATAACATTGTGTTGCATATTTTGTATCACTGTTGCTAAGCATTAATATTTAACAGTCAAAAATGTTAGTTATGACATAACCAAAAGTTCTATCGTACTATTAAAGCTAGGACTTACATTTGAGGGGTGACAAGAGAATTTCCTTTGCATCTATACAGAATTTAATTTAATAACTACAAATAGTACAATATTGTCTCTTTGGCTTTGTGTAGTTTAAATCTCTGGCTACTTACTAGTTAAGTGTTAGACTATTCTGAATGTCTACTTACAGTCCATCCTCCTGGTAAGTCGTCAAGAAGTTCCAATGTATTAGTCACTGAGATCTCACAGTCACCAGTAAACTCAAGCTGCAAACCTCCCAATTGTACCATTTGTCTATCACATTCACATTCCTCAACTTTATAAACCTCTATTCGGTTGTTATCACACTGAAAGAAAATGAAATCCAGTGCTTTATTAATAAACAATATATCATCAACCGTACGAATATGGAAGAAGTCAAATTTTTCAGTCTTTGGTTTTCCTTTTCTTATAAAAGAGAAATGTAGTGTCATGGGGTAGCTCTGTAATGTTGTCGAAAAATCAGTGCCTTTCCAAGTAATATGAAGGAAAATATATTTTAAAAACCTCCATTTTTTTCATCGCTTTTGTGTGACGTCAATGTTTCTGCCCCATAGAGTACATATTGGAATCAATAAAAACAAAATCTCAATATTTAATTAGAAGTGTGTTCAATACAAAAATTAGCTAATCGTACTTCAAAATAAAAAAAATCTGACGTCTTTAGAGTGTAAAAAAAATTCAATTTATAGTATTTCAGTAATATATGCCTTCTTGATTATCTTCCATGCGTCTCAGGGGTAGCCTTCCCAGTTTAGGAACCAGTGGAGTATTGGATCTGTTAAAAAAATATAAAAGATTAGGAAATGTTGTGATTTATAAGTAGTGAAGCGTAGGTACTCATTGAAAAACTAAAGATTATCACCCATGTTGTACAGTACCACCATATTTACACGAAGGTAAAATATTACATTTAGAAACATACATTGCATTTCCGTTACTATTGGCGGATTGTAGAATTTATTATCCCTTATATCCAGAGTAAAATTTACCTGCGAAAAGCATAAGATTTCTTAAAAGCAAGACTTGCAAGACTCTTGAAAGCAAAACCAAGACTGAGTGTGCAAGACCAAGACAAGAGTCCCAGTGCAAGACCAAGACCAAGACGAACACCACCCGGGTCTTGGTCTTGCGTTTGCTCATCACTAAATATTACGTTAAACAGTTGTTGCAGACTTGGATTCTTCAAACCAAAACACACAATTAGCACGCTCAGGACCAGTAAAGGCAACTATCTTTGGTGCAACTGCCACTAGCGCTTACAGTGGATTGTTCCTGAACTAGTGTACTGCGTGAGTCAAAACTTGATATATTTTGCTACAGAATGACATTAAAACCATGTCTGTAAGATAAATTAATAAGTAATACGAGTTTTCAAAGTTGTAAAATCCTTTTTGATACACCCTGTATGTTTACGTAATTTCCTTTTCTTATCTCCTTTAAGAAATGAATTAATATTCTTGAACTATTATAAGCTAAAGTACCTCTGACATATTGCTGGGAAAGTAGGCATGCAAAGCCACAGACAAGTATGTGACTACCACAGTTGCAATTCAGATGATTAATTATGAAAAATCAATAAGTAGAGAATAGTTAATTGTTAAGAGCATGACTTACTAAAAATAATACAAATTTTTTTTCTTGTACTTGTTTATTCATAAGTGAAAGGAGATAATCAAATGCAACTTACCACAATCATAGATAATGTTATTCTACAACAGAAAATATAGACCTGAAAAATTTTAAGTGTCATTCACAGAAATTACAGTGTTGCCAGAAAAGCAATTAACCCAAAATCTAAGTTAAGGAGCGACTAGAGGAACGAACTCAACTGCATTTGATTCCGCCATGTTGTCTTGAAATCCCGTGAACTACTTTTTAAATAATTGTATTTAGTTTGTAATCAACAAAGTAGGTTTAACATACAGTTATTAAAATTAAATAATAAAATTATTTAAAAAGTAGTTAACAGGATACCAAAACAACATGGTACGTAATCAAATGCAGTTGAATTCGTTCCTCTAGTCGCGTCCTTAACTTAGATTTTGGGCGACTTGTTATTCTGGCAATTATAATTTCTATGGATGTCAACATTTTAAATTCTTTAGGTTTATATTTTCTGTTGTAGAATAACATTATCTATGATTGTGGTAAGTTGCATTTCGTTATTTCCTTTCGCTTATGAATAAACAAGCAAAAGAAAAATGGTAAATTTTGACGACCCGCTCAGGAGAGTAATGCTCCCGGAAGTACGTTTGTTCGCGCGCTACTCTAGCCAGCTGTTTTACGCGCTATCCTAGCCAGTTGTTTCAAGTTGGTTACAAAATGTATATCATGGAGTACAAGGGGAACAAAACGAACCCTATATCATGGAGTACAAGGGGGACAAAACGAGCCCTGCGGGCTTCTAACCCGTTCCTAGTACTACCGGTACTACTTATCTGCAGAAAAGTAAGTAAATCACTTGTTTTAGTATCATTTTCATATTATTTTAATTTAAAAAGTGTTATAAAAATGTAAAAAAAAACTTTCCTCGGGCCGGGTTTGAACTCACGCCAAAAGAGATTTTCGTTATTAGTATATAGCACTAGCCCACTCGACCACGAAGACCAACAACAACAATAGTTTGATTTCTGCTATTTGAATGCAACGTGGCAAGAAATGGATAACGCCAACCAATCAGAACTGTGCTCTTCGTTCCTACTTCCAGGAGCATTACTCTCCTGAGCTAGTCCTAAATTTTGTATTATTTTTAGCAAGTCAGATTCTTAACTCATGTAGGGTAGGTAGTTTTAAGGCAGAGAACACTTACGGGGATTTCAGAAAGCTCGATTTCCGGTAGACTCGCGTAACTTCATGCATATTTTGGACCTTCCTAGTGGATGTATAGTTAGTAAACGCGCCTTCAACATGGGACAAGATGGTTCGATTTTCTGATACGACCATGTGTAATTCAGACACTATATGAAACGGAAGGTCAATGCCTTGTTGCTGAAATGAATGGTCGAATGAATTATTCATTGCTTTAAAAAGTATCAAAACCGAATGCATACTTGAATTGAAATACATAATGAAAATGTTATTGTGTCCCTACTTTAGAAGTTAATAATTATTATAATTATGTGAAAATAAAGCTAGTTAAATTCACAATTACTTAGTTGTTTGAATCCGTTTCAAATTACAGTGTTACTAATTAAGTATGTAAATGTATACATAAGTAATATAATGATTTGTTACAGAAAAATTGAGAAATAAAAGAAACAAGTTGAGCAATCATGGCAACATGAATTGTTTTCTGTTTCTTGAATAACTTGAATTCAATATGCTGAGAAATATACTTAAAATGCAATGGCAAACTAGTTGTCATTTTTCACGTAATATTTGCACCTTAAGTAAGAATTTAAATAACGTCATCAAAGTGAAAAATTGTTCGACCTCTCAACCGGCTGGAGGTGTTTTTCGGTTTCGCTGACATTGCCAATGTGCCTTCCCTCTTGTAGAACTCTGGAACCGCCACTGCTCGTGTCATAAAACTCTCACATTTTGAATAGAAGTTTCCTATTAGAAAAAAATAATAGAAATCCCATGAATTTCATGCAGAAAACTAATGAACATCATGAAACTCTCGTGTCTTAAATAGAAATTCACCATAGAAAATAATAGAAATCAGAAAATTTCTCCAGAAGGTTATTTGCATTATGAAACTCTCCTGTTTTGAATCCAAATTTCCCATAGATGATAGAAATATCATTAACTCTCTGTAGGAAGATATGTATATCATGAAACTCGTACCTTTAATCCATTTTTGTATCACAAATAATGGAGATTCCATGAATTCTCTCCGAAACGTTATTCACAATATAAAACTGTCATATCTTGAATCGAAGTTTCCAATAGAAAATAATGGAGATCCTATGAATTGTTTTCAAAAAGTTATTCACATATTAGTACCAGTTACTTAGCCTAACTTTTGTGTCCCTGGGTTCCTCAAGGTTTAAAAACTTTGCATCCATTAAAAGTTTTTGAAAGACTTTTGATTAAATTTTCTATTTTAAAATATTCTTGCACTCATTTAAAAGTTTTCAAATAAATTAATTATCACTTTCAAATTTAAGTTTAAAATTATTAAACTTTTTGAAAACATTTGTTTAAAACTTTTGAACACTGTTTTAAAATTTTGTTTCAACTTTCTTGTTTAAAATTTTTCAAGTTCAAAAATTTTTACTCCCATCGATTTTTTTTTTTTTTGATTAAATGTTTAAGTTTTAAAATTGTTTAGAGTTGTTGAATTTTTAAGAAAACTTTAGTTTGAAAATTTTGTTTATTTTTTTTCGCTACTTAAGTATTTATAACTCACGTTAGTGAAAACTTTTGCATGCCAAATGAAAAATGTTTCTAAAGAATCGAAACTTTATGACAGGAAGATCCGGCAACGCTATATACAACAATATCATTATCATGTTGCAATCATACATATTAGAACAAGCTTATGCAGTATCAACAGAATTACATCACATCCGTCTATGACGTGTGCATCATTATTCTCGTATATAAGTATGGTTCGTAATAGTATCCGTTATAACGTCATCATAGCTACTTATATACAGTTTCTAAACGCACGTGATGTGGTGAAACCATTTACCAAGATCTCTACTTTAAATTAGAATACTTCTTTAAAATTATGTCTAACCAAGTTATGTCTATCAAGTTTGGATCCAGATTACTTATGATTCTGAAAAGTGATAAGAATGTAATTTTACCTCGAATGTACCTACCCATGGAAATTGAAAAACAACAGGAACTACTAAGTTCCAGTACCGTGTACCCATTTTACAGAGGACTTGGCGAAAGTGCAAAACCTTGTATCTACACTTTTTATGGAATTTTAGATTTTGGTTGCATTCAATTCCCCACATCTGAATCTACGTGTGTGCAAAAGCTCGTAAACGAAAATCCAATAAAAAAAACTTGAAAAACTAACTTTTAAAACCTCGTACCGTGTATAAGATAATGTAAAAGCAGAACGGTTTTATTGCTCTCCTGAAAAGTTTGGTTTTGATGAGTTACGAGGTTTTGTACTTTTGCCGTCGATGTTGCAAATTTAAATTTAGTACTCAAACGCCTGAAATAACATTCCATGTTAAAATTGAAAATAATACTTACTGTTAGTGGATCATTTGGTGTGCATTAGCTATCAGGCCCGCAACCAGCCACAGAGGTTTGGAGGAGCATGAATATGTCAGGGGGGGCAAGTCATTACCAATAGCTAAATTGTGTTTTTTATATTAATAATAGGGACATTCCATGTCAAATTAGCAAGTCATCAGGCTTGACCATCTCAAATTTTAGTTAAAAATGGTGCACAGCTTTACTACAGTGGGAGATGAAAAAATCCCAAATATTGCCCCTCTCCTTCTGAAAGTGTCACCATACAGGGTGTTCAAAAATTTCAAAAAAGGGCATTTTTCAGTTACATTGATTATTAAAAATTGTCATAAAATTTTAAACATATGCACTAGAGACATGGAACAAACACCATTGGAAAGCTTAAAGACTCTTCTACAAGTTGTAATATATTGAAGAAACTTGTACAATAAAAAATAACACTTCAAAAGTTCAAATTCAAATTTGAATTTTGAATTTCGCACAGAAATGTCGCACTGGATTTGTTCAAAATTGTCCAGGTTGTAGTGTGTACTAAAATACCACAAAGTTGCATTTTGGGCACTCAATGATATCCAATTCAAAATTCAACATAAACCGAACATTGCGAGATATTGACCATGTGAATATCTGGGTTCAGATCGATAACCACTTGCCTGCAGATATTTACCTGCATCATCAAAGGAATTTGTATTCAACTTCATTTGTTTCTTGATGTATTTATTTGAATTTACACAATTATCCACCTTTCGAGTTATTTAGAGAGGTATTAACTTGAAAGGTGGATAATTGTGTACACTCAAATGAATACATCAAGAAACAAATGAAGTTGAATATAAATTCCTTTGATGCTGCGGGTAGATAGCTGCAGGCAAGTAGTTATAGATTTGAACCCAGTTATTCACATGGTCAATATCTCGCAATGTTTGCTTTATGTTGAATTTTGAATTGGGTATCATTGAGTGCCCAAAATGCAACTTTGTGGTATTTTAGTACACACTACAACCTGGACAATTTTGAACAAATCCAGAGCGATATTTCTGTGCGAAATTTAAAACCCAAATTTGAATTTGAATTTTTGAAGTGTTATTTTTTATTGTACAGATTTTTTCAATATACTACAACTTGTTGAGCAATCTTTAAGCTTTCCAATGGTGTTTGTTTCATGTCTCTAGTGCACATATTAACCATTTTATGTTAATTTTTAATAATCAATATAAATGAAAAAATTCCCTTTTTTGAAATTTTTGAACACCCTGTATGGGGACAATTTCAAGAGGAGAGGGGTAATATTTGGGATTTTTCCATCTCCCACTGTAATAAAGCTGTGCACCAATTTTTACAAAAATCTGAGATCGTCAGGTCAGATTTTGTCATTTTATTGGTTGATTTCACATGGAATGTCCCAATAGCATTTTGTGTTAAGGTCTGGAGGAGCCACGAAAAGCTTAGAGGGGTCCGACCCCTTTAGCCCCCCTCTCGTTGCGGGCATGTTGGCTACCATGATGGATATTACAACGTCAGCATGAAATACAATATTTGGTGTTGAAATAATGCTTCATCAAACGAAAAGTACAATATATGTAGAAAGAAATATTGTGTACCTGTCAAAAACTGAGTGGAACAAATTTACAAATGCATTGAGTGGAACAACTGCATTGCAACGTGAAACATTCTGTTAAAGTGAGTTGCAAAATAAGTTACTGTTCTGGAAACGTATAATACATTTCGTACAACATTTGTATAGTCTGTATGAAGTTTGTCGACATCGATCATGAGTATACAGTTGTATTAATAGACAGTTTCTATATGACAATATGGTCTAAGATTTTCCACCGATGGTATTGCCATAGACTAGAGAAGACTTCAGATCGAATTAAAATTATAATGTAAAGAAAAACAGGTGTAAGAAATGTAAAATAAATTTGTAAGCAATATCCAAATCCTTTGCTCAACAATTACGTTTGCGATTAAGCATGACCAATCAGTGAGATTACTGAAAGTAAAAATAAAATTATGATTTTTTTGTGTTCTTTATTTCAAATACAACCAAAGGTATCAAGAGAACTTTCAAACGGATGTGATGCAACCCTGCTAATGTTTCTTCTCACATGTATGATTTTACCACGTTTATGCAATTCTTCTGTACAGTTACCAGATCTTTTTGTTCTGAACAGTTCTAAATCTTTAGAAAGATTCTTCGGCATGTAAATGTTTCACTGAGTTTTAAATTTTCAGATAGGAAATAAATAAACAAGATTTTCAAACTGATGGTTTTAAAAGATTTTCAACAAGTACAAACAAGTACAAACAACAACTTGAAAATTTTAAAGAAAGACGAAATAAAATTTCAAAGGTGTGCTCAGTTTTTTAACAAAAAGTTTTAAAAACATTAAAAATTTTAAATTTAAATTTCAGTGATAATTAAAAAAATTTTCAAAAATTTTTAAATGAGTGGAATACTATTTTGAAATAGAAAATGTAATCAAAAATTTTCAATGAATGCAAATTTTTAAAATCTGAAACATTTAAACAATAATGTTCAAACATTTTTTTTTGAAACACAGGTCAAAAAAATAAACAAAATTTCAAAACTTTCCAAAATGCTCAACCAAACTGCATAAAGGATAGTAATTTTTTCCCCATAAAAGGGAATTAGATGGATCACTCGGTCCTATATTTCTATATCGAATTTTTAAATTTGGTAAATTCGGTATCACTTCTAAAATTTAAAAGTTGTGTGTCAATATACCATGTCCTATGAAACAGAATGGACCCCTATACTGAACTATATGACAATATAACGTAATAAACCATCATCAAAGGGGATAAAATAGGTTATAAACCTTCGAATTTTGAATTTTTGGTAATCTTTTTACCCACAGATGAAAATAAGATGGACCACCAAAACTTGCAGAGGCCATATCATCGACCTATACTACCATACTTAATTTATAGTTTTGGCAATTTCCAACATTTAAGAAATGGTTTTCCTCCCGAAATTTGAGTGTGTACGGTAATTTGAAACGTACTCGTTCTCAAAATTTAGGAGTGGTCCTATAGGTAGCCCTAGGTCAATTATCCTGGGCCAGGAACCATGTCACCTGAATCAGGGGCACAAAAGTTCGGCCAAGTGGCGTTAGTACTACTCACATCATAGAAAATTCACGTCAGTCGATATCACATACTGATTTTACGATACGACGTCAGTGACACAAATTCTGAGTTTGCAATCTTGTTGCCTATTTGTGTATTAATAAGCAAATCGTCGCTCTTGATCAAAAGCTCCGATGTTTTTCACAGACTCACCACCAAAATTCTTAACTCGTGCGTTTCATTACAGTCCGCAAACTCTGCGAAGACTGATATGGAATTAGGTTCGAGGACTAGGGTAGCCTGGCGTACCACACGCCGTGACTGGATGCACCTAATAGTTGGACTGTGTATTGTTCATAAATGAGTCGACGTTCAGTTTACAAAGGGACTCTACCTCTAAAGGGAAGTCGTACAATTTTACACCTGTTCGAACGGATAGTTTATTGAACTTAAATTTATCGTAGCTTCACTCCCGCCAAGTGGTCTTTCTAAAACACAGTGTCCTTGGATTTTCTTGGTGTTCTCGTTTCCTTCCACTTTCGACATTCCACTATCATAATCCTTTTCGTCATAGCTGTTTCCCTTAACGTCCGTGCACAATCGCGGGACGTTAAACTTTAAAAAAATATATCGTACCCTCATCTTCAACTTGCTTTCCAGGGGTGAACTGATTCCTGACTTCCGCTTTATGAATGAAAACCACGTCCACCCAGGCCCGCATCCACGGGGGGGCCGGCCCCCCCCCTAAATTTTGGCTGGCCCCTAAAAGTTTCACGGTAGGCTTGCAAATGAACTATAATATAATGATTAAGTATAATATGATTGGGTCGGGCCCCCCCTAACTTCTACCGGGCCCCCCTAAATTTTTGGGCTGGCTACGGGCCTGCGTCCACCTCGTGTCACTTTAGTCAACGAGTAGCTTGAAACAGTGGATATTAGGCGGATAACGTCACTAACCCCCTCTCCTTACTTAATCCCTTTGAGCACGTATAAGATTCCCTCTGATAATGTATCCCAAACGTCACACAGTCTTGAACTCTGAATGCAAAGCGCTTACCTTTCGTACCTAGGATCTCTAGTTCGATCACCAACCAAGTAAGTTTGTGGTGTACAACATTGTGTCCATACGTTTGCTGGGAAAATCCCTTTCCTCCCACATTTTCATTCCATCATCTTTAACTTGCCTTGATAATATGTCTCCCTTACGCTAACTGAAAGAAAGACATTGCCTATGCTCGGCATGGTTCTGCCATCTAGCGAGATTTTTTTTGTGGTAAATGCAACAAAAACCAATCTGTTAAAGCATTTATATAATGCAAATCAGACTTGATACAAGACGACCCCTGCATAAGAGTGCACACGTAATTGCAATTTAATTTACCTTACTTCCGGGAGGTGGGTGGCCAACTCCGAGAATCAACCCTTCTCCCCGACGAAGTATGCCTAGAAGAACACTGATGCTAATTCATTTTTTAAAGAAAAAATTATATTTAAATATTTAACTTGTCTTAAAGAAGAGATCGACGTAAACTTACAATGGGGCTACACAAACAAAGTAACAGTCACAACGTAAATAAATGGTGTAACTGGTGCCTACACATAAAAAGCTTATTTCACTCAATTACTAAACCACACTGTCATTTATTAGAGAACACTCACTACTATCACTTGAACCCATGCATAATTATACTAAAATGAAACCATTCAATTCAGTGTTCATTTCAAAACAGGAAAAAGAACACTTCTACGCAGTGGCGTTTTTAAGGGGGCTTCCAGGCTTAAGCCCTTCCCTCGAAATATTATTTACTATATTAAAGTAAATGAAATATCTTGCAGAATTTTCACGTTTCCAGGACTAAAGTTGGCAAAGTTCCCCCCCGAAACAAAATCGTAAATACGCCACTGCTTCTAAGTATACGTTAATGGTGTAAAAGTAAATAAATAAATATTTAATTACAATAAAGTAATATGTATATCATTAGTTCTCATAAAAACGAGTATCTTAAAGCCACAACATTTGGTGCATACATAAATCTTCACTAGATTTAATCACATACGAAGCTTTTTTTTTTTAAATGAAGAAAGGAAATCTTTCAGTTTAACGTCCCACGATTATGCCCTTTAAGGCTAAGGGAGACGATGATTAAGGCAACTGAATCATGATGGAAGAATTGGTGGAATGCGAAAGTGGAAAGAATACCCTGACCAAATCCACGGACACGATATTGTCCACAACAAACTTACGGTACTTGTTGGAGATCGAACCAGGTACCCTGCGCACCACAGGAAAGAGATGTACCACTAAGCCACCGTGACACCCGCTTTTTTTGATTTTTGGTTCAAGAAAGACCTACAAGGGACTAAAGTGTATACCAAAGATGTATGCATGCTTCTAGCTGTTTCTAAGAACGCTTTGCATGTATGCAACCAATTTTACTTATTGGTGATGCCGGTTTACATAACAGCAGAGGACAAATACCTGGAAAATGGAATGGCGGTGGAGGAAATTCTTTAAGGACACTTTTCTTCCTCTCTTTTTAGCCAGCTTCTGAATCAAGACTTGGCAACGGCGGGTTCTTACAGCTGGTAAATAAATAAATAATAGTGGTGTAGTTATTTAACACTGTCAAGTTACAGCAAACTATACTTAAATTGACTCTTCGTGCCTTATGCAGAGTCGTTCTGACGCGTGATTAGTGCCATACTAAAGAGTTCGACTAATTGCAGTAGTAAGTCTTTCAGTATGACGCTAATCATACGTCAAAACGACTCAGCATAAGGACCTTCATGTTTATGGTCAAAGTGTTAAAGTATGAAGTTCAGAATATCTTACGGTTACGTTTCGTCTGAACCTTCTTTGTAGGTAATCCATTTTGATTACTCAGGTAACCTTACTTACACTGTTTTATATTTCTTTTTAGCTGGAGAGAAGTCCAGAAAGATGGTTTTGTTAAATGAAGTTACACAAGTAAAAGTTTTTTTTCAACTACATATTGTTTGTGTTATTGTAAATCGGTATAAAACAACAACATCAAAAGTAAATAACACTTCAAACAAATATACGATATCTCTCAGTTCCTAAAAAATTACAAATGGCAAAGACAGGCAGGGGGCAACGTGACGACATGCCGCTACCTACTTTTTCAGATCCACTTTTACCCAGGGGCAGATCCAGGGGGGCGATCGGGGCGACTGCCCCCCCCCCCACACACACACAGAAGAGGAAACTTTCTTATTATATATATATATATATATATATATATATATATATATATATATATATATATATATATATATATATATATAACCCATCCCAAAGTTTGGAGCCCTTAAAAGTAGCAGTTTGACAACCCACCGCCCCCGCCAGAAGTCGGTCCTGAATCCGCCCCTGGAGCCCTGATTGCCCCAAGTTTATGCGAAAAAAATTTACCCAAGTGAATACTTTCTCTCGTTTCTGTGTCTAAAATGCTTTTAACATCCTACAAATAGATTAGAAAAAACGAGGAAGAAGAGTTATTTATCTAACATATCATATTATCATACCACTGTTGATATAGTCCCACATTCAACGTAGACAATGAAGAAACAAGACACCACTGTAATAATTAATGTAGACATCATATTCCTGGTAGGTTCTGCTATTCCCATTTTATTCTAATGGCTTCAGACAATACGTTCATGAGTTTGAGAACGACATGGTTATCTGTCAATCAGTGAAATAAGGATATGATGTGTTGTCTTTCTCTCTCTCTTTCTCTGTCTGTCTGTCTGTCTATCTCTCTCTCTCTCTCTCTCTCTCTCTCTCTCTCTCTCTCTCTCTCTCTCTCTCTCTCTCTCTCATACGCAGAAACACACATGTACTTCCCTTTTCCTCTCTCTATTACATTATTAAAGACTAAAATGCGAAAATTTCAAAACTCGTCATTTCAGTCCGTGATGCCGCTGATAAAATATTTTCTTTTCAAAGCTTTTTTTCCACAATAATGAAAATATATATTGCAAATTTTATTTTTATTGTTCATGAATGCATCTGCCTGATAAGCGGATAAATCAGAACGGATATTCTAGTATGCACACACAACAAAGACATATTTCCGTTGTTAAGTACCAGCTTGTGCAATGTGCTTTGTATAGGTCTACTGATAGGTGCGACCCTGAGAGAAAAATCACTTTACAGATTTGTCATTTTTTCAGTTTAAAACTTCCACTACATAGAAACTTTTTTATATATAAAACGTAGAAGTTATATCTATCCAGATGAGATCTGAAAGCAAAGATAGAAATGGCGAAAGAAACTTCTATGAAATTTGACAAGTCAATATTGTTAGTCATGTTTCGTACGAAGTACACTGTGTGCCAATTAGGAAACAAGACTGATATATTTATTTTTTTCTGTGAATGTTTTGGGACGGAATTTTTCGTAGTATCGAATCTTGCGTGTGACCTTGGAAATTTGAGTACTGGAAACAAGGTTAGTAATCTTTGGTAGAACTTATTTTGAAAAATAGAAAAATGAAATGGAGTGAAATCTTTAAGTTTTACGTCCCACGGTTATGCCGGTTAGGCTAAAGGAGACGGTGATGATAAGAGATGAGTGAAAATGGTGGAATGAAGAAACTGGGAGGAAACGGGAGAACCCCGAGAAAACCCATGAACACGGTGTTTGTCCACCACAAAGTCCACACGGCGCGAGTTGGGATCGACCCAGGGACCCCAAGCACCGGAGGTGAACGCTCTACCACTCGCCCTCGCGCCCTCTTTGAAAAATAGAGTTTTACTATGGATGTGCTCTTTCCTAATATATCACCACAGTGAAGACAATAGAAGGTATCCCTCCCCCGGTGGTATCGTCTGCTTCTAGACATATTGTAATGTAATGGGTAAGGTGATCTAAAACTATAATTTTCGATATATAAAAGAAATAACTGCTTCCTCCAGACATGCTGAATTGTACCAAATTAGATCAGGTAATATTTAAGTATTTTATGTATATAAAAAAAAAAACACACCTGCCCCAAAGAAACGTCATTGCACCACCACCTTTAACTTACGGTCAAAGACATATAGTCAAGAAGCAATGAAATTCCAGTTCAACGAACGTAGCTTGTATGTTTCGAGAATTATCTGGTATCCTGGCCTTCCTATAATCCTCCATTAATGTTGACAGGGATTCATAAGGAAAATATCAGATTAGTAATATGTTTCAAATAGTATTCGTAATATTTCCAAATACTATTAAACGGATTTCGTAATAGGAGTTTCTTCTTTTTTTCTATATTGTTAATGAATGAAATATACCTTTCAAACTATTATACTGTATTCAACGTTCCCTTGCGTGTATTCATCGATAAAAGTTATAATTGTGTTATCAAGGATGTCCACAATGTATAAATAAGGTATTGTATTTCGAAATACCTATTTTTACCACAACTGATTAAACAGATAAGTGAAGGCGGATTTTTAACGCATTCACGCAACATGCAATGGCTTTTATTCTGAATTGACAGCAGGATGGTTATTCTTATCATATTTCCGATCACATTTAACTTTTTTCACAAGTGATCCGACAGGAAAGACTCTTCACTAAGCAAAGGAGGTCCAAATAAAACTTAACATTTTATTAAATTAAAGATTTCCTTTATTGACATACCATCCTCAACAACCATGCCCAATCAGCTGTGAATCAAATAGCAAATGTTGGACTAAAAGTTGACAACGTTCACTTTCCCATACACAGAAATAACCAGGACCTTATTCTGTATCTGCTCATCCAAAATTTAAGCGCAGTGCAAAACAAATGTTTCTAAAAAGCAATTTGTAATTGTTATGTCATAAATCGGAAAGTAAGACGCAATCTTTACGTTGCGTTGACGCAAACCGTTATGAAATGAAGTCCTCGATCACACTTCGGGTACATTCCGTACCAGCATCATCATCATAGGTATCAGGTCACTTACCGCAGCTGAGAAGCTTCCATGCTCCACGGTCCTCCACTAAGCTCTTCGTCTTCGCGTATGATCTTTCTGTTTTTATATCATCCATTAATATGTAGTCTCCTTCGCCCCCTTCCTCTCTTTCCTGCCATCATACCCTCTAGGACGTCCCTCATGATACAATCTCTTCTTAGGCAATGTCCCAACCAGTTTCTCTTCCTCTTCCTAATAATATCTAAAAGTGTTCTTTTCTCACCCACCATTTCTAACACTCTCTCATTCGTTTTCCGCTCTACCCAACTATTTATTTCCATTCTTCTCCACACCCACATTTCTAAGGCTTCTAGTCGATTTTCGTCACATTTATGTAATGTCCACGTTTCCGCCCCATACAGTACAACACTCCACATGAAGCATTTTATGAGTCTTTTTCTCAACTCTTTTTTGAAGGTCCCACAGAACAGACTTTTCTTCCTCCTAAAGGCTTCTTTCGTCATTTCTATCTTTGATTTTATTTCACATTCGCACTTCATGTTATTACTAAGAATATTACCCAGATATCGAAAACTATTCACTTGTTCTATTTTTTCCCCTCCTACTCTTATATTTGACACAGACCTCTTCGTTCCAGCCACCATGGCTTTTGTCTTTCTAACATTTGTTTTCATCCCATATTCTTCAAAACCCGTCCTCATTTTTTCTAACATTTTATTGATTTTCTTTTCAGATTCTGCAACAAGCGCCACATCGTCTGCAAATCTTATGCATCTAATCATTCTACCTCCCACCGAAATGCCGTCATTATCATATAGGCCCTTTTTTCACTATCTCTTCTAGATAGACATTAAATAGTGTTGCCAAGAGGTAGCATCCTTATCGAACTCCCCTTTCAATTGCACTCTCTTCCGTCAGTTCTTCCCCTATCCTAACACTTACTTGTTGGTTCATGTATAAGTTTCCTATGAGTCTTCTATCTTTCCATTCCAATCCCATCTTCGTTAGAACTCCCAACAACAATTCCCAATTCACGCAGTTAAAAGCCTTTTCTAGGTCAATAAATACAACATACACCTCTTTCCCTTTATCTATAAATCTTTCACCGATCGCCCTTAATAATCCAATTGCATCTCTTGTGCCCTTACCTCTTCTGAACCCGAACTGCTCCTCCTCAACTTCTTCATTTGTTCTTCCATATATATAACCTTCTGTTTAATATTCCGTGCCAGCATTCGCAAAAAATACGGAACATAACTCAACGCAAATAATACAAAAATCATTTGTACTTCCGCAATACCTTTTATCGCAAACTAGAAACCAGATTTTGCGTTGACGATATCCGTTAGACCCTACGCGATATTACGATTTGCATATAAAAAGTAATATCTATGGCATAATGGAAGTTAATCAATAACAGGGTTAGCATAAATGATTCATTCGTTCTGAAAGGGCTATATTTTAAAAAGTATTACACCTAAAAATGGTGGCGGGAAAGAGAGGGAGGGGGCGAAGGAGACTACAATTAATGGATGATATAAAAAGATATATTTAAAGAACTATAAACTCACCAAGTTTGTATTGTGTCGAGTTTGGCACCCTCTCATTGGCACATCCCAGTTCGTGACTACCTAAACGATGAACATCCGAATCGCTGGATTAAGCGTATTGGTGAAAATAGCTAGCTTCGTTCCCCTGGCCACCCAGATCTCTTGATTGAAAGCCCTGCGACTTTTTCCTGTGGGGGTACGTTAAGGATCTTGTTTACGTAGCCACACTACCGCAATCCTTAGTCGAGCTCAAAGAACGCATCAGTGCTGCACTGCAGACAATTGACAGGACTATGCTACAAAATGTATGGAATGAGCTCGAGTATCGTCTGGACGTGTGTCGTGTCACCAAAGGGGCACACATTGAACATTTGCAGAGGGTGTATAAACTTCGTGAGTTTGCGGTTCTTTTCGTATATCTTTGATGGGTGTACATGTAATATTTTTGAAAGTATAGCCTTTTCAAAATGAATGAATCGTTTATGGTAGCCCTGGAATATCGAATATCGAAGTGTCAAAATATTGAATACATCTATGAAAAATACCAAGATATCGAAAAATATTGAAATATCGGGTGTCAAGATATTAGAATTCAGACATATAGATCAGAAAATTTTTAAATTGATATTTTGAAACAAGTCACGTGTATCGTTATAATTGTTTTCTTCCTGTTTATTTTTCTATTTTCTTTCCTCTGCCTTCATGCATGAATTTTCTGTTAATTTGATTACGATATCTCCCCATTTGCATGTTCAACTTTCGTTTTCTGTATTCAGATTATGAATCGCATTTGATGTTTATGTGAGTTAAAAATCTATATGTAGACAATAAAATGGCTGTCACGATGGGTGACCAGTAATGTTCTTTGCACCATAATTTTATGCCATTTCTGTTTCTTCTTTAGAATTGACATCATATTACAGTAGACAGGACTAGCTCAGGAGAGTAATGCTCCCGGAAGTAGGAACGGAAAACACAGTTCTGATTGGTTGGCGTTATCTATGTCTTGCCACGTTGCATTCAAATAGCAGAATTCAGACGATTGTTGCTGTCGGTCCTCGTGGCCGAGTGGGCGATTCGAGTGCTAGCCGTCTTACTGCGCGGACGTGTGGAAGTGCTCTGCGAGTATATTACTATAGTGTTTTGTTTGTTTAGCGAGCTATTTGCTAAACGTTTAGTTTCTGTTGGTGTTTTGGTTTATTAGTGCAATATGAATACAATACGTAAAAATACCGTCAAATTTGAGTTTGATAAGAGTTTACGCCATTTACGACCGACGCCACTTGAGGTTCATACTTGGCTTGCCGAGAAAGTAAAGCTCACCTTGGACCAAGTTGAAGCCATTCAATTGCACAACGAACATTATTGCCTTTATGTTAAGTTCAGTGCCCCTAGTACTTATGATAATTTTTTGCGTACAACACCTGAGAAGTTGATTTTTACTCACTCCACTGGAGCAGAAAGTTTCGTCCATATTTCCAGTGCAAGTGAAGATGTCACACGAGTGCGGGTTTTAAAGTTGCCCATTGAACTTAGTCTCGAAGTGATTCAAGCAACATTAAGTCCTTATGGAACTATTTCTAAAGTAATAAATGAACAATGGTCTGATAAATTACAATTTCCAGTGTCTAATGGAGTTCGTGTTGTGTATATGACTCTAAAAAAGCATATTCCGTCTAAAGTGACATTTCAAGGTCATCGTGCTACAGTCATGTATCCTGGTCAGCCCCCTACTTGCTTCTACTGTGGCAACAGTTCCCACGTATATAGTAATTGTAATAAACGCCAACCTCGTAATCTACCTGCCCGACATTCGTCTGGTACTTTACAGATGACTGAGTTGTTCGTAGGACCTCTACCCCAAACTCCTCAGTATTCAAGCTCTACTGCGTCTCGTCCCTCCCCTGCCGCATCAGAAGCTGTGGAGATGACCGAACTTGAACCAAGTGCTCCTAACATACAAGATGTGCAACTTTTCCCCTATTTACCAACATCGGATTCACAAGCATTATCCCCTGTTATTACTAGTGGTATCACCTCACGTTCCGATATTCATATAAGTGCCTCTCCTCCAGAAGTTCCGGAGAGTTCCCAGCATAATTCTGTGCCTCCCCTCTCTGTTACTTCATCAAGTCTACCCCTCAATAGTTGTGATGTGTCTCCTAACTCAAGTGCTTTACAACCCGAAAACTCTACAAGTGAAAAGTGTGCTGATAAGCTATTGTTGTCTAACGTTGAAGACACAGGTGGTCGGAACAAAAAACGCAAAGTGTCAACAACCAAACAACCGTCACGTGATCCACGTGTACTTACTCCAGACAGTGTTAAGCCTACTTCAGAAGCACCAAGTGAAGGTCAGTTACCTCCCAAGGTTCCTTCTGCAGTTCCCACTCAACCATAGTGTTTACGTTTTTGGTGCTTTGTTTTCGTATTGATACGAGCGACTTACCTGTCTCTCGTTCACCAAGATGTTGTTTACATATTGGAGTTTGTGCATTCTTATAGTTTTTTTTTACTCAGTATCTTATGTTTCCCTTCCATTTTGCAACAATTAATTTTAACAAATCTATCAGCGTTCTTAAATTTACTGCGTTACAGGACTTTTTACGTTGTCATTCCATTGATGTTTGCTTCTTACAGGAAGTTGGTACTGCATCCTTTGTGAATATTCAAGGTTACAATGTTTATAATAATTTCACTTACAACGCTACCGGTACAGCTATTCTTGTTCGTCAGGGTATACAGTTTGACAATATTTTTTTACCATCCATCTGGTCGCTTAATTAGTGGTATGATAGGAGATGTCAAAATTTTGAACTTGTATTCCCCTTCGGGGAATAATCAAAGGGCTGCCCGCAACGAATTTTTCGACACGGTGGTTTCTCCGGAATGTGCCGGAAATTATGCTGGTCTTATCATTGGAGGTGATTTTAACTGTGTCATACATCAATCACAGCAAATTCCGGGCTACAATTATTGTGCTACTCTACATAGGTTGGTAACAGGCCTTGGGTTAAAAGACTGTTGGCTTACGTTACATCCGGATTCCCCAGGTTTTACTTTTTTTACGCATACAAGCTCGTCCAGAATAGATTGTTTTTTTGTTTCTCAACCTTTGCTTCGCGGGCTACTTGATATGCAAATTTCTCCCACATGTGCTTCTGATCATTTTGTCCCACATTTAAGTATTATGTTAAATGTTAATAAAATACCGAGAGGCAGAGGTCTCTGGCATCTCAATACATCTATTCTAGTGGATCAACTATATGTGCAAGAGTTTACCGATACCTGGCATCGCCTCGTTCAGCGGCGTTCTCCTCGTAAAACTATTGTTGACTATTGGGAATACAATGTTAAACGCACGATTCGTTATATGTCTATTTCCTATTGCAAAGATAAGGTGCAGGGTTTTAATCAAATGTACAATTTTTATTATGGTGTCCTCCACAATTTATATACTCTGGCTCTTCAAGGGGACAAACGAATAGCATCCATTAAAGAGGTGAAGGCAAAACTATTACAAATCCATCGTCGTCAACGAGCGGGAATTCATATTCGGAGTAAAACTCTATCCATGGATTCCGATGAGTGTGTGTCTGTATATCAAGTATTGCGCGAGCGTCAGCGCTCTAGGTCTCAACTTATTGAAAATATCACTGATGAACATGGAGAATCCGTCACTAAGTTTTCTGATATACAAACTATCATCCTTCGACACTACCAACAATTATTCAATATGCAGGATGTCGTCACAGCACCTCCCATTGACTACTTTACCCATCTGCCGTATAGATTAACAGTGGAACAACGACAAGCGCTCACTCAACCATTTTCTCAGGAGGAAGTGAAGCAAGCCGTCCTCACAGCCCAGAATTCTAAAACGCCTGGCATAGATGGACTAGGTATAGAGTTATACAAGACATTTTTTCATTTAATACCCATGCTTACTGAATGGGTGAATTATGTACTGCAAGTCGACATTTTGGGAGAATCCTCTCGGACTGCTGTCATTGTGTTAATTCCAAAGAAGACTCATCCTCGTACAGTGGCGGACTATAGACCTATATCTTTACTCACCTGCGATTATAAAATAATTAGTCGATGTATTAGTGCCCGATTACAAACTGTTCTTGCCCAACTTGTTGGGCCTCTTCAACATGGTGGTCTACCACATAAACGTGCTCAAGATATTCTTGCTGCTATACGTGACGTCATCACCTACCATCAAGATATTGACCAATGTGCTGCGGCCTTAGTTGCCTTGGACTATTCCAATGCTTTTGATCGAGTGAACCATACATACTTATTTTCTTGTCTTCAAGCCTATGGATTTGGCGATGATTTCTGTAATTGGATTAAGCTGTTATATTGTAATTGGACAATCAAACTCAAAATTAATGGATATCTCAGTTCTGCCTTCCGCATTAGTAATGGCATCCAACAGGGCGGTCCCTTGAGCAGTCAACTTTTTATTCTTAGTTTAGGGCCATTTCTCTATAATGTCCAACATGCCCTTCATGGTGTCACTATATGTAATACTTCTGTGCGAGTTTACTCATTTATGGACGATGTCACATGTTTCACGACTGGTCACTCTGACTTCGCCGTTTTACTACAGCACATACGGCTCTACGAATCAGTATCCGGAGCCACGCTTAACCCTAATAAAACGTACGTTATGCCTCTGGGTAAGTCAACCACTATTACTACTACTTCCATTGGTCAGTTACAACAGTCAGTTAAAATCTTGGGAGTGACTTTCAGTTCCAGTGTGGTGGACATTATTACTAATAATGTTGGCCTTACAGTGAATCGGCTAACTTATGTTCTTGACCAACATCGATTTCGGAACCTTAGCCTTTTATCTCGCTTAGAATTTGTGCGTTTGTATGGATTATTTCAATTATATTACATTGCCCAAGTCCTGCCTTTTTCTAACTGTCATCTTGCAAAAATTAAGAAAATTGTGGGTAATTTTTTGTGGAAACCTATGATTTTTCGTGTTTCCTACCAAATCTTGTGCAACGATTTCCAACAAGGTGGATTAAATTTGAAAGATGTCGAATTGCAGACCCAAGCCCTATTTCTCCAACGATGTTTACGTTTACTCCACGAGCATCCTGATCATCCTACCACTCAGCTTCTCATGAACTTATTACACCGTGTTCCATTAGAAGCACCTTTCTATCTTGGACACCTCCCGCCTCAATATACATATCTGAAACCGGTTTTGTATGAGATTTGTTATCGATTGTTAAATCATGATTTAGACGAAGTGCCCACTGTTAAAAGACTGTATTCGGTACTTCGACAACCTTGTACTCTTGTTCCTACCATTGTTACTAAGCATCCCCATCATAATTGGCAACGTATCTGGCGTGTTCTACATGCTCCTTATTTAACTTATCGTGCAAGATCAGTATGGTTTATTGTGGTGCATCAAATTGTTGATACTGTATCCCGACGACATTCACTTGGATATAGTGACTCTGACCTTTGTGCTTCTTGCAATGTAAAGGACACTATTGCACATCGTCTTACCGAATGTGGTGAAGCAACAGTGGTGTGGCCTCAGTTCTGTCGCTATATGGCCCACATGTGCCGCACTACTCCCACGGCTATTTCAATAGACTTTATACTTTTTCCCGACTTTACTTTTTTTCCGAGAACAAAATATTAAGCTGTTAATTGGTTGATTGGCAACACTGTTTTATACTTGTTCGTAGAATCTCAGAAACTTGTTCATACTACCTATATTATGTTTTTATATGCTCAGCTAAACCAAATTCCTTTTGCTATGCGCAATAGGTTGTTTGCAAATTTTTTTTAGTGTTCTATCTGCATAATGTACCCTTTCTTGTATCTGCCCATTTGTATTACCTACCTTAGTTTGTTTATTGACTTGTACTGACATTAAGTTGCAATAAAAAAAAGTGGGCTAGCGCTATATGCTAATAACGAAAACTCTTTTGGCGTGAGTTCAAACCCGGACCGAGGAAAGTTTTTTTAACATTTTTTTACATTTTTATAACACTTTTTAAATTAAAATAATACGAAAATAATACTCGAAAATGTGATTTACTTACTTTTGTGCAGATAAGTAGTAGTAGTAGTAGGAACGGGCTAGAAGCCCCGCAGGGCTCGTTTTGTTGCCCTTGTACTCCATGATATAAGGCTCGTTTTGTTTCCCTTGTACTAAATGATATAGATTTTGTGACCAACTAAAAACAACTGACTAGGATAGCGCGTAAAACAGCTGGCTAGAGTAGCAGTAGTAATCGCATGACTTGAGGCCATTTTTACCGCCCCCCAGAGCGTGGCGCCCGCCGCCGCCGCCAAAATTTTGCGCCCCGGGCGCCCGGCGCCCATTTTTTGGGTTACGTGCCCCAGGGGTCAATGACCTAGGGGTACATAGGACCACCTCTTTTAGATTTTGGTAGGGATACCATGGCCCACCCCCTAAATTTTGGCAGGGGTACCTAGGACCATCCCCCTTAAATTTAGGAAATTGCCAAATCTAAAAATTTGGTGTGGTAGCCTAGGACCATAGTATGTACCCCTATCAGTATTGGGTGTCTATGTCGTTCCCTTTCATGGGTAAAAAATTGCCAAAAATTCAAATTTCGGGGTTTTTTGACCTAATTTATCCCCTTTGATGAGGTGTTATTACCCTATATAGTTATATGTGCATATACAGGGTCAATTACCTTTCATAAGACATGGGTATATTTGTGCACCCCTTTAAAAATTTGGGAGGAGTACCTTGGCCCACCCCTTAAATTTTGGAAATCGCCCAATTTAAACATTTGGTATAATAGTATAAAACCCTAATATAGATTACTATAAATTTGGGTGGTCCACCTCGTTCCCTTTTAGGGGTATAAAATTGCCAAAATATAAACGTAAGCAATACGTTGTACCATGTGTTTGGTTTTTTTGACCCAATTTATCCCCTTTGATGTGGTCTTATTATCTTATATGGTTATATGGTCATGTATAGGGGTCCATCCCCTATTATAAGACATAGGTACATTCGTGCACCCCGGGAATGGTATCTTGGCCCACCCCTTAAGTTTTAGAAATTGCCAAATTTAAACATTTGGTATCATAGTACTGGACCCTAATATATATTACTATAAATTTGGGTGGTCCACCTCGTTCCCTTTTAGGGGCCATTTTGTTCCGCTTTAGGGGTGAACATGGATACAGTGGTCCACCTCGTTCCCTTTTAGGGGCATTTTTGTTCCGCTTTAGGTGTGAACATGGATACCTTGCAATCGTCCCGAGTTCGATTCTTGGTGCTAGTTTAGGAAATGTTGAATTTAATTTCCCCGCGAAAACGATGGTGATGAGAAATGGGGGAAAACATGAACTTCCTTGACTGAGGATTGAGGCATGGACCTCACACATTAGTGACAAACGCTAAGCGACCGAGCCCCATTGAGAAGTTCAGTTTGTTGATTACTATGCAATGGTCCCGAGTTCGATTCTTGGTGCTAGTTTCAGGAAATGTTAACGTCCCCCTTGAAACGATGATGAGAGATGAGAAAACATCATAAACTTACTTGCTTGCGGATTGAAGCAGAGACCTCACATCAGAAATAAGAGCTGAGTCACCGTACTCCATTGAGAAGTTCAGTTTGTTGATTACTATGTAATGGTCCCGAGTTCGATTTTTTTTTTGTTAGTTTCAGTGCGAACAGTTTCGCGTATGAAAAGAAGACGAGCAGATTTAAACAGATTATGTTACATTACACATTTCATTGCGAGCAGTTTACACTAGGTTTATGTTTCATATAGAAAGATAGAAGATCTGTGTTGTCATCTTTTTACTTCGTGTGCGACTTTGACCTTGAAGAAAACCTTGCTGTCTCAGTGCTAAGCATTGGCGTATACACAATCTTATTGTTTAGTTGGCTGTATTTAGAGATGAATCAGACATTTAAGGTTGTTGGTTCGAATCTAGTTGTGTTCGCTGTAACTCAGTGCCTGAGCAATACTTACCGAGATTTTCCAGTGTTGCCAACACTATCAGAATGAATCGATTCATTTAGTCGGAGCAGTTTCGTGACGAAAACTGATTTTTGTTTTGCACAGAAAATTTTTTCTGAAACAGAATTTTGTTTGTACATAAAAATTTTTTCTGAAACAGAATTTTGTTTGTACAGAAATTTTTTTTCTGAAACAGTTTTTGTTTTGTACACAAAAAATTTCTGAAACAGAATTTTGTTTTCGTACACCAAAAAAATTTCTGTAAACTTTTTTTTCGTAAAATACACAAAAATTTTCTGAATCAGTTTTTTTTTCGTACACTAAAAATTTTCTGAAACAGAATTTTATTTTGTACACAATTTTTTTTTATTTCGTACATGAAAAAAAGTTCTGAAACAAAAATTTAGTTTGATTTTTTTTCGTAAAACATTGATTTATTTTACCGGTAAACTGATTCAGAAAAAAGAAATTGAAATCGCAGTACAGGAAAAGAATTTGATTTTAGAATGTGAAATAAAACACAGAATCATGTTTTTGTACATTTATTTTAGCATGTGAAATAGAATACAGAATTTCTTTTTCTTCAAAGGAAGACGTGTCCGTGACAAATTCTGTAAAGAGAAAATAAAAACCTATGAATATACATGGTAATATTTATTTTGTTTCCTGTGAAAGAAGAAAAACAGATTATTAACATAAACTAACTGATCAAGAGAGTAATGTGAGAAAAAGAAAAGCAAATGTGACGTACCTGAATTCCTTTTTTTTCTCCACTGGTTTCTGCAAGGTGATGTCATCTGAGTTTGTCTCCGTTCGTGCATCGTTGAAGCATGTCCCGTGTTGCGGTTGATTCTTTGCCCCGTCTTTGGGAAGTGATGTTGGTGGAATTAGGAAAAAATATGGCTGTTATTCTGTTCTGGCTTTTTTATACCCATAGGGCAATGTCTCGTATGTGTCTGGTATTAATCGGCGTTTTTTATAGTTGAAACTGTACTTCTTTTCTTCAGGTTTTGTGACAAGATGATGATCGTGGGTTCTGTAAATTTTGTGCAGCGTGCTAATGGAGATTTTTTCACTCGATTGATTTATGATCATTTGCTCCAGACTATTGAAATTTAACTTTTGACTTGCAGTATAATTGAGTGTGAATCCACGAATTTTGCATACATAACTGGTTGATTTCGTGTCGGGATCGTAGATTTCCAAGGCGTACTGTTTTGGGCCACCAGACACGAATTTTTTAATGTATGCTTTTGGTCCAATTGATTCCAGTTCATTTGACATTGAACCAAGAAATACTTCTGGTTCTATTGTGGGCTGTGATGGTCGCTGCGTGAATATCACGGAATCTGTATCGAAATATAGTACTCTTTCTTGCAGCAATTCTAAATATTTGTAAAGTTCCAGACGAGCTTGACACGTTGTAAATGCTCCAAGGACAACATTAGCATTGTGATTTTGTACTGGAACATCATCTTCATACTGCCAATAAAGGTATAAGAACGAATCGTTAACAGGTAAAATTTGATTGACTTTTATATCTGGAGCAGTTAATTTCTGATACAGTTCTTTGGGGTCGTTAATGATGGTCGTTTGGCTGAAATTGTCTCTTATAGCGAGTCGTCCCCAGAAGGCATTCAAACAGAGTTTTGCAAGACTACGACGTGCTGAATTTGAAATTATATTTGCTGCATCCAAAGTTATGCCTTCACGTTGTTGTACCACTTGAATATACTGCTGCTTTTCTTCTTCGGTGACGCAATTGGCAGGCCAACCAGAAGCTTCCAGCTTAGATTTCAAAAATGTGTTAATGTATTCGCCAGTCTTGGTTTCTGGATCATATACGGTGATGTCGTAATCCCAAATTTCGTAAATTTCAATGACTTGATACCCAAGTTCAATGGCTTTTTGAATTTCATAGGACACCCACGTTCCTGTTAGACTTCGTTCACTGTCCGAATGTATACATTCAGAATCTTGATTTAATGCTGTGGCACAGGCAGCACAAAGTGGAAACAACAACTTCTTATTTGAGCGAAATGGAAGTACTGGATGAAACACATTTCTGCTAGGCAAAATCTTCAACTTGACTAATCCGTTGACATCTTGAATGTCGGGCATTTCTGGATCCCCCTGTAGATATATTCGTGGATGCCCTATTGGATACCGTCCACATTTATTCACATAAGGATACAGGGAAACGATATCCAAGAATTTTATTTCTTCGCCTTCATTTTCATTTGCGACGTGATACAATTTAATGGCATTTACACGGCCACCATAGAAGCTGTCTCTTGGATTTAATGGTGTCTTATTAGTATAAGGATGTGTGCTTAAAGAAGAGGCCAATGCTGGATTGGATTTTAACACTTGACGAAATTCACATTCCCACATTTCATGTACTTTATATCCCATGGATCGTAATAACTTCATTTTACGCTGTGTTCTCTCGTAGCGATAGTTCATTGTTTCTTCGGAGTTCTCATAAATGGGCTGATCACGGCCTGTAGGGACACATAGAGGGCAGCCATGATAAAAACAGCCGGCATGCTCATACACGTGTTCCTCTTTAGTGTCGGGATCTTGGTAGTAGCCGTCCAGATGAAAACCAGCAACATAAACTTCTTTCCCTTTGGCCGCATGTAGAATTGAATGACCCTCTTTTTCTTCCATGTAGGCAAGCCACTGCAAAGCAATCCGTGACTGATTGTTTCTGTGACGGTATCCTCGTGCAGGAAGAATGCTAATAGTATTGGGTTTTAAGAAATTTCGTCGAAATAATAAATTGCACGCACTCGCCAAAGTGATAGCCTCCAGGAAAGGATTGACGTGAGTTTCTTGTTCAAAAGTGGTCATAAAAGATATACAAGCCATTCGAAGTACGTTGACGTCCTGGACACAATAGTTCACCAATTCTTCTTGGAAAATAAACGTATCGTTCTGGTGTTCGTTATACCATGTCATGAATTTTTCTCGTTCATCCACTTTCATTTCATCTGCACCATAATAATGGATGTCCGGTAATTTTCCCACATACGTTTGATTTGCAGCAGTATTAAAAAAGTGTGGAAAATATCCCTTGGTCACTGGTAAATGAAATGCTTTGGATAATTTACTTAAAGCCATTGGCATGAAATTTAAGGAGTCAATAAACGATAAGTGATTCACTTTCATGCTTAAAATTTTTGCTCCGTTCAAGATCAAAGTAGGTTTCAATTCATGTTCTTCCACTAAAGATTTAAGAATAAAATGACCATCATATCCCTTAAAGTTATGTGCCAAAGATACAATAAGTTTGATGTTGGATCGTGGTTGACGTAAATACGCAAGAAAGGCATTGATCGGATCATCTTGAAAATTATGTTCCCGCTGTCCACAAACTTCACACGGATGATGTATATCTTCATCTTGAACACAGTTGTAACATACTTGTTGGGCCACCAGTAAGTTGGGCTTATGAATGAACGTGTCTTCATCGAAGAAAGTATCCTGTGTGGCTTCGATATCATAGAAGACAATCATAGCCTTCTTGGCATGTAACACTGATGGAACTCCAGGTTTTAATTGAGTCATATCAGGCTTCATGTAGCATTGGTGGGTAGACGTAACGTGTTTATGGCACACATTACAAAAATAATCAGTACAATCATGTTTTCTTTCCCCTGTATGGACAAACGAATAAATGCGTAGACATTTGGAACACTGTTTCACCATCTTGCATATTGGTTGACCTTTATGGTATGGTACAGTCAGATGATTTGTATAACATGTTTCACCATAAAATTCACGATTGCATTCTGAACATTGCTTCTCCGTGTTGGTCTTACTGCATGGCGGTTTCTGCAAACATTTCTCACACATGGCCGAACAGTTCTTGACGTGTGCAATACGATGATCATATTTTTTGTGGTATGCAGCACAGTAATAGTTGGTAGAAAAAACAGACGTTAATGACGTGATGATGTCATAATGAGAATTGATGCACATTAAATTGATTGAAATCTTGTCTTCGCCACCCGGCCCTTCATACAGAATATCTTCTCCGGAGAAGCTGGTGTATACGGTAAGTTTACAATTTGTCAAGTAGCGTTGCAATTGTCGCAATTCTTCCACGGATCCCCCATGATCTAAATTCACTGATGATCGAGACAAAAGTTCATGTACGTCTGGAATAACAACAAACTTGCGCTGTTTGCGATATTGATTGTACAGTTTCTGATTTGTATCTTTATATTTCTTTAGGCCAATAGCAATCACAATCGCATAAGCCAAACATTTCTTGTCGGTGTTTTTCACTCGTAAAATGCCTTTCTTGCACTTTAATAATTCGTCGTTTGATAAAAGACCTCGACGCACCAATCCAAATCCACGGGGCACATCCACATGATGAAAATATACAATGAACGGTTCGTTCATGAGAAAACTATCGTTACTTTGAAGGATGCGATCAAAGGAAGCCCATAAAGTCTCCAGTGTCAAATTACTTGCACGCCGAAAAGATAGATAAAACGGTTTGTTCTTCTCATCGTGAGATAAAATCGATAATCCAACCATCGATGATTCGTCGACATTTTCCAATAAGTAATCCAGCATCTGTTGAAAGGAGGCCTGAACCCATTCAACAATATCGGTGCCACTGGTCGGAGCATTAATTTGAATTTCCAGCATTCGTCCTTCAAGATTAAAACGCCGATAATGTCTATTGATTTCTCGCAAGACAGTAAAGCCAGAAGTAGCCATATTCAAATAGGAAAAAGGTAAGGTAAGCAAAAAGGAATAGGCAAAGAAAACAAATATCTAAAACGAGAAGAGAAAAAAAAAGCACGAATTAAAATTGAATTCAGAGATCACTACGTTATCAAAATGACTACACGATCAATCCTAAAAGAATTATCATATCTCAAACAGTTCTACTGTTAAAATTTTTATTGTCGTCATACTGGAAATCAAACCCGGGACCAACATGTAACTGACCTAACTTTCTGTAGTGATAAAAAGAATGAATGAAATTGTTTTTCTAACTGTGTTGAGAGAATCATTGTAGTAAGCATTTTTCCTCTGACACTGAACTTTAAAACGTATGACGAACATGAAACGAAAACAAAATCTCATGCGCTTGCTTTTCTCGAGCTAAGGCAAGAAAGACTCGAATTCGTTTCTCGGCGGGAGATCAGATCCCACATTAAACTGTAGGTCCACGTCTCACGTTGTAGGGAACAAAATCGTGCGTAGTTTCTTTGTTTACGTTAATCGTAACTTTCAGAAACTGAGCTAAGTGGTTAGCGTTACGCACATCTGGCCCGGGTTCAACACCCAGTATGCGATCAGATTCAACATTAAGCTGTATTCCTAGCCCCCCACTACTGAAAGGACGCTAAACCAAAATCAACAAATGATATCATTTTCTCGTGCTTACTTCTAATGTGTGGATGTGGCCCGGGTTCAACACCCAGTATGCGCTCAAATTCAACATTAAGCTGTATTCCTAGCACCCCACTACTGAAGGGACGCTAAACCAAAATCAACAAATTTCTCGCGCTTACTTCTAATGTGTGGGATTCCTAATTCGATCCCCGGTCAAGTAAGTGAGGGTTATTCTTCCATTTGCTAAATATTTCATGCTAAAATAAAAACAATGATAACAATGTTATCCTCATGCAAAAGCACTCCATTGATATTAAGAAAACGCGGTTGATACTTACCTCAAATTCAAGGAACGGAGTAAAGTCACGCTGACACAAGAGGTACACCTACGTTCATTCACGATCTTCGTGGAAGTAGAACTTCAAAAAATGAAATTAAGAATTTTATTTAGGTCTGAAACGTGTTCAACTATAAAGTGACATCACTATCAGCCAATCAGAAACGAGGAAAATGAATAAATGACATCACGGAGAACCAATGAAAACACAGCTTTCATCATGTATCATGAGCCGAAACGTGATGTAAGAAGCAATCTGATTGGTTGTGACATTATTCACGTTTTTTCTCCTTACACATCAATCGTTACGACATCTAGTATCGCAATTTTGATCATGACATCATACCGTTGACTCGTTAGTTTAATACGACATTCAAATTACCACATCTAAAATGTGATTCATTTTCCTTAAACTTGATTGAAAAATGTAACACTCATCGATATGTTATGAAACTGTCTTTGACATAAATGTAAAGTTGAGCTTTAAAAGTCCGTCAGCTGAGAAAAATGCTGATGTAGTACTCTTCGTAAAAGCACATGCTGCAATTTCACAATAACAAACTTCTATGCTTAACAACGAGCAGAAATGTGTAATGTAACATAATCTGATCATGTTCTTTTTCATACGCAAAACTACTCGCACTGAATGGAGTACGATGGCTCAGCGTTTTTTTTTTTTTTTTTCCGATGTGTGAGGTCTCTGCTTCAATCCGCAAGCAAGTAAGTTCATGTTTCCTCCTATCATTTCTCATCATCGTTTTCAAGGGGACGTTAACATTTCCTAAAACTAACACCAAGAATCAAACTCGGGACCATTGCATAGTAATCAACACACGTGTACGGTCGCTTAGCGCTTGTCTCTACTGTATGAGGTCCCTGCTTCAATCCTCAGTCAAGTAAGTTCATGTTTCGTCCTATCATTTCTCACCGTTTTCGCGGGGACGTTAAATTCAACATTTCCAAGAATCAAACTCGGGACGATTCCAAGGTATCCATGTTCACCCCTAAAGCGGAACAAAAATGCCCCCTAAAAGGGAACGACGTGGACCACTGTATCCATGTTCACCCCTAAAGCGGAACAAAATGGCCCCTAAAAGGGAACGAGGTGGACCACCCAAATTTATAGTAATATATATATTAGGGTCCAGTACTATGATACCAAATGTTTAAATTTGGCAATTTCTAAAACTTAAGGGGTGGGCCAAGGTATCATTCCCAAAAAAAAAAATTTCAAGGGGTGCACAAATGTACCTATGTCTTATAATAGGGGATGGACCCCTATACATGACCATATAACCATATAAGGTAATAGGACCTCATCCATTGGAATAAATTAGGTCAAAAAAACCAAACACGTGATACAACGTATTGCTTACGTTTATATTTTGGCAATTTTATACTCCTAAAAGGGAACGAGGTGGACCACCCAAATTTATAGTAATCTATATTAGGGTTTTATACTATTATACCAAATGTTTAAATTGGGCGATTTCCAAAATTTAAGGGGTGGGTCAAGGTACTCCTCCCAAATTTTTAAAGGGGTGCACAAATATACCCATGTCTTATGAAAGGTAATTGACCCTGTATATGCACATATAACTATATAGGGTAATAACACCTCATCAAAGGGGATAAATTAGGTCAAAAAACCCCGAAATTTGAATTTTTGGCAATTTTTACCCATGAAAGGGAACGACATAGACACCCAATACTGATAGGGGTACATACTATGGTCCTAGGCTACCACACCAAATTTTTAGATTTGGCAATTTCCTAAATTTAAGGGGGATGGTCCTAGGTACCCCTGCCAAAATTTAGGGGGTGGGCCATGGTATCCCTACCAAAATCTAAAAGGGGTGGTCCTATGTACCCCTAGGTCATTGACCCCTGGGGCACGTAACCCAAAAAATGGGCGCCGGGCGCCCGGGGCGCAAAATTTTGGCGGCGGCGGCGGACGCCACGCTCTGGGGGCGGTAAAAATGGCCTCAAGTCATGCGATTACTACTGTGGCGCGCGAAAAAACCTACTTCCGGGAGTAACTCTCCCGAGCGGGTCGTCAGTAGACAAGATATTTTCTTGATGGAGTCTTGCTTCATGCTGAGTCGTTTTTATCGCCGTATTAAGAGTTTGACTAACGCTTGTTGGAAAAAGTACAACCACGACTTTTCCACACGGGTGAGCAAGCATATTAGGTGAAATCAAGAAAGTTTTTCTTAGCTTGATTTCTAATAATGTGCTTGGTCAACCCTGTGAAAAACTCGTAGTTGGCCATTTTCAATACAAATCTAGTTGTCAAGAAAATTATGACATCCAAGGTATATAAAATAATAGGTAGCCCCTAGTTGGCGTTTAGCGTTCTGATTGGCTCCCTGTCCATGACGTCTTGTGGAGGAACTTTTGCCCATCTTGAAACAGTACACTAACTAGCGTAATTACGTATGCAATATTTCACTTGTTCTCTTCAATGATACTTCACAATACCCAAGGATGTTATAAAATACACGATCTGCCCATATGTATCTTCATCTATTAGGTAACTGAATAACCGCCATATTTGTTGGCTCAAAACATTACGATCTTCATAGATAGTTTGTCTATAGTGTGTCTGTCGTTTATTTTTATTTAAGTCATTCCTTCAGATTTATATTATACAATGGTCACATGCTACACGTATGGGTGTACAAATGGGAGTGAGAAGCATTTACCCGGAATAACCTTTCACAGGTAAGAAAATCGCCAATCAAAGGATTCGTATGGCTGTGACGTATGGCTTCGTGATTTTGTAGTATGGGCAGATCACCTATTTTATAACATCCTTGCTTATACCTCCACGTGACGTCACCGACCACAAAGTATCCTGGGAAAAAATTAGAGCAGAAAGGCTGAATCGAAAGTCTCCCAGTGTGACCATCGCTGCTACTTTCGTACTAGATCTAGTATCTTTTCTAATATTTTAGTGTTCTAGTACGTTCACCAACAAAACTAGTACTTTTTTCCTCCTCTTCTTTTCTCATAAATACATGTGGGAGAGAAAAGGGAATCTCATGAAAATTTGACAATGTACGAAAATTTCTCTGTTCCTTGTAAGTTTTTTCTGCCTGTTTCTTTTTGAGCAGTGGTGTTTACAAGAGCGAAAGTAGGACATAAAATGCTATCGTATAGTGTGATGAGAGTGAATGATTATTTTTTTAAAAATGAAATCTTTAAGTTTTACGTCCCACGGATATGCCGGTTAGGCTAACACAGCATACAAATGGTGTGACAAAATAATGTTGCACTTCGAATATCTTGGAAATAAATTATTCAAAATAAATTGTTGCCAAAAAGTATTTAAAAGACCCTCATCCAGCAATTGTTAATAATAATGGTATGTATGCGTTTCAGATATAAATAACCCTCACCACTACACTCCCAGTTCTCATTCTTGATATCTGAGCATTTGAGATTAAGAAATAAACGTCTATATCTTCTTCTAAGAGATCGTACTTAACTCTGTAGCTGTAAGAATTTCTCAAAACAAAGACACTTAAAATAAAATTTACCGTTCCCCCACCCTCCATTAATCTCGTATTTACAAAGTAATGTTCTTCAAATACGTAGGTCTTTTTTTTTTCTGTGAAAAATTTGTATTCTACAAGCTCTTCCGTCCAGCTGAAATTTGCAATGAACACACTTACTATGCTAATAGAAATACAAAAGATATAGAAATCTTATCTGCATGGTTTACTTTCGATTGCCGAAAATAGGTTCTGCTACGTGAAGTTGCCAGCCGAAAATAGGTTCTGCTACGTGAAGTTGCCAGCCGAAAATAGGTTCTGCTACGTGAAGTTGCCAGCCGAAAATAGGTTCTGCTACGTGAAGTTGCCAGCCGAAAATAGGTTCTGCTACGTGAAGTTGCCAGCCGAAAATAGGTTCTGCTACGTGAAGTTGCCACCTCTCATTTTGTTTTTGATGTAAATTGTTTATAAATCCTGAACAAAACGAAAATTTTGAGAACAACCTGAACAGACTATCTGCATAGTTTAATTTTCAAATTCTGAAAATGGGTTTGAGTTTAAACACATACTTTGGCCACCTTCTTTCACGCTTGGCTTGCTGATGTGTGTGTGCATATGTAGGTTTATCTCGGTATAACAAACGGGTCTGGGAACTCGAAATATTTTCACAACCGGTTCGCCTGAACCGGTGCGAACCGGCTGAATAGCACCACTGCATAAAAATCGAGACTCCTCACCTCCATCATCAGCCCCTGCTCATCGGATCATTACAGCTATCTACAGGAGTACTACATAAACAGTTGCAGGTATAAACTTCAACACCGTAATAACTTAATAGTCTATGTGTAATGTGGTGTCTATATAAAGTTAAATCGTTTGAATATGTCATAACGCCACGATTTTAGGTCTTGAAGCTTATTGGCCACTTCAAGCCAATGCTACTGAACATTAAATTTATTCGTATATTGGACAATATTGTGTTACTAAATTTCAGAATAATTATTCAGTTTTCGTTTTTTTATGAGATACTTGCATTTTCCCAGGCTTGCCCAAATATTTCAGTGATGTCATACTACTGTGCCGGTGCTGTGCCATCAGTTGTAGCTCAGAATAATCTCTAAAAATACTCATAGAATAAAGTGACTATTGGGGATGGAACTGATGCACAACACGGTACTTAATAACTAAATTATGATTGAATTTAAATAAAATTCAAATGTTTCTAATTTGAAAAATGACTAGTAGGGAAAAGGTGAGAGAGAGAGAAAGGTTATGATTGAAAGATAAAGGATGAGCACTAGCCTGATAGATCCAATGAAGCTGGCGTCGTCCTACTCATCTGGAACGACGAATGTTTTCCCCTGGAAGAGCCTGGATAAGCTGGAGACAGTCAACATCTGGATCTCTATCCTGTTGATCTGCAAGGGGCGTCGATAATGCGTCTTTACGATGATGTCCTCCTACACCTTCATTCTACTAGTCTGCTGAATCTTAATGAGTCTGCGGTGATAAACCAACAGAATGGTACTCTTGACTATGGAGCTGGTAATTCTCCAACGGTGCGATCCACTTCTCTCGTCGATCCTGCACCTCTCTTGATCGTGTGTCGAATACCCCTTGTTGTCCTGTTCCTCTTGGTTTTGTGTCACTGAAGAATGATGACTTTGGAGTTCAAAGAATCGGGAAGTATCAGGCTGTGCTTGAAGGTATGCGGAAAGGCAATGAGGAAACTAGTCGTGTTTATTAACAAATATGCGTTTACAAAAGCTGTCTGAGAATGTACAATCTTAATCAAAGTTTCCTTCCGATGAATTTTCAAAAGTTCATGTTTCTTTCGTTAATAATGTAATTTAATAATAATCGAATTTAATGAATTAAATTCACAGCTACTTCTAATACACAGTCACTTCATTTCCAATACACAGTTACTTCACACTACTATAGGCTTCCTGGAACGACTCGATTTACATTTGATTGTTTGTCTGACTGTTTGTACCACGCTAGAGGGCGCAATGTTCAGTCTTTGAATTTGAACTTTTGAGGTTAGAAGCACGACATACTCGAAATTCACTGTATTGATTCATACTTTAGGTCATCTATCTATTGATAAAAGGTAACTATTTTAACACTAGCTGTTTCCTACCTATAGCGTATATGTATTTTAAAGTATTTCAGAGGGCGCCTTTAACCCTTTCAATGTTTTTCCGCATAAAAAAAACACGTGTCGATTTATTTTCTGTTTACTGTTGATGTACCAAATTCGAAGCAAATTGGATGGGAACACTTGGGAAACACCAATTACATTATTTTACATATACAAATCTACACGTATTTTCATTCGATTCGGCCCACTCCTTCCTGTGTAAATACGGTAATAATTACTTTTTTCGGAGGGGGACTTGGCCCCGACACTGTTTTCCCGCACAAACTAAAAACACGTGTTCACTTATTGTTTCCGTTTGTCACTACAAAAACTTTCGTTGCATGTCTTCATTTCCTTTAGGCACTTCTGGCGTATACTTTTTAGCACTTTTAATATTTCGTGATCAAAGGTTGGAAGGGTCTGTGCCCCACCCAACTATTTTTTTAAAGAAAAATACGAAACACTTATTCCCTCATTTTACGTCTACAATATCTGTGCACAATTTCATTCATTCGGTCCATTTCTTCTTGTCTTTCGCCCGTCAACTTTCAATTTTTGGGTGGGCTTTTACGCCTTAAAACCGTTTCTCCCCCCAAAAATTAAAAAAAAACACGTATCGTTTATTCTTTGGGTATTGTTCCTACACAAAGTTTCGTCGCAATTCTTCATGTTCTTTAGGCACTTCTGACATACTATTATTAGCTCTTTTGATATTTCGTGAACAAAGGTTTAGAAGGGTCCGTACGAAATATGTATTCCCTCATTTTACAAAGTATACTTAACACACTCCACAATAACATTGGCAGGATGGAAAGATCACACCGAGAAAACTATCGATAACTGAAGCGATGCTTAAGAAGATGGAGGAACGCGGAAGAGCGAAAACAACGGACATCAAAGAATACAGAAGGCTTAATAATGAATTGAGAAGAGAGACAGTCAAAGCCAAAGAAAAGTACATGGAACAGATAAGTGAAGATATAATGGAACTTCAACGCCGCGGCAGATATGATCTGATGTATCGGAAAACACAAGAATTAGGAGGGGAAGCTAACAAAAGTATACGAACATTTGCAATCGAATATCAACAAAGTCATGTAGTTACCGACCATCAAAGAATTCTTAGAATTTGGGAGGAATACATAAAAGAACTGTATGATCAGAACAATCGCCTCAAAAATATTGCGATCGAAGCAGAGGAAGAGATGGATGATGAAGAAAAAGGACCCAGCATATTGAGAAGTGAAGTAGTACAAGCCATCAAAGACATGTGAAGAAGAAAGGTCATTGGACACGACTACATATCAGCAGAGTTGCTCAAGGGGTTAGGAGACAATGCAATGAAAGGAGTGCCTTCACTTATTAACAAATTATACCTGAGCGGAGAAGCCAAAGGGTTTTTTTAATGTTACAATGATTGAATTACTCAAGAAAAAGCAAGCAAAGAAGTGAACCATTAGCCTGATTTCCCATACTAGAAAGATTATTGCGAGCATACTGAACAGGCTGCTGGAAAGTAAGATAGATGAGAGGTTAGAGGAAAATCAATTTAGATTTCGGAAAGGAAAGGCACCAGATATGCTATTGGGTTTATTTAAATTATATCAGAACGAGTTCTTGACGTGAAGGAAGAGTTGTGTTTGTGCTTCATCGACTGGCATAAAGCTTTCGACCGGGTCAATTGGACCAAACTTCTGAAAATACTTACAGAAATCGGGCTCAACTGGAGAGACCGGCCACTCATTCGTGACCTGTATATACGACAACAAGTGAAGTTGCGCTTGAATCAGGAGAAACCATCAATAGTGTAGTGATTGGAAGAGGAGTCAGACAAGGATGTAGTATATCGCCTCAATTATTCAACATTTACAATAAATGGTTAATGAAGAAAGCACTTATGGGAATTAGTGATTTCAAGATAGGAGAGCAGATCATTAATAAGATCAGGTATGCAGATGATATGGTTATTATAGCTACAACTGAAGGACTACAGGAGATGATTGACACCGGGAAACTATATGGAATTAGAAATCAACCTCTTGTGGAAACGCGCCCACACTGGTCAGAATAGAACAAAGAGAAATTTGAAGAGGTCGATAAGTTCAACTGTCTGGGAAGTATTTTGACGAGAGACGTTTATTGTACCAAAACGATCAGGTCAAGAATTGACATAGTCAAAGAAGCATTCAACAAGATAAAGATCACTCTTTACTAGCAGGCTTATTATTGGACTAAGAAAAAAGTTGGTCAAGTGCTATATATGGTGTATTGGACTGTATGGTTCAGAGACTTGCACACTACGGAAATTAGAGAAGAAATATTTAGAAAGCTTCTAAATCTAGTATTGGAGAAAGATGAAGAAGACAAAATGGACAGAGAGAGTAACAAACGAAGATGTTTAAAACAGATAGGAGAGAAGAGAACACTTCTAGCCAGCATCCTTCGTAGGAAGACCAACTGGATTGAAAACATCTTGCGAAGAAATTCTTCATACCGCTATAGAAGAAAAGATGGAAGAAAAGCGAGGAATAGGAAGAAGAAGAACACAAATCATCGATGATTTCAAAAATAGAAAAAAAAATATTGGGAGTTAAAAAAGGAAGTTGAGATCGACAAACGTGGAGAAAGCGTTTCCAGACCCTAATCTAAAATTAAAAAAAAAAAAAACTCATTAATCCCAGGACCTGGAAACAAGCAGAGGACTCAATAACAATAATAAATTGTATGTAAAATGTCATTGAAGAATCGCCAAAAAAACTTGTGTACAATTTTCGGTGAGAAAAAGAGCCCTTTTTCTATCACTTATTCCTGTAGGTAAGGGACGTGGTGCCCCAGTGGAAGAGGAGCCCTTACCTCTGGTGCATGGAGACCTTGAATCGATCCCCGGCCAAATAAATTTGTGGTAGTCAACATTATGCCCGTGAGTTTTATCGGATGCCCTCGTTTCCTCCCACTTTCTCATTCTACCAAGTCCTCCATCATTATTCATTTGCCTTAATCATCGTCTTCCTAAAAGACATAATCATGAGACGTTAAACTCAAGGATTTCGTTTCTGTACCTGTTTTGTACATTTTTCATCTCGTATAAATATCTAAATTCCATTTTTGTATTATGAAGCACATAACTTCACATTGCGGTCTGGTGGGCAATGAAAATTAAGATGAGCAAGGCGCCCTAAACTCTATTATTATCAGAGTTACAATTAAATGTAAGAGGGAAAGCCATCTCCAAATACGATGTTTTTTAATCTAAAGTGAAGGAATTTTTGAAATCTGACGGGCTGTTTTTTGCCAGTTACCTGGATCCACAAACATAAATGAATGAAGTTAATGGGCCTTATGCAGAGTCGTTTTGAAGAATGATTAACGTCATACTACGAGGTTGACTAAAATATGGTTACCAAAATTGTATTAAGAGTGTCTATTAGGACGTAGTATTTGACAACGTTAATCACACGTGACTAATTAATCTAAGTAGAGTAGACGCTAATCTATTACCCACGGTTTAGCGTGCGACACAACATTTCGTATTTCATGTATTTTCATTTTTACAGACTACGCATGCGCAGAGCTACTTTTCCGTAGTTGCCACATTTATTTTTCTTACCCGATGCATTAGGGTTATACAAGTTAATCATACCCAAATCATTATTTTAGTTGTACTCAATGTAGACTCTGAATACCAAGAAGTGTACCTTCTTTAGTAAAGCTTTAGTATGCTTACTAACTAGTCTGTTCTAACCCTCGATTAACGAATCCTCTCTGAATACTGTCCAATATCTTTTGCGCTAACGTGTCAATGGCCAGTCTCCATTTCAAGCAGTAACTTCATTTACTTGTTATAGGTCCAGGTAAATGGCAACGTTGCATTTTCATTTAACATAGGACGCATTGTACAGCAGTGTTGCCAACCATAGCAGAATTCTGCTACGCGTAGCGACTTTTGAAAACGTATCTTAAAACTATCAATTTTCTTGGAATAGCTTGAAAGAAAGTGAAAAAAATTAGTTTAGAAAGAATTTATTTATTTCAAAAATGCTTAATATAATTTCGTAGAGGGAAAGTACATCAATTTCAATAAACGGGATTGTTCCATTTTCAAGAAAGCTATATGTAAGAGGAGAGAATTGCAAAAGTGAGGGTACGAGCAAGGGCGTCGATCCTGGGGTAGCCGAGCGGGCCCAGGACGCCCAAAGCTCATGTGGCCCCCTATTGTATTTATGAGGGTACAATATTTGGCATAATTTGAGTGCAATTTGTCCTAAAATCTTCATATATATATATATATATATATATATATATATATATATATATATATATATATATATATATATATATATATATATATATATATATATATATATATATACCTTCGCATCTGAATGGGCCCCCCAAATTTACAGAGAAATCGGCGCTTTGGTACGAGGAAGAAAGAGAGAACCCGGAATTCCAACTTCAACGTAAATTTGATATAACTTTATGAGTATTTTACAGAGTTAATATACAATTTACATTCAGGTTTAATTTAGACTAATTGGAAAGACTTAAGAGATCACTCCCAACAAAATTCCTGGGTGCGTGCTGTGAACGGTAGGAAGGATTATTGCATGTGAAGAATAATTTAAATAAACATAATTACTATTTTAGAATGCAAATGTGGGAGGAAACTTCACATGCACGCTAAAAAAAATTACTCTAATTAGGAGCAACCTCCACTCACAAAGTTAAAATGAATTTAGTCAGTCGGTAGAGTCTTATTTAATGAAAAATTAAATTTTGAAAGGTTAAACTATGACATCTGTAACATGAAACTCTAATTTACAGGTTCCTCGTAGTTTTAACATCCATCCTGTGTGTGAAAGTTACCCAATCTTAGCATGAAACACGCTCTCCGTATTCACGACTCATTCATAATCCCAGCATCTGGCCTGAAAAGCAAACAAATAGACAGGAAATGGTAACACATACCTGGCAGCCACACTGACGAAAGGAAAGAGAATCCCAAATTTTGGTTGTAATCCTTTTAATGCGCAGATCCAACATTCCAAGTGAGAACGAATATAATATCATACAAAAACACTCGCGCGCAGTCTCACACTGAGACACGAGAAAACAGAACAAAAACTTTACTTTCTTTAAAATTTTGAATCACCCTTTTCAAAAGCAGAGATCTCGCTTTAATTGTTTGTGCACTTTTCGTTAATTGCGCTGATTTCGTCTTTCTTGAAGTGTTCCTGCATGTCAACACTCCTTACACTGCACTGTGGTGTTTCTTCCTAAGTTGGCGACCAAGGTTTTCTGCATCTACCATCCTCCTTCTGCTTCTGGGTTGCTGCTAGGCTCTTTCCACCGGTGGTTGTCCATCTAACACCTGAGTTATGCTCGGTCAGCGGCGGTTAGGCGGGTTGTCCTCTGTGTCATTGTACTAGCTACTATTGGTACGTGTAGTGGATGATCGCATTATTTCGCCAATATATGAAGCACTTAAATTTCAAACCGCTAAAACACGACTAATGTGTACAAGGCTAAGTACTAAGTCTCTTGTACCGTGAATTATTTAAACAAGCTACAAGGTATAGCACCATTGGTCACAGCCTTAAAAGACAGGCAATGAGTTTGTCTTGACCAATAATATAACTAAAACTCAGCAATCACTGCAAATAACGATAAGCATGTTTCACGGCGCTCGACGTACGATTGAAAAGTTTAATATGGGCGAAGCACTTCACAAAATATTATGAAAAATGTCTCTTCACACCCGCATTTGCCGTACATGTTTTACGTAATGTAATATTAACTCACTGACATTTCAGAGAACCGCACCTTCTCAAATGTTAAGCGTGCTTCCTACACTATCATTCCACTATAAAACTGAGTTCGTAGTAAATGCAGCTTATATTACAATAACTAAATTTTTAGCGGTCATTTCGTAAAACTCAAGTTCGACACACTCACAATGTGTATACTTTCAAACTCAAACACTGTCTTTTCAACACCTAGCTTAACGTGAACGACGTTACCGATTCCAAGATTCAGGAAAAACTGTCCCTCTTGTTTGGTACACTACTGTTTTATTCCCACCGAAGCTCATTGTTTGCTTGAACTTCGTGTTGGGTCAAACCACTATTACCCGCTTCTTCCAAAATAGGTGGGGTAGGTACATCCTTCACCGGAAGGCTTACAGTGACCTACTTAATTCTTCATTCCACAGGTTTTCTTCTTTTTATGCAATTTCTATCTCACCCCAATTAAATTGTTAAATGTCACTATATGTGCTTATTAGCTTATTTAACAAGCTTTACTATAGTATATGACACACACGATTACGATGCCGGGTTACTTGGCAATATTTAAATAAACACACAAAATTATAGTCAACTAGTCACTCAACATGTTCGCGTACTTCTCTTGACAAGTGGAGCCACCTAGTGACGACGAACATAACTTTTTGTCCAAGTGACATTGAAAATCGCATAAACCTGGAATTGATACATTGAAGTTTTTTGATTGTAATATGATTTCTCGATGTAAATACACAATTTAAAGACACTCCACAAATGATATTAAGTTAAAAGAGTCCCAAACAGGGCTGTCATGGTCTGACACATTAAAACGAGTATTATAATATGGCTTGAGAGTTCTCCTCTCCATCATTCAGTATTGAATCTGGTCGATGTTTAAAAAAAAAACTACGGTTTGTGTTTGTCGTTGGATTACCTCTCAAGACCATCAACCAGGCTTATAATTACTATTAGTACAAGCCATTATCATAATTCAAACTATATATCGATCTAAATATATCTAACTACTACGGATACATCCAGAAAGTTTATTTACATATTATAAATCATACACTTGTAGCAAATCATGCTTACGAGAGCAGACGAAAATGATTTCTTAACAGAGACATCTGGCGGATGTTTCTGCACTATTACAATCAGGATTCTGAACGGCTACAACCAGGACTAAAATGAACTCGTCCAAAATTTCAAATTTGTCAAACTTCTCCTCTCTGATAGAAGTTCGTTGACCAAGCGATGCTTCCTGTAACTAGGACGCGAAAAAGGGGTGTGTCATGAAAATATCACACTCCATTGTACCAGCAAATTCGTCACAGATACGCTAAAATTTTGCTTGCTACGAAACTATTGTGCAGGCGGACTTGGTGTCTCCATAGTGTCAGTGTATGTCCCTAACTATAACTACACTAGAAAATGAGACTAGCTCTGCAGATATGCGAAGAGTGGAGCTCATAGTTATTCTACCCAAATAAAGATAGCTACATTGGCCCACTGTTTCTTTCCCACGCTGTGGAAGAACAAGGCTCCTTTAGAAAGGCGAGCTTTCTTAAAGTTTTTTTTTTTTTTTCTGAGGACTTCTCTGCCTCTACTGCAAGCAAAATAGCATATGTGAACTTCCGAATGTTCTATCTTCTCCAATGTAATATTTAAATAATATTAAAATATCGCTGCACCAATATGACGTCCAGTCCTGTTGTTAATCTCTGCTCCCGCTGCTACGTATGCAAAACCAACAAAACATAAATGTAAATTCCCTAATTAAACGATTAAATATTCATAAAATGAAGCAAAAATTTGATATGCAAATATTATATAAACACAGTTCATGTGCTGTTCACAGTGCCTGTACGAAAATTACCATATTTGTCGACTATATTACTTACATTTAACTCCATAAAATAGTTTTCCAAAAGTGCAGATGAGAAAAAAAGGAGTAATATTTGTTTTCAAGAAATGCTTAATATGAGATTATATGTTGACGAGTGTATTGATAACAGGCTCGTAGCCATATTTAAGAATTTTCTTTAGAAGGGCTGTATTTATGAGATATCTCTAATAAAAATTAAAGATTCTACTTAAATTAAATCTTATAAATATCTTCCGTCACAAAAAATTTAATAAATATTTCCCGTCATAGAAAGTTTAAAATGTTAGGGTCAATCCTAAAATTTCACTATATCTCATTGATTACTAACAGGGCCAATTCTAAAGTGTCGTCTTATCTCTCATATTACAAAGGGCTAGTCCTATAATGTCCTGATAAGCTCGTCACCTTGTAATCAAGGGGTCCCAGGTTTGATTCCCGGTGGGGACACAGGTGTGGTTTGGATTTCACGTTAAGCAGTAGGACACCACATTATCATCAGCATCATCACTCTAAGGGCCTGTCCTACAATATCTTGGTATCTCTCTGATTACTAAGTCAGTTAAAACAATACGATAATACAACCTAGTCACAGTAATGGGGCGTTTACACTTGGTCGATTTAGTCGCACGGCTAAATCGACTCGCTGCATTTGCGACTAAATCGAAGCAACTAGACCGAATGAGATCTATGGATGTGTTCAATTGTTTCAACCGAAATTGAATGCTGCTTGTCGACTCGCTCTCCTCTGGTCGATTCGAAATCAACTGGCAACTTTAAAGATGTCCAAGCAAAAAGTAATTGGTACAATTTGCGGTGTTATAGCAGAAGAAAATAGAATCGACCACAGAAAATAGAACGTCTTTCAATTCAGTTGCTAGTCGATTAGTTGCTTTCGATTAAGTTGAAGTCTCGTTTACACGGTCGATTAAATTGAAAGTGACGTCAATTCAACTGAATCGAACGCAAATCGACTAAGTGTAAACGTCTCAAAATGGGGCGTTTACACTTAGTCGATTTGCGTTCGATTCAGTTGAATTGACGTCACTTTCAATTTAATCGACCGTGTAAACGAGACTTCAACTTAATCATTTGTTGATCGAAGGTGACTAATCGACTGGCAACTGAATTAAAAGACGTTCTATTTTCTGTGGTTGAAATAATTGAACACATCCATCAATCTGATTCGGCCTAGTTGCTTCGATTTAGTGGCAAATGCAGCGAGTCGATTTAGTCGTGCGACTAAATCGACTAAGTGTAAACGCCCCATAACACTAGGTTCTAACACTTGTAACAACCTATTACACTTTTAAAAACAAGATCGGGATATTATACGCGAAACGAACGCACGGAAGAAAAGTAAATATTGCAAAGTGATTATTGATGTAAAATCTGTTTATTGAGTGTGTTCTGATGCTGGATATCACAAATATTTTTAGATGGAAAGGGGAACATGTTACTCATTAATCATTATTTTTCATACGAAAAAACTGTTGACAATGCAACTGATGCAACACAATGGTAATATGTGAATAAAGAACATTATAAGTAAAGAATGATAAGGATAGACCATGACTTTTACTTTAATAATATTAAATCAAATAAGACTGAATTTTTTTTAATTTATATACTAAATCAGGCATTTCCATTTAGAATTTAGGTCTATCATTACTGTGTGAAATACATAGGCGGAAATAGAAATTGTCTACTGGGGGGGAGGCAGTAGGGGCAGATCTTTTGGTTGGTCTAGGAGGTATGGTAGGTGGCCATGTTATAGGTGGCGGGAAATAGAGGAATTTCAGTATTTGTAGCGGAACATGGCGGAATTTTGATGGGACAGTATCGACTTTTCGGCTTGGGGATTTGGCAACACTGGTGTACAGCCCAAACGGCTTGTACGATTTCACCTTAGATTGAAAACATCATATTTGGAGACGATTTTCCCTTTTATACTTTATTGAAACTCTGACAATAACAAAGTTATATGTATATATATAACTATTATGTCGATCATCGTAAACTAAATAGGAGATTTTGCACTCCCTTTGACGCAAACCGTTACATAATATGTGTAGACCCTTTAACGAAGAGAAATTCGAAAAACGGGAATTTCCAATCTCCAAAAGACAACTTGTGACGGTAGTTTTGGCAGCACTGGCTGTAGCAGAAAGTACACAAGGCAAAACTATCAGGTTCTGAAATTTGTGGTTTTTATATTTAAATAATTCAAAACCATTGCAGTAGAAAGGTGCATATTTGAGCTCAAATCATAGATAAATAAGAATTGTGTACAGATTAACAATACGGGGTCACATTGATAAAACATTGCAACATAACGTCTTCGTGGGTAATGCCTTTTGGGCTTTGTGCCGCAGAGTAAGTGTAGAGGCTTAGGTTAGGTTAAGTCCCATGTTCTTGGACCTATTGTCCGGCACTAAACCATGCCTTGTACTATTTTTCTTAACTTCTCCAAACAAACTGCTTAAAAATGTGTATATGCAAACACACCGCAAAACATATTTATTATTGATAGCGACAGTGAATCTGGGCTTAAGGCAGGTGCAACAAACAAGCACCAACCTTCACTAGGTAGTTACTACGAACTAGCTTCGAATCTATGCCAGTTGAAGGCAGAGCAAACGGCAAAGTTAAGAGGGTTCGTGGTGGGATGCATCGTAGAAGTAGGCGCGTTAACGATTATCGGTATGAGTGTAAACAAACTCTAAAGGCATGTTTAGCAGAAGGGGTCCAGAAGCACGTGAAAAATACAAAATTTGCAGGAGAAATAGATGATGCAAGTACTTGGACCTAACATAATGTAACCAAATCTAGCCTAAATTAGCGTAATATTAATAGAAATAAGCGAAATTCTATCATTTTGTAAAGTTATACTGGATCCCTACACTAACATAACCTAATATAAACTAGACTAACCTAACCTAATGTGAAGAGAAGTTACCGAAATAGAGACATTTAAAAAAATTTCTGGACCCGTTCTGCTAAACATACGCCCAAACTCTTTTCTACGTTCCCTCAGACTTGCGTATTTGGCTCTTACATAAATAAGTTTCTTAAACAGTACTTACTCTTCCGTCGAGAATTTCCTAATAGATATTACCTTAAGCCCCTCCCCCTAATAAAACTATTGATGGCATTTAGTAGGGAAGGTTCTAAAACACAGGTCTCCCCATATAGCTTAATATTTAAGTCACATAGTATTGCCGAGCGAGTGAAGGCGGGTTAAAGCCCCACAGTGCATGTTGTTTTCTGTCTTTATTACACCTCAATGGAAAGGGGGAGGGGTTTCTTATGAGTCCCCTCCCCAGGTCCATCGACGACTCCGGAGCCGGTAGTGACTTTGAGTAGGCTGTTGTAAAAGACCTCGTTTATGCGTATACCCACCATGCTGACGCGCCTGCTCCCTACAGACCCATCTCGTTTCCACTTATGCTTCTCCTGCGCTACTGCCCTGATAAGGTTGTATAACATTCGTACTTCATAGTGGCTACCTAGCACTAATGGGTTCGTGTTTTATGCCATATGCCCACACTTTATTTATAATCATCACAATTACAAGTAACAAGCCGTAATCAGTAGTAACTGAGCCAGAGTCACTACCAAGTGATTTCGATGATAAACTAAATAATACCCTGAAATTATTATTAATCTGCACCAAGAACTGTAAACTAATAAGTAATCGGTCTGAACTATTGTTCAGGATATACTTAAGTGGAAATTGTTCTTCACTGCGAACAGTCCTCTCCGGTAATCTAGTGGGTAGCGTGTGTGCCTTTGGCCCCACCTTCGATTCCCGGTGGGAAAGCACAAGGCTAAAGTTCCGCTAATAGTTTCCCCCACCCCCTCCGTAATCAGAGAAAGATAAAGCTGTTTTAAACGTTATTTCCCTAAATACTTATGGCTATGTTAATGTACTCACCCATTCCTTTTTCATATTCCTACTTCATTAAAATTATATTTCGCAAATATTTGTAGGTTTCCTGCCTTCTTTATTCTTCACTAACTTCAGTGTGCATCTATATTGTATAACTGCGCAAAAGTAGTACCTTTCATGTCTTCAGTATTGCACTCTGTCATATTCAGAAATAACGCTAACAATGTTTCAGTGGAATTATAAACTTGTTTCCTTACCTATCACTGTTAGGGAGGACAGAGCATAAAACATGGACCAACTTACAAACCAAAATTGGCAAAAGCCATGGTTTTTATTGAAAAAAACCAAAGCAACCGGGTTTGTTTGGTTTAAATAATTTGCAATATGTATTTATATTACATATGGACAGAAATAAGTTTGTTAGCCTTGGTGTTATTATGCAACAACCGGGTTATGCTGGAAGGGGTCACATAAGCTTAAATCGGAATCTAAACCGCTTCTCGGCTTACATCCGAGAGAAATTGTCCTCCATTTGAACTCAAAACTGGGACTAATTGGCTACAAAAGCGATACGTCTGCCGACTCACTCACGAAGGATTCCTAATAAAAATACGTTGTACTAATCTTTACATAATTGTTAATATAATTGTCAAGAGTCATTTCAGAAGGACAAAAAGTTAAACAGTTGCACAAATGAAACCATTATACAGAATTACATATGGACAATTTCAAAATACTGCAGAGTACAGAAGAACTAATTTAGTCCAAGTTAGTTCACTACAACTTTTATTAGTCCAAGTTAAAGAAATACAACGACTTAATTTGTATATCAGTAAGATACGAATTATTTGAGTCCACTTTGGCTCTGACTCATTTATACATAAATAGCTACAAAAGATTCTTCGGATTTCAATAAATGCCTGTCGTGGGGATTATATGACCCCCTCCCCCAAAAAGTATGACATTTCGATATATTTTATCAACAGAACAGTAAACATTAAACGAAACAATATTTAAAATTTTCCTTTGATTGCAATTGCATAACAATATTAACTAACCATAAAAAAATCACAAAAGAAGCATTCATAAACTTATAAAGAAAAACAAAACAAAAAAAAAAATATATTATTCGTATTATATTCAAGTTGCTTTTGGGGCCGCAGTGGCTTAGTGGTAGATCGTTCACCTCTGGTGCTTGGGGTCCCGTGTTAGGTCCCAGTCCCCGCCAAGAGGACTTTGTGGTGGACAAACACCGTGTGCGTGGGTTTCCTCGGGGTTCTCCCGTCTCCTTCAGCCTAACCGGCATAACCATGGGACGTAAAACTCAAAGATTTCATTTCATTTTCAAGTTGCTTTTGTAGTATAATCTCTTTGAGTAATGAATTGGGACTTCAGGTCTGAATATAATACGAATAATATACGGGAGTGAAACTAAAAACCCACAAATGTGTATTTAACAAGATTTTACGAACATTTACACTTTTACCAACATTTTTCGTTTTTTGGCTTAAACCAGTTTTTTTTTTTTTTTTTTTTTTTTTTTTTTTTTTTTTTTTAACCAGTTGGTTTTTGGTTTAAACCAGTTGGTCTTTGGAATCCCCCTGTTACAAACACAAACCAACTTGAACTGGGTGATCACTATGAAGCACGAATGCTATCTAACCGAGTCAGCGAATGAGTGGGTCCCGTGCAGGGATGGGTCCGTAAGGAGCAGACGCGTCAACGACAGTAGATGTATACAGATGAACTAGGATAGTGAAAATACACTTCATACGGCATTTGAACACATGGCTAGCGTGAGGCATAGCTTTGCGGCACTCTGTGGTTACTTTGTGCACTACCTTCGCATAGGACTGCCCTTCCCCATGTCTTCCTTACGGAGCACTACGTGGTAAGCAGTACACTTTGCATTTCGTACATCTATCCAGTGGCGACACTAGAGGGGAGCAAGGGAACGGGCATGCCGGTGGCATCATCCTCCCTGACTTCCCCAGATATGTTGTATTGTAATATAGTCAAGTAATATAGAATTATTATTATCAGTATACGGAAGAGTAGCTCCCCCCCCCCCCAAAAAAAATGTCTTTTCTCCTCCACTTATTCCGAGACATTAAGCCTGCTGTCGTCGCAGCTTCTACCTTATTATCCCTATGAGAGATACGATTCTTATACGTATATTTTAATTACTTATACAATCCGGTAACAGTTTAGAGATGGGGGGGCAAAAATTGGCCAAAAGCAAGATGATTTACAAGGAAAGTCGAACCTTACCTAAGCTGGCCCCCCATCGCTAAACAAAGGCGTAGGATATTTCTTTCCTAGATTTTACAAATTTATGCCTCACTTTCTAAAATTGGGTAGCACCGAGACCCAAATGGGCGACACGTTGTGGGGCACTATCGAGTGTTGCTAGAATTAATCAGCATCTCGTTCTCTCTTATTGCATCACACACTTCCTACAGGGTGGCCAGAAAGTCCGTTGTCATGTGGATCTGCATTGTGATTCTTGCAATTCGAAGTTCTGTAGGACGCTTTCTGGTTGACTTGCAGGGTGAATGCCTCAATGATGCACTAACTTTTCCATACATTTCCTTTCGGGTTGATGGACGACCAGACTCGAGGGGTAACCAAAATACTTCCCAGGCGAAAAGCTTTCTTCTCCCACGCGATCAAAGTCTGACGGCTTCGTGGCTCCTTGCCAAACCTATCTAACACATGTGGCATATTTTCGTTGTTGTGCTTCCGTTAAGAGACCCACATACTTGCCTCCTCAAAAGTGAAGTCATTGGTATCTGCCATTGTTGCTCACCAAACACAAAAAGGCGAGACAATGAACTGGTTCAACGCACAGACTTCGTTCTCGTCCCTCTGCAGCAGTCAAGTGGTAGTTACGCGGAAATCACGTGCAGTGCCAGTGACATCAGATGAATTGACGGTATGGAACAAATATGACCACTTAGAGCAGTAATTTTGACAAACTCTGAAGAGCTTCTCTACTCCTAACATTTTTGTGCCATTTTTGGCGTGAAAAATCTATAGAAAAAGTGAGAGAGAGAGGAGTAATAGTAAAATATTTTACTCCCCACTATCATCAGCCTAACAGAAATAAATATTTTGAAGAGTTCATTTTCAAAAAGTCTCTTGTCCATTTTTAATTCAAAATTCAAATAATGGTAAATCTAGAAATCCTTTTTTTAAATTTTAACTGTAATTATTTTGATTTAATTTCAAAATCCTTCAAAGAAAAAACATTTTCAGATTTCCTATGGATTTTGAAACCAAATAACAGCAAAAATTAGTAAATAAATCTTAGTTTAATCACTACTTGAATTTTGAATCAAAAACGAAGAAGAGATATTTTTGAAAATGAACTCTTCCTAGTATTTAATGAATATTGTTTGCCATTGTACTGTACTATCGTATTCCATTCAATAAAATGGAAACTTTTAATATTGTTAATCATCACAATATTCGGTAAATAACTACCAGCACATAATACAAATCCATTCAACAGAAAAATGTTTTATGCAGCCGGTTTACGATTAAAAGAACGAATTTTCTGTCAGCTCAAAGTGTAAAATTCTTATACTTTCTACGTAAGTGTGGACTTCTAAAAATATACAAAACATATTTTACATAGGCCTACTTTAGAACACGATTAGAATATTAAATTATTTTTACCAACTTGGCTTCTATTACATACAATGTTCTGGTATCCTGAACCTTAAGTCACAGTTTCTTATAAGGTCCATCTTCCTTCTTTTCTGATTGTTAACATCTGTATACTGCACTGCGCCTCCTTTTTCGTAAGCAAGACAGATTAAAAATACGGCTCAGGATTAAAAATATGTACAGGGGGCTCGATTAATAACAAACATTATATCCGAAACTGTATTAATTTGTAGCGAATTTCTAGGATCAGACATTATGATGTTCATTTTACTGAAACCATGTTCACAATCTGCACTGCTAATTGCTATGGTGTTAAGAGCGGTGAAAGACGTTTTTACAGTTTGAGTAACAAATCTCTTTCCTGTTGCCTTATATTGCATAAAGTCACGAAGAACATCATGTGAATTTAATCCAAACCTACAAGCAAGTTCCTTGATTTCTTTTTCATCTTGTCGAATGTCACCGGAGTCTCTGATAACAGATTCTATTTGATTTATTAGCTTGTGATTCATATCGTTTTCATTAATGGTTCACATTTTGAGATTATCCACTATGCACTGTATGAACTGACACCTGTCGACAGACGAAAAATTAATGTATTTGTTACGTTCCACGCCTTTGAAAACCCTGGTTTCAACACTTTTGAATACCTCAGCTTCACTGTCACCTGGCGTACATATTAAATTCTCTACTCTATTTATATATAGCTTTATCATATCATAAGCCCTTTTTATGGTGTAGTCACGCATTTGCAATAAATTTGACACATCGTGAAGAATATCAAAGAAAAGTCCTAAAAGTTTAATAAAATTATAGGAGCTTAGTTTATCTGTTGGTTCTTGGAACTGACTTGGCTCTTTACTGTTGCGACAGCTGTTCTTAGTTTCTGTAGAGCAATGTGTATATACTTAACTGCAGTGAATAAACTCCATACACATTCTACGCAGCGAAAATAAGACGCCACCCACCTTACATCTATAAAGTGACCTTTCTTTCTAAGTTGATTTGCTACATCATGTTCACACTTTTCAAGTTCGTCTTTTTTTTTTTTTTTTTTTCAGAGAGAGAGAGAGAGAGAGAGACTGTACAGATTGTACAGAGCGCTACACAAAATACTAAAATGATTCACACCACCACCAGTAGTCTCTGGTGCATCATTTACACCAAGTTCCAATCTATGACTAAGGCAATGCCACAACACGGTTTTGGGAAATTGTTGTAATCGTAATCCGACTCCAGATTTTATCCCGCTCATAACACTAGCACCATCACTTGTGAAATCAATCATGTAGTCCCCGAGATAATTATCAAAACCATTCCTTCGGAGAATTCCTTAAAAATATTGTATATTGTATCTGATTTTCGATCCAGAAGTTTCAATAGTTCCGAAAAGAACGTATAAATATCTCACTACAGTTGTTGTCTTTACTTTCAATTTCTGCGCTATTCGGATTACGCGCACGTATATAAATATTTAACAGGCTTTTGTTACTTACTGTGGTTGATTCATGAGCAATAATGCCTATCATGAGCTTAGCACATTTAATTTTCTCAATAAGTCTACTTTTCATTGCAGCACTAATGTGGCTTACAATGTTCGCACATACAACATTACTGTGTAAAATTCGCCCCATATAAAATCCATGGGCAGCTTGAAGATCTCTTAAATGGGAATGATCCAGAAACGGCCTGTCTTGTTTTGCAACATAGTGTGCTGTCTGAAAAACTCGACTCGTTGTTTCAAAACTACATTTGCTTCCATTGTTGAAAAGTTTTTCTAAGCTCTGGTTTTCAGCCTCCAACAGTATTTTTTTTTCCTCGGTGCAGTGGGCAATACTTTTCTTATGTTCGAAAATTTTCTTCCGTAATGAATGTTGTTGCGTTTCAGTTGTAGACCCAAAAGGTTTAACGCTACCCGCAATCCACTGTTGTGAGCTCCTCCGTGGTTAAGCGGTTAGCGTACGCGCCTTTGGCGTGGGAGACCCGGGTTCGATTCCCGGCGGGAGCTCATGTGGTTCGGATTCCACGTTAATCAGTAGGTCCACGTCTCATATAGCCTCGCTGCTGAACGGGACGTTAAACTCCAAATCAACTCAACTCAATCCACTGTTGGGGCGACGATACACCAATACTTGAATACAATTTCAAGTCCTGAACTTTGTAACAACTTACATAGCCAAGAGTATTCGAGACAATTAACCACGAATACTTTTCTTTAAACATGTTAACTTGGTCTTGATTCTAATGCAAAGATGCATTATTGGATTTCAACAATTGACCACTAATGTCACTTGAACTTGCGCCGGCAGATTACTCCTATGGACTTCCGGAGTCGTCCTGTGAAAGACCTACACCGGAGTTACTTTTCTTCGCATTACCACTGGAAGCACTGAAATAAGATTCTATTGACCGCTTGGGTACGCTTCATTTTCCTTAATTAGCACAGACAATTAGAACATTAAAGCAGCAAAGCAACGCACTTAGAAACGGACTGAATCTTGCTCGTATCTACAGCCAACTGAACAAGGCATGAGTAGTTCACATCGGCCAGAGATGTCGGAAACAACTTGTGCGCAGGAGCTGCAATAAGCTGGGAACTACGCGAACTAAATGAACTGTTCTTTTGGACTGGTCTATATTCCGAACTAGTTCCTTGGAAACTAGGCCCGGCAAGGAATTGAATTTCCCTTCTCTAAGCTGAATAAACTTAAAAGGAAAGTTTTTGAATATCCAAACATAAGACACTAAAAGGTAAGCGGTTGGCAAGGCTTAGCCTTTCTATTGTTGAATCAACTTTTAAAATTCTGCTACCAAACTGATCGTTAAGCAATAGTGTCTGCGAAGTGGAAAAAAAAGGGGGGGCGGAGGCGGTATAGTTTCCTAAGATTTTGCTTGAGCATATCGGCGGTCTAAATGTAGAAGAACAGGGATGGTACGTTTACTTAAAAAAAAAAAAAAAAAAAAATCGCATTTACAATAATATAGTGATCCAACGCGGCATTTAAATGGATTAAAACAAGAAAACACATATATGCCGATATGCTTTTTCGCCTCGTTTTCAAGGCGGCTTTGTAGGCATTCTCGTTTCGGCTCTAATGTCTAATATTTAATGATTCTTTCCAATTCCATTTTTATTTTCAAAAGCTTCTTCTGCTTTCGTCTCGTCGCGTGGTCAACACTGATTTTCTTATAATTGTTGACACAAAAGTCCAGACAATGGGAAAATAATAAATTTCAATGTAAAGAAAGAGTCCTGTCAATGTCAGGGGCGGATCTAGGTTAGGCGAGCTGTACGGTAGTTAGAATATTTTTGAGGGAAGATGGAATTGCTCGCACAAATGTTGAAAAACATGAAGAGCACAAATTCTGCTATTGAATAGGGTGATAGGAAACGGTTGTTTACTTTCGAAGCAGCAGCAACGAAATCTTTGATAGTACAAACATAGTTGTTGAGCCAATGCAAACGTCGCGTCGTACTTATTTCAATAATTAAAATCTTTTTTTTTTTTCTACAAAGAATTTGCAACACCTAAATAATAATAATAAACACGACTAAAATAATAAACATACAGGGTATATCAAGAAGGACTATACAACTTTGAAAACTTATATTGATTTATTCATTTATCTTACAGACATGGTTTTGGTGTCATTTTGAAGCAAAATATAACAAATTTTGACTCACGTAGTACGCTAGTTCAGAAACAAGCCACCGCAAGCATCAGCGCAGCGTTGCTAACATGTACGATAATTATCGAATCATACGATAACTTTTTGACACCTGTACGTTGTACGATAGCTGCTGTGCGAAATAGCTACGAAAGCATGCGATAATTTAACGATTTCTGGTAAGAAGCAGAGATAATTCTGAAGATATTTGAAATTCGAAAGAAATTTCATTCATCACTTGAAAAAGAGTATGAATTTTGCAACATATGTGACAAAATTACACAAAACATTGCAGAAACTGCCAACGTCTAGAGAAGGCAATAATGCAGGGAAATTAAAGTTAGTAAGGTAGTAATTTAAATATTTTTATGTTACACTGTTAAGTAGATTTTATCGTAGTCTGAAATCATAAAACAAACTCAGGAGGTTACACGTGTTTATTATCACGAGATAATTGGTTAACCCTTAAAGGATCCTGGCTTTTGGGGCTATTTTTTAGACTTTCAGTCAAGCAGCTACTGTATCGTCACTATTTATCCTAGGATCATGGTTCATACCTCATTCTCTTCAGAATAGAGCTGGCTTTCAAATGGTACCACTTGCATGCTCATACCATATACCAGAAGCGGGAAAAAAAATGTCAAAGTGAAAATTTCGGAGGGAAAATTTTTTTCTCGAACTTTGCCCCCCCTGGACCCCCCCTGTGTGATCGTAGTCATCTAAAAAAAATCTGATAAATAGTACTTGGTATACTGAATGTGTGTGCCAAATTTCAAGTTTCTATCTTGAATAGTAAGGGCGGGAGAATTTTTATCAAAAATTCCCACAATGCCCCAAATTACCGTAAAACACTATGATCTCAGGGAAAAAATTCCTGAGACATCCCTAATTACTCTAGGACTATAATCCGCCAATCATTCTCTTCAGAATAGAACTGTCTTTCAGGCGGTACCATTCACATGTCTCCATCATGTATCTAAGGCGGGAAATTCCTGAAAAAAAGGGATTTTTTGGGGCAAAATTTCCCTTTTTTCAACTTTTGCCCCTCTGGACTCCCCCTGTTTTTATGCAAAAATCGGAAAAAAACTTCTGGTAAATACTACTCGGTGGACTGAATGTTTGTGCAAAATTTCAATCTCCTACGTGAAAAAATAGGCCCGCCAGAAAAAATTTACCTACCATGCCCCACTTTTACCCTATACAGAAGTATATTTGGATAAAAATTCACTGAGATAGCCCTAATTACCCTAGAATAATAATTCGACCGTCGTTCTCTTCAGAATGGAACTGCCTTTCAGACGGTATGACTCACGTGGTCCTATCATGTATGTGAGGCGGGAAAATGACGAAAAACGGGATTTTGGGGGTAAAAAATCCCTTTTTTACCCCTTTGCCCCTCTGGTTCCCCCCTGTTTTAGCACTGACATCGGAACAAAAAATCTGGTAAATACCACTCGGTGGACTGAATGTTTGTGCAAAATTTCAATCTTCTACGTAGAAAAATAAGCCCGCCAAAAAATATTGAACATAGGCTTAGAAAATGAGAAAAGAAATTTTTGACTTATGACGTCATCACCTCCTATGTCTGGACGCAAGACGGTCTGAAACCATACGTAATGTCTTCTACAAGGCCTCTGGACTTGGAAAACAAAAAACAAAACAAAAAGAAAACGGACGAAAAAGCTCAAATAGAAGAGAAATAACGCAATGTACCATGAAAAACGCGTATGGTACAAATTGTACCATAGGATCCCCAAAGGGTTAATCAGATCATTGTAGTGTAACATACATTTTGAACACCGATACTGTATGAGATGAAATATCAGATCAGGGACCACGACCACGCATACAGGAAACCGATCAAGAAGGGGTAATTACTGGCTACTCAATATAGATAGGTTTCCACAAGTAAACATGTGAACTGTTGAAGGAAATTTACATTTTGTTTTTCGATAGACCGATAAAGAATTAAGCTTCAATTTTGTTACCTGTGCAAATTATTGAATATAGTTTTACCTGTAAACGTTCCTGTTGGTTTCCTCGTAATAATGATAATAATAAAGCTTGATGTTGAGAATAGAAACAGAAGATACGATAATTTTACGTGCTACGTACGATAATACCTTTTGATCAGGTTGGCAACGCCACGCTAGCGGCAGTTGGAGCAAAGATGGCTGACTTTACTGGTCCGAGAGCGCTAGCTATATGTTTTGGTTTGAAAAATCCAAGTATGCGACAACTGTGCAACGTAATTTTCGTACAAAGTATGGTAAAGATCCTCTCAGTACGCCTACTATTTATCAGTGGCATAAGCGTATTATGGAAACTGGACCTCGCAATTGAACAAGCCACACCAGACATGAAAAAATCAAAAGAAATCTTTGAGTTTTACGTCCCACGACTCTGCCGGTTAGGCTAAAGGAGACGGTGGTTATGAGAAATGAGTGAAATGGTAGAATGAACAAAGTGGGAGGAAACGAGAGAACCTGGAGAAAACCCACGAGCACGGTGTTTGTCCACAAAGTCCACACGGTGCGAGCTGGGATCGAACCAGGGACCCCAAGCACCGGAGGTGAACGCTCTACCACTGAACCACCGCGCCCCCCACACCTGACATGGTGCAGCGGGTTTGGCAAGAAATCGACTTCAGATAGGATGGGTGCTGTATCAGCAATGAAAGCCACACTGAACCTTTTTAGGTACAAGGTAAAAAAATGTATGTATTTTGCTATAAAATGACACCAAAACCATATCTGTAAGCTAAATAAATAAATCAATATCAGTTTTCAAAGTTGTAAAGTTCTTTTTGATACACCCTGTATTTTCATGTACTGTTTCATAATACCCTTTTTTTCTGTTTCATTTACCTTTATAATTTTAGTGTTAATAAAGAAACAAAGGTAACCTTGAAAAAAAAACTAGTTGTATTTAGTATAATCAAAAAACAGAAACCTGTACTATAGTAGAAGCACAAATTTAACAATCAAAACAATTACTCTTATTTGTTTTAGTGATATTTTTAGTGTGTTTAAATTCACGCTGTTACAGGCGAGTGCATATTGTAAAAATTAAAATAATCAGTGTTTTTGTAACTTAATTTAAGAAAGGAACGTAAGTTTCTAACGATTAAAATCTTTCTTTATAACTGTTTCAAAACTAAAATTCATTAAAATTTATACGAAAACTTTGAAACAAAAAAGTAGGTTAGCATAAGTATCCATAAAATAAGTTTATTTTGCATTTGTTTGTGTGTGTGTTAAAATTCTGTATGTCGGGATGAGGGGCCTTAAAACATTAAATCCGGCCCTGACTGGTGCACACGAATTATTATTATTATTATTATTATTATTATTATTATTATTATTATTATTATTATTATTATTATTATTATTATTATTATTGATATAGAAAGTATGTCCTTCCTAGATTACTTTTTCTTACGATCATTGATTGGGCCACGGTAGTTTAGTGATGAAGCGCCCACCTCTGCTACATGAGGTGTCTGGTTCAATCCAGGACATATGAAATTTGTGGTGGACAACATCGTGTCCGTGGGTCTTTTGGAGTTCTCCAATTTCCTCCCACATTCTGATTCCACTATTTTTTTCATAATCATTCACTGATAGGGGCCGCGGAGGCTCAATGGTAGAACGTTCACCTCTGGTGCTTGGGGTCCCTGGTTCGATCCCAGCTCGCGCCAAGTGGGCTTTGTGGTGGACAAACACTGTATGCATGGGTTTCCTGAGGGTTCTCCCGTTTCCTCCCACTTTCTTCATTCCACCATTTCATTTATTTCTCATCATCACCGTCTCCTTTAGTCCAGCAAGCATAATCGTGGGACGTAAAACTTAAAAGATTTCATTTCATTTTCACTTACCATCAGTCTCCTTTTGTCCAAAGGGTATAAATGTGGTACGTAAAACTAGATATTTCATTCAAACATCATTGATAACAGCACATACATAATAATAAGGAAGTGTTATCCGCTTAAACTATTAAAGAGCTCCTTCGTGGCTAAGCGGTTAGCGTACGCGCCTTTGGCGTGGGAGACCCAGGTTCGATTCCCGGTGGGAGCTCATGTGGTTCGGATTCCACGTTAATCAGTAGGTCCACGTCTCATATAGCCTCGCTGCTGAACGGGATGTTAAACTCAAAATCAACTCAACTCAATTAAACTATTAAAATAAGCTTACTTTAGTTTTGCTGAAGAAAATCTTTGCTTAGATTCACTGGTTCGAATCTCGGACGAACCGTACAAAATTTCATGTTGAATGTGTGCTTAAATTTTTTGCGTACAGATTTCTCTGTTCTATCATTTCGGTAATTTCACCGTCTCTTTCAGTTCAGGATTTAATTTTGTAGGAAAGATTTGTTGTTGTTGTTGTTGGTAAGTTCTAGTTTAGAAAAATTCCATCATAATTTTAAAGACTCACTAAGAGCATGTAAAGTCCTTGAAATATGCTATATACCATGTGTGTGACATTCTATCCACTTGACTAGATCAGTCAATAAACTTTCATGAATGCTTGAGTTATCTCCTTTTGATTACGTAACGTTGTGATATAATATCTTCTATCAGCTTTATATTACGCGACCGAATTACAGAGTACGTATGATTCACAGTTAAGTTCAACAGGTCTAAAATAGCGAGAATATTATAACGAGGCAACGTATTTATTTTGTTTCACAGATGTCTGAGGAAACAACGCAAGGAAAGACAGGATTTAATCCAACAGGTACGTTACAACTGCTAAAATGTGGTGTTCTGTGTTGAAATCAATGCTTATCCAACATCCTTGTCTTTTACAGCAGGGATTCAATAGATATAAACCAGTTCTGACTTGCAGTTAACGACAACTGGCCGTCAGTTTGGACAAGGCACGTCAACCTACGCTTTCTATTGACTACTTATTTTTCAATGAAATCTTTTCCTGTGCTTTTCCTTTGTATGTGCGCCTGCGCAGGCCAGTAGCCAACCCAAAATTGTATGGGGAGGGGGAGGGGCGATCCAACCATATTGTAGTTCATTTGCAAGTCTATCGTGAAAATTTTAGGGGAGCTGGCCCCCTAGACCCCTTGGATACGGGCCTGCGCCTGCGCCGACGGGAGTAATGGCGGCGGCAGCAAAAAGATTTTTTTTCTTAACACCAGCGCTAAATTTACTGTGAAGTATCACACATACAAAATTAATCTGCAATTAATTTAATTATTATTTAGGACAGCTAACACAAGGGTTTTCCAAGCACAGCAGTAGTCTGTGTGGTACAACCCATGTGGTCTGAGTGGAGAATACAGAATTCGAGAGAGAGAGAGAGAGAGAGGGAGAGGGAGGGAAAGTGACTGTTCTGGGAAGCGGAGTGGGTAGCATAGTGGTTAAGGCATCGGCACGGTATGCCGGAGGTCCCGGGTTCGAGTTCCAGTCCAGTCAGTCATGTTTTCGCTTTTTGTGTGTTATAGTACAAGTTATTTTTGTATTATATATTCATATGGTATAACCTAATTATACTTGATATTGAGCCGTATGAATAGATGATAGATCTATCGCAGTATAATTTTGCTCCTATATGACGCTTCCCTAAACGACAAGGAACAATACTGTAGTCTACATCTGGGTGAAATTTTAATATTTGTGAGTCATAAATAAATGTTAATTAGACTGCACAGATGAGTGTCTTATTTAACTACTGTGTTAAGGCCATAGCACTAGATTTCTAAGCAAAATGTAATGACTGGAAAGAAATTAAAATTAGCTTTTCTACCAAGAAATCATTATTTATCATTAATTGCTAATGCAGTTGTCAGTATTTATTTGCGTAGTTTTCCATTAGACCAAAAATTCGATATAATGTTTATTTCACTTTCTTGTTCAACTCCAAAGGCAGATACAAAACATCATGTAGAATCATCTTGCACATAACTGGACCTTTCCTACCTCACTATCTCGGCTTTAGGAAAATTGGACCACAGGGCCACGCTAAAGATTCCAGCTGCAAAAATTCCACTTTATCGTAAGAGTTGAGAAAAATTAGAAGCGTGATTAGCTGAGTGAATAACTTTTTAAGAAATGTATATCTTGAGTCATAACATACAATCTTATTATAAATTTATTTTACAGTTAAACGGAAAATATGTACAAATGATGGTTAGTATCCCCGCCTGTCACGCGGGAGACCGGGGTTCGATTCTCCGCCGGGGAGCCATGTGGTGTACTTTTCTTTTGGGGTGTAATATTTAACTCGGTTAGCCATAACGTCATTAGCAAATGTAAACAAATTATCTTGGCAAGAGCATTGGCTAACCAAAATGCCTGTAACTGCTAAATAAAATACATTTTAGTTAAATTATGGAAACATAAATTTAAATGATGTAAAAAGGGTTGCTAGTATATTTACAATGATTTATTGAAATATGATATGATAAATTAAATGAAGCTATAAAATTAATAACTAATTAATGGTGGTAATAAAAGTGAAAGTTAGTTAATTGAATATTTACGAAAGTGAAAATTAGATGGGAGACATTTTTTATTACATGGTAAAAAAATTTAACATTTTTTATTGAAAATTACAATTTAACATTTATCCATATTTATAGGATAAGTAGAAGGATAGTCACTTACAATACTATTCGGCAGAAGAGACGAGAAGATCCAACCTTTGATGGGCAGGAGAGATTCATCTCTATGTTCCGAACAATGGAAACTTTTTTAAAACAACTACCTTGCCTCTCCACTGTACCAACTGGACCCCAAAGCAAATTTACGGCAGTCTTTTATATTAATCGTGTAACTGTGGTTAAATTTTTCTTAACCTATTTCTGTTGTGACTCACTCACCTACAGAAATCACGTAGCATAAAACAATATTTAGAATTTTACTGTTAGGTAAAAACTTCTAGTCTCTTCTAACTCAATGAACATAGAGAAATAAATCAATCTTTGGTTTTTCAACCTGTATGAAAAATATTTAAAATATATAACTTTTTTTCGACTGTGATTTTTACCACAATATATTAATAGCCATATTACTGTTCACTGAAACATTTAGTGAATACATATTTATTTACTATTGAGTCAAGTATTGAGCCTTATTTCGTATTTGAGAACGTGATCAAAATAGAATGTTAAGGTTTTCATACTTGTATGGTACGCACTTTTATGCATAAATATATATTTGAAAAATTATAGACTTACCTTATGCGGGTTGGGCTTTCGTTAAATGCCAATTATTTCGATGTCGTACATTACACCTGACATCATCTTCCAGGGCCTACGCATGAGGCAATGTACTATATTTTTTCATAGTTGTGTAGTTAAAATAGGTTTAAAATGTTTAATAAAAATATAGTATTACTTGCCTAATTAATATTTGTAGCCATTCAAATGTTGGTTTCTCTTTTCAGATCATCAACACATTCGCTACAATCCATTAAAAGGAGAATGGGTTTTAGTATCGCCCCATCGTATGAAGCGACCTTGGAGTGGACAAGTAGAGCGTGTACCGGATGAACAACTACCAGAATTTGACCCAAACAATCCTCTTTGCCCAGGGGTCACAAGAGCGAATGGCGAGGTGCGTTTGCAGTGAAAACAGTATGTATGGGCTTGTGATAGAAAATAATAATATTTATTTATTTATTTATTTATGATGATAAAGACCACAGCCGAGGCCAAAATTGTCATATGTACAATAATATACGATAAAAGATTACGAGAGAAATACAAACAAAACAAAACAAATTAAAAATATATCAAATCATCTCGACAAAATATCAAAAAAGAAAATAAATAAAAATTTTACACATAAGTTTGATACAGACTAAATTATAAAATAAAGTTACAACATAACCTCGATTCAATAACTATTAAATCAAGCAAAACATATTATTAAGAAATTAAATATATTGAACATAATAAAAAATAAATTACAAAGAGATTATAAAATAATACACAGATATAAACAGTGTAGGTAAAGCAAAGACAATGAAAATTCAATAGACAATATACCAAACCATAGTGAATTTTGTATATTTATTAAATAAAACATTCCAAATATTGTTTTTTTGAATATTGTAAAATTCGAATCAAAAAAATCAATTTTAAGATTTTTTTATTTATTTATATTGTCAACAATAGTAAATAGTGGAGAACCAACCAATTGATTGTTACATAGTATAGAACGGTAAACCCTAGAATTATACAGGGGAACTTTGATATATAAATATTCAATTAAATTCACTCTAGCGTGTATTATATCATGAATAAATTTAATTTGCCTTAAATTTCGCCGAACTTCAAGAGCTATTAAATCCAGTTTAGCAAGAATCTCCCTATTAGTCATATCGTGTAATTTAAATTTATATTTTAACCAAGCCAAGAAAGAAATCTGGACTGACTCCAAAACTTGAGTGATACTAGTAAGATTACGATTCCAAATTAAACTAGCAAATTCCAAATGGGAACGAACAAATGCACAGTATAAGATTTTACATAATAATAATAATAATAATAATAATAATAATAATAATAATAATAATGGTAAAGTTATTAAATAATTCAGTTGATGTGCATAAACACTTGTTGGCTGCATGATTGTTTTCTTCAAAGGTAAAGAGGTATACAGTTTTTTTATTATTATTACTATTATTATTTTATTTTGGTAATTATCTTAAGCATTGCGCTCATGTTAAATACAGCATTACGTCATAGTTGCAGGGTAGTTATAATTAAACTTTTTTTTACTTAACCCACTCTAGACATAACCATATATAGTACAAGATGCACCTTAATTTTTAAGCATTTTAAATAATACCGTAACATTTTTACCGTTTTTATTGTTAGATGGAGGGGCGGGAGGGAGACAGTGTTAGCAAGTTGTGAATCCCCGCAACTGATGTTCGTCGCATCGGCACTGCTGCTGCCCGTTGAATCCAGTGTTGCCAGATAGAGACAGGTCTCCCGTGACATCGAATATTTGGCCATTCAAATCAAACACTATACATTTTTATATTAATTTCGAGTATAAGACACCTGAATTTTGAAGGCAATTTTTCGAAGAAAAAAGTGCGTCTTATAGTCCATAAAATAACGGTAGATGCACAAAATTCGGTAGGAAGAACGTTCACTGAGCTGTCTGAATGTTGCATGATAGCTTCTGCGAGGAATAGAGTTTATTGGGGAAGTATTCATTCACGTACGGACCTGAAGAGCAGCATATCCGAATTGGTACCGAGCCTGTTATAGCATGATTGTATACCGAAATAACTTCATGGACGGGAAGACTCATACCCTTTAAGAGAGGCGCGGTAGCTCTGTGGTAGAGCGTTCACCTCCGGTGCTTGGGGTCCTTGGTTCGATCGCATCTCGCGCCATGTGGACTTTGTGGTGGACAAACACCGTGTGTGGGGGTTTTCTCGGGGTTCTCCCGTTTCCTCCCACTTTCTTCATTCCACCATTTCATTCATTTCACATCATCACCGCCTCCTTTAACGTAACCTGCATAACCGTGGGAAATAAAACTCAAAGATTTCATTTTTTTCATACCCTTTTAATTTTGCTAACGATACCGCGTGTTAAGAGACAGTGAGGAAAAATTAAAACCAGGTCCAAATAGAATGTAGAGGTTGCTTAGTAACATATTCAACATGAAGACCAACAAAAGTATGAGATTACGTAAGAATCAAATACATAAAAAATTCAAAAGGAGAAAACATAATTTCAGTTATATTGAATATGGAAAACTTTTAGCATAATGTCAAATCAATATTATGAAATAGAAACATTAAGGTTAATAACTTGCCTATATATATATATATATATATATATATATATATATATATATATATATATATATATATATAGGGTGCGTCAAAAAATGTATATACACTTTGAACCGTCATAGAAAATTTATGTTCCGTTCTACAAGGTTCAATTGCTGGAAATGGAAAGCTTAAAGTCCAATCTGAAGCTTAAATGCACTTTCTCACGCAAATGTGATTACTGTTCAAAATGGCGGCCTCCAGCATCAATGCCTTTCTGAGCACGAGTCACCACTGATTCCGTACATCGTACCAACGTGTCCACTGGTATTTCTGCGCACACCATTTGAATCTCAATCCAAAGTGTGTCTAAGTTACGTGGCTTACGTTTGTACACCTCATCTTTGAACCTCAGCAACATTCTCAAACTTCCAGTACCACTTAATTACCTGCTTCCGCGCTTTAAAGTTCAAACGTACGTCCACCATCTTGCACTTACTTCCTTGCAAGTAACTGGGTTGAGTAGCTAGAGCGAAAATTCTGCTGCCACGTATTGATGAAAGATAACATTACTTTCTCCCAGAAATTCAACCTTGTAGCACGGAAAATACGGTTTTTATGACGGTTCAAAGTGTGAATATATTTTTCTGACGCACCCTGTATATAGTATAACAATGAAAAACAAAGTACAAATGTCAAGTTCTACTTTCTACTTTTCCATGTGGAAATGTTCGAAACATTTGATCAGATCGTCAACAATTAGAGTTTGTACGTAAATGGCTACAACTAGAGAACTAAATCTGCACCGATGCGACCTTCCAGTTCCTGCAGGTCCTACACTGAGTTTTATATTCCACATCCTTCACAAAGCCGCAAAGAAAAAAATCTAGTGGAGTGATGTCCAGAGACCTTGGCGGAAAGGCAATGAGTCGTCCTTAACCAATCCAGATACCTGGAAATATGTCGTCCAAAGCCCTCCTAACGATAGCGGCCCAGTGAGGAACACCGTCCTGCTGCAACAAGGTATCAGGTTGCAGGTGTACGATCTATGGAAATGCAAACTGTTCCAACATGTCCAGGTGATTGACGCCTCTGCAAAGAAATATCTTCCCACACGCTTTCATGAAGCAGACCACACCACACGTTTACTTTTGGACAATTTCACGGCTTACGTGGAGTTTCTCTGGGCCTCATATTGTGTCATTTTACTACCCCAAACACATGAAAACACGCTTTGTCCGAGAACATCATGTTTGCCAGTCTAGGTTCTCGTCGATGCAATTCTGAATCGCAATTGCAAATGCTTTGCGGTTTGCGGTCAGGTTGAAGTGCATGGACCAGCTGCAACTTGTTAGACTGCAGAGAAATGCCTGTTGCGCCCGTTCAACACTTCCGGTCTTCTTGAGCCTCGTGTACCACTGCCGGATGGTCGGACGTGGCGGGGTGTGCGTCTGTAACGCGTCCGGAAGTTCTGCTGGACCTAAGTGCCAGACCTGGTTTCTATCCATCGTTCCACACACTGTGCCATCTCCTGCCGGGTGGCTATTTTTGTCAATGCCTCACCTGCAAAAATGAAAACCAAAGAAATTAGATAAGAAAGATTTGTTGGAAATGTTGGTACAGAACAAAACTTTGAGCATGTGTGAACGTTATGCCCCAAATTGCACCTTTCTAACTATCCCCATTTTTTACTTATACGGTATCAAAATTGGAAGGATCATTTTGAAATACCCTATACTATTTAATAAATATTATTTATTCCCGTATTTTATTACTTATAATACTGAATATATTTACTGTTAACAGAAGCTATACAACACATGAAATTTGGCTCCAAACTTTCAATAATGAGTGAATATCTCAAAGGAATTTTCACCTAGCCATTTGTGCCCATTGCCAACAAATGAGGGCAATGGAAAGTAAGCGAGTGCTACAAAATTACTATTAATATGAAATATTTTCTGTTTATGTAAAAGTGAAGAGTCATTCTGTTGCAATTTAAAAATCGTGTGAAAGAAGTTCAATAGAAATTTAAGGTGACAATAATTAACTTATCTTCTGCAACTATTCATTGTTCCTTGCTCTTTGACTTCGACATGTACAATAAGCAAACAAGTGAAACTCACGCCACGAAAGCAACATATTATGATAAATGTGACCAGGTCCTTGCTGTGTAGCGTAAAAATATTTCTTTCAATAACTTCGTATTTAATTTAGGACATGAATAACAACCGCCAACAAATGAACGCAATGAGCTCTAATGGGTTAAGCCCAAATTACCGTAATACCCGTTCAATGCTGTCCTGCGAGGAGTCGAACCAGGGGCCACGTGCCAAAAGACATGCTCCATCTACTAGAACAGCGGAAAAGATTCATAAAAGGATATGTAGAATAGGATGTTGTGTAGATGTGAAGCGTAGAATTTAAAAGAAGTAGAGAAGAGAATGAAAGATTTCGAAATGTGATGCAATTGAACAATGTTGACAAATTATGTGGGGTGGATAAGTTACCAAATGAAAGTGTGATGAATATGATGGGATAAAATAAATAAAGATATATATATATATATATATATATATATATATATATATTGTGTAAGATCATCTCGAAAGAAAGGCTGGGATGATTGAATACATTATAGGATATGGAGGACTCGCACCATTCACTATGGAAAGAATGGTAAAAAAAAAAAAAAAAAAAAAAAAAAAAGCGCAAAGAAGGGCGGCGATTGAAATATAACAACTACAGAATATGAAGTAAAGGGAAGAAAAACGAGGACTCTAGCTAAGGATAGAAAGCTGCATCAAAGGAGTCAAAGAATTCCATACCCAAGGAAATAGTATACTGTAGTACATTCCATAACACAGAATAAGGGTGAAAATAAGAAATCACAAAATGGCGTAGAAAGCAAATTTGTTACTAGTAATGTGTGTAAACAGTGCTTTTAACCCTTTCGCTTACTGTTATCAGGTAGAGAGAGAGAGAGAGAAAGAAGAAGCAAAAAGTATTCAAGCTTAACTTGGACATCTACTGAACGTTATATACGATGTCATATTAACTTCTTGAGTCCAATACTCCATGAGCTTTCAATCTAGGAGCCAGTATAATACCTAGTCTTGCCATAAATACTATTCCAAAGTTTTAAGTACATTAACACAAAATGGTTAGAGATATTTTATTATCCTAATAACATGGATACATTAAAAGACAAAAATCACAAATAATTACTCAGAATGGCCACTATTAGTATGCATACAGTCCTTAAGTCTTTGTGGCCACACATCAATTGCATTACGCAACACATCAACTGGAAAATCTGCAACTAGTTTCCGAAGAGACCGCTTTAAACTTTCAAAATTGGGATGTTTCTTCTTGCAAGCCATCTCCTTAAGCTTGGACCACAACTTGAGGTTCAAAAGGTTTAGGTCCGGACTCGCAGAAGGCCATTCTGAAGTGGAAATAAAGTCCGGAACATTTGCCTCCAGCCACTGCTGGGTTGTCCGTGGGGTATTGCTGGGGCTGAGTTCTGCTGGAGATTCCAGTACTGTCCAGGGAAGAGGGTGTTGGTGAGATTCTTGACTAGTCTCTCAAGCACTGTCTCCTGGTACACTTCGGCTGACGTTTTAATCCCCTTTTCACAGACATGGAGCTCCGTTGTGCCCTCGTAGCTCACACTACACCACACCACGAGTGAGGCAGGATGCTGGTCCCTCTGAATCCTTGGATCCTTTTTTCCAGCTTCTCTAGAGGATGTGGCATATATTCTGTCATTTTGGGCATTGGAAGTCTCCTCAACATTGAAAATCTTGTCATGAGTGAAAAGAATTCGACGGTGCCCATTTGCTGCGTAACGCTTAAGCAAGCGCTTTCCGTTGTTTGTAAGCATAGAGTCCCAGGTCATTGCTTAACATGCGAGACATAGACATTTTCAATATCTTTAGCTCACGAGTCATAACTGACTGTTTCCTAACTGGAGTTTGTCGGACATGCGCGGGCACTGCTTTCACAAATTCCGATGTTCGTACTGTGCGAGGTCTTCCTGGCCGCGGGCGATCTTTCACAAGTTCCAGTCTCAACAAAGTGCTGATTAGCGCGGTAAACTTTTTTTTTTTTTTTTTTTGTACTAATTTGCAGTTTTTGGAGGGTTTTGAAATCTCCCGTGGTGATTTGCCTACCTTGTGCAACGCTATCACGGCCACACGATTTTCATACTCGCCTCATTCCATCTTGAACACTTACAACTGACACCTTTACGCTTCTTCAGCTCATCCAGCAATACCTTCACACTTCACAAACTGCTCTTGACGTCGCTCGTTTGTACAGGCAGAAGTACAGCCACCCTCAAAAGTTACGACAGTATTTATGGTAAGACTGGGTACTAATAACACTACTTACCGCTCGTTTCTTTAATATTTCAGGGTGTCTATCGGTCACGAAATCAGAAAACGGTCTATCGGTCACGAAATTTAGCTTTTGGGTCACGATTTTTTTTAACTGTGCAAATGTAAGTACAGATTGGAAAATTTTGTTCTGTAAACCGCCAAAATTCACCACCAAAATGTTTATGATCGGCTTTAGACGCTACTAAATCGCAAGCAAAGTACTTTTCTATCGCATGGATGAAAATTCGGCCTAATTCGCACTCAAATTCGCTGTTGAAAATGTTAGGAAATTTTATGATTGGGTAAAGCGAAGGTCACGAAAAAGTCACGAAATTTCATTGTGGAATTTTTGTAGACACCCTGTATTTTGATCTTTTTTCTGTCTGATAAAGTGTCAGCAAGAGAACTAACAACATAGCTATCTTTTTAAGGAGTTAGGTTTATCAAATATTCTTTATTGTATATACTTCCTGTCTGTCCGTGAGTCCGTCCGTCCAATAGACGAAACTCTTAAGAACTAGTTGATGAGTCAGCATCAATTTTGGCCAAGATAAAGGATCAAAAGTTAAGAACCGAGTACGTTAATGGAGGTGATTTTCAAACCGGAAGTAGTAGTAGTAGTAGTAGTAGTAGTAGTAGTAGTAGTAGTAGTAGTAGTAGTAGTAGTTATAGAATTTGATGGTTATAGAATAAAAACGGTAATAGTGAAAAACGGTTTCAGGCAATTGATTAAGCGTCCCAGCAATAATTTCATCTTCACCCTTAAGTCCGTACTAAAAACCGGAAGTAATATAAATCCTCTACAACTTCCGGTTTCAGTATTGATCTACATAGAGGAGAAACGATAAGAAATTACGAGAAAAGTTTTTTATGCAATCGCTTTTGTGTTTTAAGACTAGGTACAATCTTCTCGATTAGCCGTCTTCAAATTGAAAGCGGCAGCGACCGGAAGTCAACCACCCGGTTTTAATCTTGAAATGAAATGAAAACTTTAAGTTTTACGTCCCACAGTTATCCCGTGTAGGCTAAGGAGACTGTGATGATGAGAAGTAAAGAAAGTGGAAGGAAACGGGAGAACTTCAAGAAAACCCACGGACACGGTGTTGGTCTACCACAAAGTTCACTCGGCTTGAGCGGAGATCGAACCGGGGATCTCACGCACCAGAGGTGAACGCTCTACCACTGAGCCACCGCGATCCCCACCGGTTTTAATGTTGATCGCTATAGAGCAAAAATGATGATTAGCCGGAAGCTGTTTTCTGCAATCAATTAAACATCCCAAGAATATATTCCATCTCCACTTTAATCTTTCTGCCAAAACTGGAAAGGTAGAAATCTGCTACCATTTCCGGTTTCAACATTAATTGTGTAAATATTATACCATACAAACCAAACTCCTTCAGGTGGTGTACACGTGACGCTGCTACTTTAACATATGTTAAATATTTCGTATTTTACGTAATAATGTTAAAAATTAAATAAAAAGTATTTTACTTGTAGCGTTTTATTATCCCCCTATATTTCACTCGTACATTTGCTGCTGTGAGCTTCATCGGAGAAACAAAACTTCCTGACATAAAGTATTGAATCTCCTTGTACGTTACGTCCTTGTTTTATTCTTCTGTATGCTAGTAAGTACGAATAGTTTTTTTTTAGTCCTAAATTTTGTGTAGAATAAGTATTTGTTGAACACCGAACACTGAAAAAATAAGAAATACACGATGTGGTCATTTATTACGGTTTACGCGTGCTATTTTGTTATAGTGTTTCTCTTAACAAAATCTTATATTACATAAATTTATGAAATTAAAAACGAAATACTTCGGTTTTATGTCCCACAATGTCCTTTAGGCTAAGGGAAACGATGATTAAGGCAAGTGAATAATAATGGAAGAATTGGTGGAATGATAATGTGGAAGATAACGGTAGTACCCCGAGAAAACTCACGGACACGATGTTGTCCTCCACAAACTTACTTGGCCGGGGATCGAATCACACACCAGAGATAAGTGTTGTACCTCTGAGCCACCCTCTTTACATAAATTTAGAATAGAAAGAAGTATTCGTACTTACCAGTATACACAAGAATAAAACAACTGTGTAATATAGGAAGAGGCTCATGATGTGATGTCAGAAATTTCTGTTCCGCTTATGAAGCTTACAGCAGCAAATGTATGTGAAATATAGAGTGCAGATAACACAACCACGCAATAAACAGGTAAAATATTTATATTTATTCACAAGTTTTATTTTTATTATTTATTTATTTATTTATTTATTTATTTTTATGTATTTTGTGATAGTCTTTTAAGTAGTTACTGGTAAGAAGCGTATTAATTACTTTGAAATTTCTTGTAGGTAAATCCACAGTATGATTCAACTTTTGTCTTCAGAAATGACTTCCCGGCGCTACTAGAAGATGTACCGAACCCGCCACAGGGAGATGACCCACTCTTCCAGATCGGAGGTGCTCAGGGAACATGCAGGGTCATGTGTTTCCATCCAAAATCCAACATCACGCTTCCATTAATGTCTCTGCAAGAGATACGAGCTGTGATAGACCGGTAAGGTATACTCACTCAATTGAATAGCTCATTTTTAGAATATATTGGGCTTTTTTTTGGTATTCTTAGTGGCTTGCCGGAAACTTAAAAATATATATTTTTAATATTAACATTGCGGAGAACTTACTTTTAATTATTGTTCAAACATTGATATAGAAAATACATATCGCTGAATTTCTTTCGGGGTCTCTTCTTACATTTAATTTTTGTTGCCCTGGGTAAGTTTTCGTCCTACTTCTACAAGTGTAATTATTTACAGATCAATTTCACATTTTCCTTTTAGAAAAGTAATTAAATATAAAAAAATGAAGTCGTGATGAAAAGCTTAATACAAGTTCGAAAATTACTGTAGCAGTCGGAATTTCAAAAAATTATACCGGTGTTAGATTCTAATTAAATTTTCATAAGACACCCCAAGTTTATTTCTTATGTATATTCATCTTTTCCGAGCCCTGTGTGTCATACATGACACCTAGGGTACATTTAAAGTATTTTGAAAACTGTACATTTCTTTGTGCCATTTATAAATATAAATGTTCCTGTCTTCAGCAGTAGATATTATTAATAGCAGCCCAAGTACAACGTATAAAGGAGATTCAAAGGGCATGCTTTAGCTGTAAAAACGCAAATGATTCTTAGCTCTTTCCACTGGTCTAGTAGCTAGGGTGCGCGTCTTTTGTACACAAGGTCTCACGTTCGATTCCCGATGGGAGAACATTGAAATTTGAACTCATTACAGTGGTTCGAATTTCACCCAAACTGTAGGTTCACGTTTCCTATAGCTTTGCTGCTGAAAAGTGACGCTAAAGCTAGAGAAATGATAACAGGTGCAAGTGATTTTAGGTGTACGACTATGTTTTATATATATATAACATAGTCGTAAGGTAAAAACAATAATCTTTCCTCATTAATATATCTTGTTTAGAACCTAAAATTTCCTGTACCTCCTTTCTTATAATTCTAATGAAATGACAGATCAAGGTAACTAAAATATAAGTTACCTAACATTAACGTTGTAGCATGGGGCTGTTTTAAAGGAAATTTTAGACTTTCAGACACTATTAATATGAGCAACACAGTTCGTACGTCATTCCTTTCAGAATGAAACAAATTTTCAAATGGTACCAGGCACATGTGTTCTTGATGCACGTAGAAAGAAAAATTGGGAATAGTTCAAGAAATTTCCCCTCCAAGAAAAATCCTTTTTAAGAAATTTTGCGTCTTGTGAAGCGACTTCAGCTAAAACTGCACAAACAAAATGTAACTTGAAAATACTATGGGGTGTAGTAACGTGTGCGTCAAATTTCATTGGGATATCTTCATTAGGTATGAGAGAAAAAGTATTTCCTTATCCTGTTTGACAATACAAAATTTCATAGGAAATACGACAAAAGCTACATCAAACATAGACTTTCAGTTACGTAGCTGCTGCATCACATACTTTCTGTCACCGAAAAGCAACTTCCGCGTAAAGCAGTTAAAAGGGATAGTTAAGTTTATAGTGTTTAAATATGTGTTCTTTGCGTACCTTGACGTATTTTCGTTAGGACATTGCTTGAAAACAAATGACATTCTAGAGAACGTGATAGAAAGTACTGTAGAAGGAAAACTGGGGAGGTAAAGAAATACTATAATTGATGGACTGTGTTCAAACAGGTAACTGTTACGTCAAAACGAGAAGTTTATCTGAAGACCGAACCGAAGTTCATGGAAGCTTCTCATTCTTTGCAGGTGGATTGAAGAAACCACTGAGCTGGGTAAGAAATTTACGTGGGTTCAAATTTTCGAGAATCGAGGGGCCATCATGGGCTGTTCGAATCCTCATCCTCACTGCCAGATATGGGCATCATCGTTCTTGCCTAATGAGCCTAGGATAAAGGATATTCATCAAAGAGAGTATTTCCAAAAATATGGAAAGCCACTCTTAATGGATTATGTGGAGAAAGAAATTCAAAAAAATGTAAGTATAAGGACACAAAGTTTTCACTGTTGATGACGCAGCGTCGTGCGGTAATTTAGGAGCTGCTTGAGTTAAAATGTAGCAAAATCTTGTCTAGCAAATCAGAGTCACTGACGGCCTAACCCATTATGGGCTGTAACCAGTAACGTAGCGTAAAGTTTTGAAATGGGTAGACTGAAATTAGATTCGTAGCTAGAGGGTGACTAGGAGGGGCCCAATCCCCTGAAACTTGCACTTTTTGTTGTATGTATATATGATTGTAAAGTGAATTTAAGTACCCCCCCCCAAAAAAAAAACTATCCCGCCCTTATTTAAACGATCACGTCTTAGTATTCTGACTACGCTGTAATACTTGATAGAAAAATGCTAATTCATGCAATATATTTTTCATACAATGCAAGAAAAAGTATAAGAGTGGTTCTGCTTCATATTTCCCTTACACATACGGTTTCCTTACATATGCAATACTCGCATATCACACATACACTGTATTACTGTTTCAAAGAAACAAATAAAAACCGATAGCTATAGGACGATCTTAAGTGTAACTTCCCCAAATCATAGACAAACTTAAGCACTTCACCCACAACAACACATATCAGCATACTAATGGAAAACAGTGGAGCAGTAGCTCACAGTCAATTGATGATTTTTACAAAAAAAAAAAAAAAGCTATTTTAATTGAAAGTATGAAAAAAAAGAAAGAAAGAAACTATACCTTATCTGAGGTTTCCTTCAGTATCGATCTTCGAAAAACTTGCAGATAGCAACGCAACGCAAAAAATACAACAAGCAATTATAACTGCTATGCCAATTAGCGAAAACTAAAATGTAAATTTTACTCTGTGATAACTCAAACCAGTACGCAATAACGTCCCTGATGTATTAATACTATTCATAATAACATAACATTTTTATTCTCTCTGTCTCTTTTTTTTCTTGGTCAAAACTCGTTACTGAATGTGAGCTTCTAAATTTTTCATAGTCTCTGTTCTATTCTTTCTTCCAAGACCGCATCCTGTCGCTTTTGTTTCGCCAAACACCCGAAAGGCTAGCCTTTCGTCAACATTCGTCCACGTTCGTTGCATCATGTTGAATTTGTGTAGAGCTCAAGAAGTTTTCGTCTGCTGAGGGTGGCGGGAAAGTGATTGTCACCGCCCCCATTCTTCTAATTCCATGAGAGAAGCGGAAGGCTAGTCGCCGATAGCCTTCAATGCATTTTTGCAGAAGCTTCGCTTCAACTCGCTTGATGTTTAAACAGTGTATTATAAAATAAATCAATTTTAATAAAATTAATTATATCAATATCCAAAAGCAACATTTGAGACTGATGTATAAATAAATGGATAGGCTAAGCCTTATAGCCTTAATGGACACTACGTCCCTGGCTGTAACAATAGGGAGTTGCGTTTCTGGTTTAAACACTATCGTAATTTATTTGAGGAACTAAAATAGATATCTTATTTGTCATTTTAAAATATTTAATATTAATTTGCAGTTGATTCTGAGCCAAATCTAGTAGCAGTGGCTTACTGTCAGAATTTTAATTAACTTTTGTTGGAATCTGTTTGTAGTTTGGGCAAAGGAATTCGAAGAAAGAATGGAAAACTAATTACTGACCAGAAAATAGTGAAAACTTTTTACGCAGTACTAAAAAGTACCTTCTGTGTTTCTAAGTTTTGACATTAGGTAATAATAACACACTTCATCCTTTAGGCTAAATGAAAACGTGAAAAATGAATGCTGGATACTAACGAGACAAAGCACAACACTCACACCGGGAACCAGATTCGAAATTGTAACAAATAGGTCTTACGATCACCAACGTAATGCTTTAGCCACTAGAACATGCCAGTCGCCAGTAAAAGGTATACCATAAGAACTTTCGCTAATTACTTCATTAGGTGGGGAGGAGTTTGCAAACTGCAATAATTGTATTAGGAATTATGTGCTCTACCTTGAGATCTGGGTAGTGTGTTTAAGAATTCTTTCAAGGACACTGAGGTCACGGATAAATGAAATATTGATACAGGGGTCATGCAGAAAGTAAGTTCCGTTAATCAGTTGCTGTTAGACAGACATCTTTTCCTTGCCAATGGGACCAACTACTTGGATGCGCATGCGCACTCTTGCGATTGCAGCACAGCTGCAACATGAGTTGCAAATGGAACTTCCTTTTTGGACATGCTTTGTATGTAGTGGAATTACATCTTTCGGTTTCAGTATTGACCTACATAGAGCAAAAACGATAAGAAGGATCTTTTCCTTTTAATTAACAGGTTCCATCTTCTCTCTTAACTCTCCATTCCAGGTGGCAGAAATCGAACACTTCCGGTTTAACATTGATCACTATAGAGTAACGACGGTAATAGATAGCGAGAAGCTATTTTCTGCAGTCAATTAAGCGTCCCAAGAATGTATTGCATCTCCACTCTAATCTCTCTACCAAAACCGGAAGTGGTAGAAATTACTAGAACTTCCGGTTTCAATATTGAGAAACTATCATGCCATACACACCAAATTCCTTGACGTAGTGTACACGCGACACCGCTACTTGTTAATTATTGAATGCCTAAGAAAGTATTGTTGTCTTACAGTGACTTTAAAAAGAAGTTCTGCTAAAAAAAATTGAAACAATAAAATCTAGTATGTAATATCGTTGAATTTTTACAACATATTTTTAAAAAGTCCACTGTAAACTGAATCGTCATGATCTGATTGCTGTTGTTTTGTTTCAGGAGAGAATAGTGGTCCAAAACGATGACTGGTTGGTGGTAGTTCCTTACTGGGCGGTGTGGCCATTTGAGACGATGGTATTGCCCAAAAAACATATCCAGAGGTTTACTGACCTCAATAAAAGGCAGAAAAATAATCTGGCCGATATAATCAAAAGGCTAACCACAAGATACGACAATTTATTTCATACATCTTTCCCCTACTCCATGGGTTGGCATGGTAAGTATTTTTACTTAAATTATTCTTTATTTAGTGTGTATGATAGGTTATTCGCAAACTTTTGAATCAAGTTTCTAATAGATGGTGACATACAGTACACATGTAACAGCTCGAGTTGTAGCAGAATGTGACGGGAATATTGAACTTTGTCCACTCGACATTCATCATCCACTGTTTTGACTATAAAATATATGCAGAAGTAGAATACACAGTATTTTTACCAGTGCGAAACAAGAAACTAAGCAGCAACAGTGGAATAAAGGACAAAAAATTCTTGGTCTGCTCCGTAAACAGCCACACATCTTCCACTTATGGGGACGGTGGTCATACTATCAGACTATATGGACTGTAGTGGATAGTGCATTTGCACATAGTTGAGTCGGAGATACGGGTACGATTCTCGACAGTTCTTTATTTTTTCACTCTGAATTATCATTCAAGTTATTATCGAGGCTATTCCAGGCTTTAGTATTAAAAACAGAAGCAAAGTAGTTTGTTGAGTAGAGATGCGAAAAACTCATTTTAGGGGAAAACAATGATTTTACTTTTTGTGACTTTCGTCTAGTGCCAACTTTCCTGTAATATATTTTAGAATTTTAAAAATTGTCTTTACAACATTTACTGCTTGTGAGTTCTGTTTTCAGGCTCTTTGGATCGGTTCTCAGACTGGCATTTCTTTGGTTTGCCAGCAAGTGTAACTTATGCAACCCAATGTATCTCTAGTATCAGTTTGGTTACCTAACCACTGTATCAAGTGCCTGAAATTTATACATCTTGTCATATATATTTTTGCTGGTTACCTAAATTCAAACTGCCAATTAAGAAAAAAAAAAATATCATAAAGCGAAAAACAGATACAGAACCGATTTAAGTTTTGGGGTGAAATTTCGCTTACATTTCGTTATCCGTTGTAGCATAAGTGTTCTATAAGAACACAACGTAAGTTCATTTTACAAAATTAAACCTATTACTGATAGTTTTGAAAATGGTGTTAGTTTAACAGTGATGAACAGATCTATTTCTTTCTTAATTATTATATCGTATCAATATGTTTGGAATAGGGAACTTGGGTATTGTTTTTAAGCTTCCCCTGGAAATTTAACGACCTCAATAAATGCTGTGTATACAGATAGATATACTTGTTTAGCTTAAATCTTCTACATAAAATGTGTCTGTAGCTCCTAAAACGTTAAGTGAAATGTTTTTGTTTACGCATAAATTGTAAATGGTAATGTTCCACAAAATCTAACTACTACATTTTCAGAACAGTTATTGAGAACACTATTGAACTTTTTACTGAAAACAATAATAATTACCGTTGAACATTACTCTTAAGTGCTCTACAAATGATTAGTTAAAATTATTAAACCCACTGCGTCTATTGAAGTACCTTTTTTCTTTCTTGTCGAGTGACCGATTTTCTTTGAGTCATGAGTCATGGCCTGGCGGGGCTCATGTGATTCGTATCCCACGGTAAGCTGTAGGTCCACGTCTTATATAGCCTCGCTGCTAAACGACGCTTTTTTTTTTCAAGGATACAGTCATTAAATGTCTTTTCATGTTATAATGGGAAAAGAAAGGTAGAAGGTACTGTTATTTGTTCATTAAAATCGAAATGTTAAAAAAAAACGACTTTTACAGAAAGATCCGGTTTTTTTTTCTTCTTCTTTCTTCAAAAATGATGTTTTCTCCCAATCCATTGTGTCTCGTTATGGCCGTGCGATAACACACGAGGTTCGACAAGGTACTTACATTCTGTACCCAAGAGAGATGTCAGTAGAAATCTCTGGCATTCGAGATCAGAAATTCTTGTGCGTATAACGCTGTTGTGTGTTGTCACACTGAAATGCTAAGAGTCAAATAAATCGCCTCCAAACCTAAAAACTAATTCTACAACTCTAGCTTCCTCTTAGTGCAGATTCCAGAGATTCCTGAAATTTTAGACAAAAAGTACGTCATGCATTCCATTTCCTGAAATCTTTGTTACAAACTTATAGCGAAGCACATGATGTAACTTTGGCAGACAGACTTGAATGGTGAAGAATTTTAAAAATTCTTGACTGGATAAAACCATGAAATATCAGTTTGTTGTTTCAATGTTAATGTAATATTAATACTTTGAGTGCTGGCCTCTTGGACACATGTCTTTCCAAAAATGATGGTCTTTTTTGCTGTGATTTAAAATATCAAATATTGATATGCAAAAATTTGAACTTTTCTCTTTATATTGATATAGGATATTTTACATTCCAATAATGTGGTTCTTCTGAAATGTGCATTATGTACTGCATGAAATTCTCAAAAAATAAAAAGTTGATAGAACCTGTAATAAGATACATAACGAACCTTTTACATATCATAATTTGCTTACTATATTTGTCCAATTACATTTCAAAAATTCCACTGTATCAGTTTATCATGTAAAGCCTTTTCTGAATGAAAAAGTTGAATCAGAGTTCTTTACAAAATACTTTGGAATGGCTGCACTCGCAGCAAGTGTCCAAATAAATAGTGTCCATTTCACTTTCAGAAGATTGTAGCAGAACAGTGAATAGTGATAAAATGATACACTACGAATTCCAAAGGATAATTCAAAATTGCCAGCTCCGTACAAGTATGGAAGAAATCCATCAAAATAAATTTTGAATGGTATATGTGATGCGCAATCTACAAAAGATCGGCCATTCCGTATATATACAGGATTAGCACTCAAGAGTGTTAACAATAATTGCTACTATTGTTATTATGCAGTAAGAATAATACATAATGTTAATATAATATTGAATACTCGCGTGTTCCTTTTGTTTTGTAGGTGCTCCCACTGGTGACAGATTGAACGAAGATAATAGCCACTGGGTGTTCCATGGAATATATTATCCACCTCTTCTCAGATCTGCTACTATTAAGAAGTTCATGGTCGGGTAAGTTGTTTATACAGATAGGTAATATGAAGTTCATGGTCGGGTAAGTTGTTTATACAGATAGGTAATAATAAGTTCATGGTCGGGTAAGTTGTTTATACAGATAGGTAATAATAAGTTCATGGTCAGGTAAGTTGTTTATACAGATAGGTAATATGAAGTTCATGGTCGGGTAAGTTGTTTATACAGATAGGTAATATGAAGTTCATGGTCGGGTAAGTTGTTTATACAGATAGTTAATAATAAGTTCATGGTCGGGTAAGTTGTTTATACAGATAGGTAATATGAAGTTCATGGTCGGGTAAGTTGTTTATACAGATAGGTAATAAGAAGTTCATGGTCGGGTAAGTTGTTTATACAGATAGGTAATAAGAAGTTCATGGTCGGGTAAGTTGTTTATACAGATAGTTAATAATAAGTTCATGGTCGGGTAAGTTGTTTATACAGATAGTTAATAAGTTCATGGTCGGGTAAGTTGTTTATACAGATAGGTAATAATAAGTTCATGGTCGGGTAAGTTGTTTATACAGATAGGTAATAAGAAGTTCATGGTCGGGTAAGTTGTTTATACAGATAGGTAATAAGAAATAGATACTTGAATCAGAATAAGTCTAAAGAAAATGCGAGTATTTTTTCTTTGTTTTTCAAAATAATTGTAAAACAGATGTTGAAATCAAAACTTGGAGAACATACCTTACTATTGGAGAACATAGCTTATTAAGATTTTTGTGTATTACTTTAGGCTGACAAAAGTGCGGGTCACCTATGACTGACTTCTCAGCTGGAACCATCATCTGCAAATAAAGCTGTTGCTGCATTCCATACGTATAAAGAGCGCCATGATTTTGAATTCTTAATTTTACCTTAAGGTACTTCCTTAGCCTTGGCGAGCTTCCTCAAAACAAACAAAACAACGACAGGCTTTCCAATGCTCCTATATTTCCTATTTTCCTATATATTTGCGTCTCTTCCTATAAACTATATTTCCTACATTTTAACGAAACCTCCTATATGTTTGTGGCATTGCTACTTCCACTTGTGAAAATAACATAAGGAAGTAAAGTGTGGGTTGTTGGAGGGTCTTTTGTGTCCACAGTAGGGTGATTGAATGGAGACTCTTCCGTGTGTCGTCCTTTCCTGCTTATTGTCTGAAGATAGTTACACCAAACAATGTGCAGTTAGCGCAAAAAGTATTCATACACCTACAAAATGGAACAAAAAATAAACTATTTTCGTCATATTCATTAAAAAGTTCTATGGAGTAGTGATTTTAAAGACTTATAAATAATTTATTTAGGCGTATCAATACTTTATGCACTAACTGTAGGCAGATAATTGTAGAATATGTTACACATAGTCAAATCTTATCTTAAAAGCGCCAGCTGCAGGATGTTTACATTATAGATTTTATTTTACATTTCAGATAACTATTCCAGGAAGGGTGCAACGGTTCATCATTCCCGTAGCGTTTTCAGTATTCCGTGTCATTTCTGCGTTTTCTGTTCTGTCTATTCCGGTTCTGTCCTATATTTAGACAGATGCATAGTTATATTTAGAGTTGAATGTATGATCTTACATTGGTGTAATTCCCATGTGATTTTTTTTTTCTACCTATTGAATAATTGAAATGTTCATTTTTCACACCTTCACGAAACCTTCTATATTTTTTCGTCGTGATTTCCTATAATTTTTTTCATTAGCATTGGAAAGCCTGCAACAAGAAAAAAACTTCCTAGCATGAGTTGTTGTTCACTCCAGGGTAAAACGAGTGAACAACGTATCCAAAGTAAGGCCATTTCCCTCTATTGGTACTTCGGCACATACTGGTGGTCGATAGGATTTGTTAACGGTAGAAAGCGTGTTAACTTCTACAACATTGATTTCAGCACAAAATTTCAGCACCATGTTTAGAAGTTGAGGGTGTGTAATGTAGAGCAGGAGATTAATGTTTTACTGTTAATTATTTGACTGATTTGGAGTTTAATACCCCTTCCATCACCACTGAGGCTTGATGAGACGTGAACCTACATCGAAACCAGATGAGCTTCCACCGGAAATCAAACCTGGGTTCCTCACCGAAGATGCGTATGCTAACCATACAGCTACAAGGGAACTCCTCAACGTTAATTGAACTGAATATGATAATCTAGGGAAGAAGGCCGAGTAAAGGAAAATATGAAGACCTTTTTCGATTGAGAAGAGTAGGTCAAGATTGCACTAACTGAATAATCGGTTCTTTTCTTCTTGATCCGAGATAAGAGCACCGACCTTGAGAGTGAGTGAGTGAGTGGCTGTTCTGGGAGGCGGAGTGATGACTTAGTGGTTAACGCATCGGCACGGTACGCCGGAGGTCCCGGGTTCGAGTCCCGGTCCAGTCAATACGTTTTTCACTCTTTACGTTGTCAAAAACATTTTTCTTTTTTTTATGATGTCTGAATGTATGGTTTAGTTTGGTTTTAATAGCCGATATCACGGTAAAACAATTATACTTCAAAAGATTAATGTATATGTTTACCACTGTTATCTTTTGTATTCACATAGGTGAATTGTTGTCTCGTCTTGAAAATAGATGCTCCGAAGTACTGATTCATTTATTGTTAACATTTCATTCATTTAAGATGGTTCAACTTAAAATCTCACCAAGGCAAACACATATTACTGTTAAGCTGTTATGATATTTCGACAATACAGAGGTTGTTCAGCCTACGTTTGGCCGATTTCGTTCTTTTCCCCTCCCGGGCAGAATGGACTCACCCGACCTGGCTCGGGCGTTCTGCAGTGTTGTGCAGTGGCTTCCTGGGAACGGAGTTGTTTTTCCGCACGGACGACAATAAAGCACAAAACAGGACCATCGTTGTGAGTGTTGTGTTAAATTTGTTTCCAAGTGTGTGGGTTTCCGCTCTCTGACCAAAATGCCGCCCAAACTAAGCCGGTTTTGGGAAGGCTATGTTACGGCTCTTTATGACGCCCACTTTAGTGTTTCTGTCATTAGAAAACAATGCAAGAAGAATGGTTGCAACATCAGTTTAAGTGGAATGAAAAAATGTTATTAAATGGTACAAGGGCAACGAAGCTTCACCATTTGGATCACCAACGAAGTTGCCTAGGAAGCGGGAGTGCACGAAGGCCACCTCCACCATGCAGAGGAAACTTCGCAAAATGGCAATGCAAGAAAATCCGCCAACACAAAGGTGTATGGCTAATCGTCTTGACGTGTCTTTGGGGACTAGGAACCGGACGTTACACCATCAACTCAAGCTGGAAAAAGTCATGACAGCTTGCGGCCATCTTCTCACGGATGCCCATCAAAAGGAACGAAAGTGTAACGGCCGGAAGCTGTACGAACGGCATCTGGCAAAACAAAAGTGGATGTACGTCGTTACGCTCGATGAAGCATGGATTTACCTTTCCGACTGCGGCAAACCGAGAGAAAGGCGCCAAGAACTTCCGAAGGTGAATCCGTGTCTGTAAAGAAACCTTCCCAAAAGGGTTCATGGTCGTTACTGGCTACTGTTACCGAGGTAAACTGAAGATTCGTAGGGGTGGCGAAGAACTGCAAAATAAATTCGCAGTATTTTCAGGAGCAGATCATGCGGCCGATCTACGAGCATGAGATTCCAACAATGTACGGAAATGACGCCAATGTGGTGCGCATTCACATGGACAAGGCCACATCACATACCTCACGATCGTCCCTCGCATTCTACAGGGAGATGGTGGAGGCAAGTGGTATACAGGTGATACCTTTCAATGAGGAACCTGTTAAATCTCCAGATGCAAGTCCTATGAACTATTGTGGATTTGGATTGCTGAAGCGGGCTTTGGGAAAACGGCGTGTGACAACTGTGGAAGGACTTTGGAAAGCTGTGCAAAGGAAATGGGACAAGATTCCCCTCCCAGTTCTTCAGAGAAGCATATTACAGTGGAAATTACGCTGTCGGGCTATTGTTAGGAACCAAGGAAAACACATCGAGCACTTACGGACCTGCCGCCATTGATTCTTCTAAACTTTTAGGTAAGTCGAAATTGGCCAAATGTAGACTGAACAACCTCTGTACGCCATTGCCTTCATCAGACACATTATCTTTTGTTGGAATTGTAACGCAGGTTGGTAATAATTTTAGGTGTTGCATCCCCCCATCCCCCGGGGCCGCGGTGGCTCAGTGGTAGTATAACCGTCCTGAGTTCGTGGTCCATGTTCGGGCTGTCATTTATTTGTAACCAACAGGTGTTCGAGTCGCTGTTCGGGCGTCATTTATCTGTAACCATCAGGAGTGCGTGGTCCATGTTCGGGCAGCTATTTATTTGTAAGCGCCTGTAGTTCTGTTCGCTGTCCTCGGCTCGTGGTATTACCAATAAGTATACTCCTGATACTTTAACTTACCTGGACAGGACGACGAAGACCTCTCCAAGAAAGGTTACAAACTGTTTCCCAAACAGCTCGTCGGTCTCAATAATGAGATGAGCATTAGGCGCCGAGAGGTTCGGGCGTCTCGTCTCGAAAACCTTACGGACGATCAGACGGTCATCCAGACCATAACGCACACAAACACCATTCATACAAACAACGAAAACACACTGGATTAATTGACACTATACTTATTTATTAGAACACTATTTTGAAAAAAAATAACGAAGAGAAATGAATACAACACTGGACACTAATAAATTTTGCCGTTGAAATTACGTTTTGCCCTATTCGGGAGATATAGCCCTTTCTATGTATATATGATTATAATTCAGGTATCACTATAAATACTTTGCTCACACCATGAACACACTTGGGGGATTCGCACTGGGAAAAAGTTGTCTGGATCGTCCCACGATGAATCCAGTTGTTACGCTGAACAGCCCTGCAGCGTAAAGGTGAATCTTCAGTAAACACACAAAAGAAGATCTCTATAATGGAATACAGATATTGGAGGGCGCGTATATAACATTTTAAACGCACAAGGTCTGAGGACCTGGGATTTCACTGATTGGGGCTAGCCGTAAGAAATCGTCCTTCACCGGCTAAATAGCTTGTGCCCCTTAACACAACTTATGTTTGAAGTTCAACGCGAGATGCGTGGTTGCATCTTCCAGACCTGGAGTCAAACTCTCTGAGCGTCCAAGCTCAAGCTACGGATTGCAATGGTCAACAGAAAAGTGTTGGCAGTTCATTTCAAAAATTACTCAGTTAACTCACCTGTATGCACATACAAACAGAATATAGAAAACAATTTCTGTTAATTTTAGTCAACTGCCCATAATGCACTAGACACGGCGATAACACTGGCGTGAGAAAGTACAGATAACGGGCTACGAAACAACACAGTTGGTGCCACTTTGGTTACTGAAACATCTGGTCAGTCCGTATTTCTCCAATCTATTATAATGTTTCCATAAGCGATTAAAGAAAACACTTAATTCAGTTCCCATTAACTATAGAATATATACTGTGCATATAATGAGTCAGGGAGAAACACTGAAATGGTTAGTCACTAACTGAAATGTTCTCAGCAAAAGCAACGTTTTAAATATATATATGAAAAAATGATGAAAGACTTCTTTGTCCAATTGTGTGGGAAAGAAGCAATTCCCACCAAAGAAAGAACTTATATGCGTTGCAGAATAAAGCACAAATCGAAAATAATAATCACTGTCTTCACGAAATATACAGGGCGTCCACAAAAAAATACTTCTATAACCTGGTGGCGGTTATAGATTTGGGGTCCGGAAGGGAACGACCTGTTAAGTGCACACGTAGACAGGTTGAGAACCCTTGGCCGTCTGACGAAGTATGAATAAAATTAGGTTTTTCACCTGAAAATTTAAAATAAGTTAGTTGGCAACACTGTCATATGGTGTGAGACTTACGTGTATAAACGATGAATGGTTTTTCACCTGAGAAAAGGGCTATTTAAAATAGTTAAATAACTTGTCCACTCACTACAACATGATGAGGTTCCTGCATGAGCAATGTCCAATCCAAATGTTCCATAAAGTAATAAGATCCTCTTGAACAATTGGTGCAGTTGGATTTCCTTATCTTCCGTTTCTTCACATGTTGAAACCATGCTGTCTTCCTGTGTAAGTATCCTCCATGATTCTCCAACGATGAGTTGATGAGGGGAGAAGGGGAGATTTTTTTTTTTTTTTAACACTGGTGTGAGAAGCGAAGTACGGTTGAAACACCTGTATGATAACTCCTTTTTTTTTTTTTTTTAAAGTTCGCAGAAAGCGTTTGTAGGGCTATTAAAATTCCATTTTTTTTTAACAGTAATATATATATATATATATTTTTTTTAACACGCAAATACTTTTTGTAAAATGTCTAAGTGTTCCGTTTCGATCACTTTATTTGATATAATATGAAGTAAATACGTTATAGGGCTATTTAAGTGCTTTTTTTTTTTTAACACTAATAAATTCTTTTCGTAAAATGTTTAAGTGTTCCGTTTCGAGCACTTTATTTTGTATAATATGAGATAAATATACACACTCAATAACTATTCATGAAAACATCGACTTAAAGAATTATCAAATATCTCAATAAAATTTAGTAAATAGACTGATATCTGTATTTAAAATATCAAAATGTGAATGAATAAGCAAATAGCAAACATGTTAAAGGTACTAAAATATTAAAATTATTGTTAAAGTTTCGATATCACTCTAATATATTTGAAAAATATGAAAATCGTTGAAAAAGTAAAATAAATGGAAATGTAAACACATGATGAACTGACAATATACAAACAAAATAAGCTTTTCACCTGTATGTCCTTTTTTTTTACTGTGCCTCGTGTTGTTTGGCAGAAGAAAACGAAAAATCGTTTTTCAAAAATAAAAAGAAATAAACTTAAGTGTCAAAAATGACGTTCATAGTAATTCCAAGAAATAAGCATGATTCTGCATATCAAAGAAAAGATCGTGATTTCGTTGACATGTATGAAGAAAATTTGGCACGCCATAAGATCAAATGCCATCTGCTCGTCGTGAAAATCGAGACTTTAATTCAGTAATGCTCAATACAACAAATGGTTTCGTTCTGAAACAAAGTTATTATTAGCTTAGGCCTAGAATAATGGTCGTTGTTCACTTCCATAAACGTAAACATTGTAGGGTTACTAGAACATATGGGTATTATCTGCAAAAGAACTTATTAATGCAGCGTTGAAAACTATACGGTGTTGATCCAAGTTTTTCAAAGGTCTGAATCAAGGAAGTTGACTCACTAGTCCAAACATTCCTGAAAATAAATGGTCATTACACCATGAATTGACCAAAACCATAGGTGGGAAAAATGTGTAATACTACACGTACTTACACACGCAATATGCCATCGACACCTGCGAGGCAAAAAAAAAAACTAGAAACGAGGAAGGCCTGCAACCCTAGGCACTTACAAAATTGTTTCTGCACAAAACTGAAATATAAACATTAATATTCAGTAAACTACGCGTATGTTCCCTGGAACATAACATACGTCTTCCACCTAGAAAAAATGTGTAAACACACAAAATACAAATGCTCTCGTAGCATCGTAAAGATATGTCTCTATAAGACAAAATACATGAGACCTACTAAGAGAAAAACATGAGATACAAACAAGAATATAGTCAACGACATTACAACTTTCTGGTTGGTCTGAAACATCCAATTAAATTCCCTACAAAACAGCTGTAACAAGCTTCCTTAGGCATCTTCGCTACAAAATTTTCAAAATGGTCTTATTAACATATTAAAATTCAGTCATCGAGCATACGAAATAATTGACAAAATAATTAAAAAAAAAAAAGAACATTATGGCTTCATGCTGTTGGAAAGAAAGAAAATAAGTTTATTTTCCGGGATCTATATCGAATTGGAATAGTTTCTAGGACATACTAGAACTAAAATATACTTTTCTCAAAATTAATAGAAAACATTACAACACATTAGCATACAAATCCACTTAATAGAATTACGGTTCATAAACATTAAAATATTCACTGAAATGTTACTAGACATCAAAATATACTCAAAAAATCTAACCTAAGAATACACATGGTTAGTTACGGGTTACTATAAAAGAAGAAGGGAAATGAAAAACTATATTTTGCGATTGATGGCGAAAATACAGTTAGCTATGGAATATCCAATGGATTAGCCACATCCATTTTTGCAAGAGATCTGCAATTCCAGGAAAAATTGCCTCCCTGGAAAAAAAAAAAATTATATTTATCCCCATAAAATATCCTACCCGAAGAAGTTCCCCTACGGTCGTTCAGTGGTCTAGAGAAGACGAAAAAAAATGTTAATTAGAAATCACAAGAAAATATAGAAGTTAAACATATTTCCACATACATATTAATATGTGGGGAAAAACGACCGTTCACCATCAGAATATCTGTTCATATAGTTCCTTCTACAATAAAAAGATTACTGCTTTCGTTCGGAGAATTATACTATTCACACGACATTCCTACACACACTATTAGCTAACAAGGAAATGTCTGTTATCACTTGTTTAAGGCTTAGCCTACTTTCCGTTCTAAACTTTTCTCTTCGAACAAAATATATCATGTCACATCCTGGAAATTCAAATAAGTCAAAATCGGGTAAATGACGTAAATGAGGTTCAATAAAATTACAGTAAACACTTCAAAATGAAAACGAAAATCTAAGATTTACACTGAAAAATAAATTTAACATTGATTATAAGTGTAAAGTTTCATATTCTACGCATGAGATTACGTACTAAGTTTCATTTACAAATACAGAAATATATACATAACTAACAACTAAAAATTTTCTCATTCTAAGCATCTCGATATATATATATATTTTTTTTTTTTTGAAAAGAAAATCAAACATTAATTGTGAGTCATACGTATGATAATATGTTTAAGAATTTGGAAAGTGGGAAGGGATTCTAAAAAGTTTTTTTTTTTTTTAATTTTAAAACACAATAAAAATATATATTATAACGCCAAAACATCTTCCCACTAGCTAGGAATACGGAACTGCGCCACTAGTTCAAATTGCTTTTGGATAAATGCAATCTCCCTACGTATATAATGCGTTAATTATTTATTAAAAAATCTAAATTCAAACATCTGAAATGAAAACAAGAAAAAATTAATGACATTAAACTAATAGTAAGTCAGTGATAAGGTTTCCAACACAAATGCAAAGCTGAAGTGCTACACGGAGCAAAGACAGAAAAAGAAAAGAATGAATCAGCTGTATACCGTCCGTTATTCGTCGACATTAACAGGTGATCGAAAATGCAGCGATTATCTTATCAAAATAAAGAAAGAAAAACGTGTTATCTGCTCTTTGCTGAACAGTTAAAAGCTGGAAGCAAAAAGGAGTATTGAAAGAAATGCGTAATTCTTCTTTTCGTATCCAGGTGTTCTATCAAAAACTAAAAGCAAAAAGAAAGAAAATGAATACATGTTTATCGCTTAGAAATGCGTCGCTCGCCGAGGAGAAAAATTTGTATCAACACACAAAGTCTCGGTTACTTTTTTTTTCTTTTTCTATGATTACTGTTTCTACTTTGATAATTACGGTTTGTTCGTTTATTTCTACGATGGTTACTTCTACGTACAAATCTATGCTTAATGTCACACAAATTGCGGTTCCTGTCTCGTTTGTGAGAACTCAGGTTACGTGGCCGTGATTTACGACTTCTTTTGTATCTGTTACTACCTTTTCGAGTGCGGTCTTGGTTCTGATTCCCTTTAAATTTCGTATTGTTTACGATCTGAACTTGGTATCTTTGCTTATTACAATAACTGTAACTTCGTTTACGCTTTTTCTCTCTATAGTTTGTGGTAGTTTGTTTTGTGCGCTTACGACCTCTGTCGTCTACAATCATATGTCCGTGGATTTCACTACTTCTGATACTACAAGTGGTGTTGCTAGATACTGAATGAATAAAATCATTATCGGATTTGTTACGAGGATGGTTTAGACTACCTGTCTCTGGTTGGAGTTCAGATTCCTGCGTTTCCTTTTCATTAGGAGTGTTAGTTTGTAGCTCAGGTTTAGATTCCAATGTTTTGTTTACACTAGGAATATCAGTCACTAACTGAGGTTCAAATTCCGGTGTTTCGTATTCAGTAGGAACATCTGACTGTAACTGGGGTTCACATTCCGGTGTTTTGTTTTCAGCATTTTCAGTTTGCTGACTATTTTCACGAAACACGTCCCGTAAAGCGTCTATCTTTTGACCTAATCCACTCTTTGACTCAACGAGATTCTCTTTCAAGCGAGCACAATTCTCTTTAAACTCAACACAGCTGTCTTTAAAATCAACTTTACTTTCCTTTATGTATCTCTCCATTTCTTCATTATTTTTATCTAGCTTTCGTTCTAACCTATCAAAATTCTCTTTAAATTGAGCAAAATTCTTTTTATTGTCTCTCATCGATTCTTCGAGAAGTGAACACATTCTAGTTATAATATCTACTTTCTGATGTTCCATTATGGACAAAAGTAAAATTTAAAACGTATGATTAGAATAAAATATATTATCACCAAAACATATGATTAAAATCACCTGAAAGAGATTTTTTTTTTCAGATTACTGGTACTGAGCTGAAAAAGAAGTGATATATTAAAATATTAATCTTATATGTATATTCGAGCACCAACGGTCTCGATTCGGGTCGGTAGTTCGGGCGTCATTTATTTATAACCGTCCTGAGTTCGTGGTCCATGTTCGGGCTGTCATTTATTTGTAACCAACAGGTGTTCGAGTCGCTGTTCGGGCGTCATTTATCTGTAACCATCAGGAGTGCGTGGTCCATGTTCGGGCAGCTATTTATTTGTAAGCGCCTGTAGTTCTGTTCGCTGTCCTCGGCTCGTGGTATTACCAATAAGTATACTCCTGATACTTTAACTTACCTGGACAGGACGACGAAGACCTCTCCAAGAAAGGTTACAAACTGTTTCCCAAACAGCTCGTCGGTCTCAATAATGAGATGAGCATTAGGCGCCGAGAGGTTCGGGCGTCTCGTCTCGAAAACCTTACGGACGATCAGACGGTCATCCAGACCATAACGCACACAAACACCATTCATACAAACAACGAAAACACACTGGATTAATTGACACTATACTTATTTATTAGAACACTATTTTGAAAAAAAATAACGAAGAGAAATGAATACAACACTGGACACTAATAAATTTTGCCGTTGAAATTACGTTTTGCCCTATTCGGGAGATATAGCCCTTTCTATGTATATATGATTATAATTCAGGTATCACTATAAATACTTTGCTCACACCATGAACACACTTGGGGGATTCGCACTGGGAAAAAGTTGTCTGGATCGTCCCACGATGAATCCAGTTGTTACGCTGAACAGCCCTGCAGCGTAAAGGTGAATCTTCAGTAAACACACAAAAGAAGATCTCTATAATGGAATACAGATATTGGAGGGCGCGTATATAACATTTTAAACGCACAAGGTCTGAGGACCTGGGATTTCACTGATTGGGGCTAGCCGTAAGAAATCGTCCTTCACCGGCTAAATAGCTTGTGCCCCTTAACACAACTTATGTTTGAAGTTCAACGCGAGATGCGTGGTTGCATCTTCCAGACCTGGAGTCAAACTCTCTGAGCGTCCAAGCTCAAGCTACGGATTGCAATGGTCAACAGAAAAGTGTTGGCAGTTCATTTCAAAAATTACTCAGTTAACTCACCTGTATGCACATACAAACAGAATATAGAAAACAATTTCTGTTAATTTTAGTCAACTGCCCATAATGCACTAGACACGGCGATAACACTGGCGTGAGAAAGTACAGATAACGGGCTACGAAACAACACAGTTGGTGCCACTTTGGTTACTGAAACATCTGGTCAGTCCGTATTTCTCCAATCTATTATAATGTTTCCATAAGCGATTAAAGAAAACACTTAATTCAGTTCCCATTAACTATAGAATATATACTGTGCATATAATGAGTCAGGGAGAAACACTGAAATGGTTAGTCACTAACTGAAATGTTCTCAGCAAAAGCAACGTTTTAAATATATATATGAAAAAATGATGAAAGACTTCTTTGTCCAATTGTGTGGGAAAGAAGCAATTCCCACCAAAGAAAGAACTTATATGCGTTGCAGAATAAAGCACAAATCGAAAATAATAATCACTGTCTTCACGAAATATACAGGGCGTCCACAAAAAAATACTTCTATAACCTGGTGGCGGTTATAGTAGAGCGTTCACCTCTGGTGCATGGGGTCCTTAGTTCGATCCCAGCTCGTGACAAAGTGAAATTTGTTGTGGACAAACACCGTGTGCGTGGGTTTTCTCGGGGTTCTTCCGTTTCCTCTCACTTTCTTCATTCCACCATTTTATTCACTTCTTATCATCACCGTCTCCTTTAGCATACCCGGCATAATCGTGCGACGTAAAACTTAAAGATCCTCCCCTCCCCCAATTAAAATGCTGTAATTAGCTTCTCTTGCAAAGAAAACATTTAAATAAATATTCCTAACACCCTTTTGATCGCACCTTTTTGCCTTTTTTTTTCAGCGCAACTATCTTTTTCCATCTTTTCTCAATGTCGTCACTTTTTTTTTAATATTTTTTGAAACTTTTTCTTGGTCCTTTACTGCATTTTATTCCTATAACAATTAAATAAGGAATACCGAGCGTGTGCGGCATCACATTACTTCGGCTTCAGTGGAGCCCCGTTAGACGAAAGCTATTGAATCGAAAATAAAGTGAGATGGCAGCATCAAACTGATCAATCACATCTATCACCAGTCGATATTGTTGAGTGCTTTTGGTACATACAAATATTTATTTACCGAGCGGGTTGATTGGTTGGTCGAGTTTAGCGTTCCGTTTAGCACCGAGGTTATACAAGACGCAAACCTGCAGCTTAACGTGGGATCTAAATCACATGAGCTCCCACCGGGAAGCGAACCCGGGTCACTCGCGCCACAAGTGCGTACGCTTATGGCCAAAATTCTTATTTAGTGACCGATGATGCAGCTTCACTGAAAAAAAAAAGTTAAATATTATCTGTTTTAACAGTTTTCAGGTCTTGTGACTAATATCATTGTGTTCTGGTCTTCAGGCAGTTTTTTTGATACACCAGAGTATTTTGCGTCCATATATGCAATGTAATTAATTTTGATGATGTTTTTATAAATACTTACATTTGACATTTGCAGTTTTCCAAAAAGTTTGCACCTTTTTAAACAAGAATTTTGCACCTGAAATTCCTAGCTCATGATTTATAAGTGTTTGCATCGGTCAGATTTTATTTTCATTTAAGTTATACGTAGTTCTAAAGCTAGAATAAGCAGTATTATAGAAGACAAAAGGCCTGGTGATAGGAACGAAGCGGCCGGTGTCAAATATAGAAGTAGGTGGGGAGAAAATAGAACAGGTGACTAGTTTTCGATACCTGGTAGTATTATTAGTGATGATATGAAGTGCGAACGTGAAATAAAAGCAAGGATAGGAATGGCGAAAGAAGGCTTTAGGAGGAAGAAAAGTCTATTTTGTGGGTCCTTGAATAAAAAAGTGAGAAAAAAACTCATAAAATGCTTCGTGTGGAATATTGTACTGTATGGAGCAGAAACACAGATATTACGTGAAAGTATTGAAAAACGACTAGAAGCTTTCGAAATGTGTGTGTGTGAAGAAGAATGAGAATTAGCTGGGTCGAGTAGAAAATTAATGAGGGCGTTAGAAATGGTGGGGAGAAATGAACAATTTTACAAGGAGAAGGCACACTTTGGTAAGTAAACTTCAGGGCCATTTTTTGCGAGGTGGTAGTGCGCATTTAAAGAGTTAATATTACAAACTGGGAGAGCGCAATGGGCAAAAATGTCGGAGAAATACTGTCTTAAAGTTTTCTACTCAACGCATATATCGTACAACGCGCAAACTTATCAAGTCACGGCGTGGCAGAGTGAGAAGAATAAGCGACTTAAGTGCAAAGGGTCCCAAGTTCGATTCTCGTTCGAGTCAAACCTTTTTTTTTTCTTGTTTTTTGCTTCAACCAATAAAATAGGCATTTGTAACTATAAGTAAAATATTAATTCACCGTATGTTTATAATGAATAAAACAATAGAAATTTTCAATCACTTGTAAATTCTTTTGATGTTCCATGTTAACTAGGCACAAATTTTAATCTCCGTAAATATTATTGTTCCGTCAAATGGGGTGAATAGAAACAAAACTCCCAAATTAGTTTTGGATTTATCTGGACCATAAATTAATCAAGAAAACTGAAATTTCTTAACATAGTCTTATACGGCTAAATTGTTCAGGACAGAGACAAAATGTTTTCCTGAGTTTGAAACACTGAGATAGAAGACAGTAGCATTAATGTGTTACTGAAATCTTACACGGTATTTTAGCGCTCCTCAAACTTTCTTGGTAAGTATGACATTTTCATATTTGTTGTATTTGAACATATGCCTATTTTGTAGTTTGTTGTTTCATGTACTGACGTACATAGTTAAAGTTTTCCTTTTGTAAATTATTTTTAATCAAAATTTAACTTTACTGGGTTATTGTTATGATTTTTAATTAGTGGGGTGAATAGAAACACTTCTTGAGGAGTGAAAAATTCTTGAGGAGCGGAAAAAGAGACCTGGTAGAAATGAATCAACCACCCCTAAGGACAAATTTCCAAGTCTTCTTAAAAACAAGTAATGTGTGACAAACTGAAGGAGGAAAATATCAGGGCAGGATTTGAAAAGTGTGGAGCTTTTCCCCTTTGTCGAGGCCAAATGCTGAGGATGCTGCCAAAAAGAGACAATGAACGAGAAGAAACAGAACAGCAAAAGACATCTCAGACTGTAAACCGTTCCCTTATGTTTTTTCAAGAGCATGAGAGAAGATGAAAAAATTAAACAAGAGAACAAGAGAGTACGAATAGATGTTTCTGGTAAGAGTTTTGGTTTGTTTTCTGAAAATGATGCATTCTCATCAAATCACAACGAAACTCAACCTACCCTTGTATTGTCGGAAGAGGAGAAAGACAGCATTCCAGACGATCATTAACTAGATGATGGTTTTCTAAAGCTGGTGATTCTGCTGTGGTAAAGGTTTATGAGAAGCTAAAACTCGATGAGACTATTCACTACCCAAGTGCGAAAATGTGAACATGATGGATATGTGGGAGTGTTCTAGAAACGAGCACATAAACAATGAAATTTTCAGAAACTTCTGAAGAATCGTTCTTACTACATGAGGATATTGATACGAAACTGTTCGGTTTTATTAGGAGTTCGTCACCACACTTTAAGTATATGATAAGTTTCGGGCTCCTTCGTGTCTAAGCGGTTAGCGTACGCGCCTTTGGCGTGGGAGACCCGGGTTCGATTCCCGGCGGGGGCTCATGTGGTTCTGATTCCACGTTAATCAGTAGGTCCACGTCTCATATAGCCTCGCTGCTGAACGGGACGGTAACCTCAAAATCAACTTAACTCATGATAAGTTTCCATGGTGATTTCAGTGGTTTAAATCTTACTCAAATATCATCAAAACTGTATGGTCGTTTGTACCTATATTGTGCATTGTATTGTTTTATAAGTTTGTAACTTAGGTAATACTGGTCTTATTGAACTTGTATCTTGCAGATATCAAATAAATAGTTCGTTTCAACAAATACGCTGTTTCTTTTTACCTTTCCAATAGTATAAAAGAAACAACAATGAAAATAAAGTCATTGTTTCTATCCACCCCTGTTACCTGTATTGTTGTATGTATTTTTTTATGAATGCCCTCTTCCTCCCAAATTTACAGAGAAATCGGCGCCATTGACTGTCGTAACCATAATACAACTTGTGATATCAGTATATTAACGGAATAGATTAAATTTTCTTGCTAGTTAACATAAAACATTGAAAGATTTTACGAGTGATTTTAAAATTTCTATTGTTTTATTCATTATAAACATATGGTGAATTAATATTTTAATTATTGTTACAAATGCCTACTTTATTGGTTGGAGCAAAAAACAAGAAAAAAAGTTTTGACTCGAACGAGAATCGAACCCGGGACCCTTTGCACTTGAGTCGCTGATTCTTCTCACTGCCACGCCGTGACTTGATAAGTTTGCGCGTCGTACGATATATATACGTCGAGTAGAAAACTTTAAGACGGTTTTTCTCAGTCATTTTTGCCCATTGCGCTCTCCCAGTTTGTAATATTAATTCTTTAAATGTGCACTACCAGCTCGCAAAAAATGGCCCTGAAGTTCACTTACCAAAGTGTGCCTTCTCCTTGTTAGATATTATTGAAAAGGAAAGGGAAACTGGATGAGACATTAGCTAAGAAGGAACTGTATCATAAGGGACGTGCTAGTGCGAATGGTAGCAGGAAAGAGAGGGAAGGGGCGAAGGAGACCACAATTAATGGACGATATCAAAATAGAAACTCTACGTGAAGATAAAGAGGTCAGCTGAAGACCGTGGAGCATAAAAGCTTCTCATTTGCGGCAGGCGACCTGGCAACAATGCCAGAATTCGTATGATGATGATATACAATAATGAGCCTATTATTATTAAGACAAATACACAATAACCATAATTATGTTTATGTATAATATTTCACAAGAGAAAAACTTATTTTAGTTACAATTTGAGGTAAACATAAAAGGCAAACTGAAGGTATTTTTAGCACATTAAGCTTTGAATATTAACGCATTTCTAAGCATTAAATTAATAAAATAGTTATTTACCTGTGATGCGTTCGTTATTTATAATCTTTTGCTCTATTTCGTTATTCCTAATCTTTCTGATAACGATTTCTGACAAGTTTATCTCAGGCCATTGGCAACACAGTTGTTGAAAATATAGCCATCTTTGGCTAATTTTCAGTGCTTAGAAGTTCTGAATCTAAAATGTTTGATTATTTATAGGGTGTCCGAAAATAATTTTAGATCAACATGGATGCACAAATCCCTCCTTTCAGAGCTATAGCCAACCTAAAATTGGTCGGAAGATTAAAATAAAAAACAGTCATAACTAACCTATGCCCCATGGAACCCGAAGGCTCAATGCCACATTTACGTATAACGACGCATCATGGATAACATAACTACTTTATTGTTTAATGAAAGTATTTTGATTTTTTCCCTTTAATTGTCACTGTTAATTTAATAAAATTATTTCGTCCTTGCAGGTACGAGATGTTGGCCCAGAGTCAGAGAGATTTGACGGCAGAACAGGCTGCTGAAAGACTACGCGGATTATCTGAAACCCATTATAGGTTATCAGAATAAATCAGAAAATATTTTTATTCAATATAATGTGTTACATATACACGATGTTACAAAACAATACTGACAACGTTTGGGAGGTGATTCCTGACACCAAGATAAAACAAAAAGTATAGACCAATCTAGGTGCACAAATGCTTCCATTCAGAGTTATAGGATGCCGAAAACATGAAAAAAAAAACTTTAAAGGTCCATAGCTTCAATACTATGGGACCTACCGTAGTCAAGTCAAGACCAAATATGTGCTCTTGCGGTGGATTCTGAAACATGGATTTTTGGATAGGGCACATATTAGTTCCAAAGTGAAGTCTTGACCCGACAACGGTAGGTCCCATAATATTAGAGCTATGGACCTTTTAAAGTCCATCGGCAGCCTATAACTTCGAAAGGAAGCTTTTGTGCACCCAGGTTGGTCTATACTTTTTGTCTTATCTTGATGTCAGGAATCACCTCCCAAATGTTGTTGGTGTTGTTTTGAAACACCTTGTATACGTGTACATATACTGCAGAATTTATACGTATATATGAGATCAGCAACTGATTGTAATAGTCAGTCTGTGACTAATGAAATGATGTATAGTATAATTTAATCAAATAAGTGCCTTCCAGTTATATTGTTAAAAGCACGTACTTTCTGTACAAATATGAATAAATTGTAAAGTAATTACGGAAAGTGTATTTTTTTTTATAAAAAGGTCATATTTTAAAATTAATTCTTAAATACTACATAGCCTTCTTAATAGTGGGATAACTATGTATGTCACATATTAGCAGCATGACATCCCGAATGCGTAGTTCAAATTTAGCATACTTTGTAGAAATATTTCTTGACCTGTGCTGTCGTCATGAAAATCTTTTGGAGTGATATAGTAGGAAAAGGACTCTTCTATACGAAGTGATTTTGTATAATGCCCGCAAGCAACAGCTCCACCGTATTCGAATCCTGTCATACTTCGGATTCTGCGTAATTATGAGTAATACATTTCGTCCCTCACATTCTGGTATTGCATAAAGACGTGAAACAAAATTGATCAATCCATATACGAACGTAGTAAGTTAGGTACATAGTAGAAAGACAGATAAGCAAGGAAGTAGTAGGAAGACACACAAACTAGGCAAGTAGAAGGAAGGTAACTGATTTACGTTAGTAGTAGAAAGGGAGAGAAGCTAAGTAAGTAGTAAATAGGAGGATAGACTAGGTAAGTAACAGCAAGACAGATAAGCTAGGTAAATAGTACGAAGACTGATAACTAGATAAATAGTGGGAAGGCAGGTGAACTACGATAATAATAGAAAAGTAGATATGCTAGGTGAGTAATAGGAAGACATAAATAAGGTAGGTAAGTAGTAGAAAGGCAGATAAGCTAGGTAAGTAATAGAACAACAGATAAGCTACCAGGTTGTTCGATAAGTTTTGTCGTTCGATACGAAACACACTAGTGTATGGAGTGACATACCTGTGATTAGTCAATGTATTCTCTCTGAACTGCAATACACTTGTTCTAGTGTTCTTCCAATTTATGGATGCTCTGAAGTGAGACTCCAGAAGACTGTCGAAATACGCGTCCACGTCTGCTTCAATGCAAATCGTTTTCCACGCAGGATTTGTTTTTAGATGTGAGAACAGAAGTCTGAGGGAGCTAAATCGGCGAATAGGGTGGATGTTGCACCGATTCGTACTTTTTTTTTTTTTTAAAGCTGTGAGACAAGGTGCGTTGTCGTATGGTAAAGGATTTTTTCTTCTGTAAATCAGGTTGTTTTTCACGACATTTGACATCCAGCTGGTCCAAAAGGTTACAATAATAATCTGCGTTGATTGTTTTACCTGTTTGCAGGTAATCCACGAACAAAATCCCTTTTGCATCCCAAAACACTTTTTTCGCTTATTTCTGGACCCTAACTCGCTTTGGAACAGAAGTACCAGGTTCACACCACTTCTTAGCCTCTGATTTTGATTCAGAATCATGGTGGTAGACCCACGTCTCATTCATTGTGATGAAACGACGTACAAAATCCTTTATATTGTAATATCCTATGTGATGTCGTAAATAAGCAGTTCCACGCTTCAATGTTTACAAACACCACCACATGGTTCAGCAAGAGGATCTCCCGCCAGAGGGACCTATATTCACATTCAGACGACGGCTTCTAGCCCCTCCCACGGAGCAGAAGACGAAATCGAAGCAGAAGCGCCACCGCCACCCTAGGGACGCTATAAATTGGGCAGAAGAATCCAGCTCAGCACCAGTTCTCTGGTGACCCTCCTCTAGTCTACTACGGGACTCTTGGAGTAACCTAACCCCAGGCTTCTAGTCTGCTACGGGACTACGCCTATCCTATCTCCTGGCTTAGCCTGCTACGGGGCTCTGTCTGGGAATCCCAACCTCAGCCGCTTAGCCTGCTACGGGGCTCTGTTGGAGATCCTGTCTGCGACCACTCGGTCAAAGACTACCTTTTACTTACCCTTTTAAATAGAGACCAAATTGTATAGTATTTTGTACAAATACTCATATAGTGGATTTTTATAATAAAACTGGTAGTGGGAGTCGATTGCGGACACTCTTTTTATTAACTGCTCTACCTCTTCCTTATATATGAGACAAAAAATACACAAAGTTTTACAATATCCTTTCGAAAACGTTCCAAATCTTGCTACGAAAGGCTCATTCGCATGTGTTTTTGCTCCATTGTTAGCGAATGCGGCACCCATTTTGCACACAGTTTTTTGAAACCCAAAATGTCAGCCAAAATATGGCTTACACTACCTAATGACATGTCTAGGCTTTCTACTAAATCTGTCGGTGACTCGACGATCTTCCAAAACCACATCCAATATTTCTTCTACGATGTACTTTTTGGACGTCCTTCACGTGGATTGTCTTCAAGATTTGTCCGACAACGTTTGAATTCAGCAACCCATATTTCTACTGTTCTTAGTGACGGTGAAGAGTCCTTATATACTTTTACCAATCGTTCATAGATTTGTTTTGGAGCTACACCTTCCAAAATTTGGAACTTTATCACTGCACAATGTTCAATTTTGTCCAGTCCACTTTGACAAGCTGTTACGATACGTATGAGTTGATGGATCTACATGAAACTTCACGAGTGTTCATCACAAAGTCGTGCCATCTGTAGGAGCATACAACGATGAACCTACTAGCACCATCTCGTATCGCACGACAGAACTTATTAAACAACCTGGTAGGTAAGCAGGAAAGCAGCTGAGCTAGGTAAGTAGTAGGAAGGTAGATAAACAAACTAAGTAATGGGTTTGGTTTGATTTGATTTCAGTTTAGCGTCCCTTTCAGGAGGGAAGCTACATGAGACGTGGTCCTACAGCTTAATGTGCAATCCGAAGCACATGAGCTCCCGCCGGGAATCGATCCCGGGTCTCCCACGCCAAAGGCGCGTACGGTATCCGCTTAGCCACGGGGGAGCTCTAAAGTAAGTAGTAGGAAAAGACAAACTAGATAGGTAATAGGAAGCCAGGCAAATAATCGGAAGGCAGATAAGCTTGGTACAAATATAGGAAGGGAGCCGAGCTACGTAAGTAGTAGAGAAATAGTTTAGCTAGGTGAATACTAGAAAGGCAGTTAAGCTACGTTACTAATAGGAAAGTAGTTAAACTGGGTTGATCATACCCAGTTGAAACTTCCACCTAAAGTGGAAATATCAAAACAAGAGGTAATACTAGAGAACAGATAGACATGCCTTTATTTCACTCGATTCCAATTGAAAGTGTCCAGAAAGCAAATGTGGAAACATAGCATTAGTGTCTCTATAGAACAGATAAACTCTTAACAGAATACAAAGGTTCTCTGAATTCTGCACGTGCCAGAACACTTACATGACAAAAAATAAACATATACGTTAAACTAAAGTAACTATTTCTGATACCAAAATCAATGATACTACAATAATGTCTTTCAAAACATTTAAGAAATACAGGGTGCGGCACATAAAACCAGCCCGTAAAGTGAACACATAAAATGAAATGTAATGTATTGAATATGACTACTCACCTTCACAGCAGGTGCTGAAAGTGTCCTCCGCCCACTTCAACACACATGTGAGCACGATTGAGGAGATTCATATATACTCTTGTCAGTTCTTGTGTTGTAATGCTATTGGTGACATCCTGGTCTTGAGTTCTTTAATTGTGTGTGGATTTGTTTCGTATACTCTTCCCTTTAACAGTCCCCATAAGTAAAAGTCACACGTGGACAAGTCTGGTGACCGAGGAGGCCACAAGTCTTTGCTGATTGTCCTTTCTGGTGTAAACATCTCAAGCACAAGGGACAATGATGCAGCTGATGTGTGGCATGTTGCACCGTCCTGCTGAAAGTAACATAACTGATGCTCCTCTTCGGTCAAGTGTGTATAAAACTCCTCCAGGATTCCCATATACACGTCCGTGCAGACAGATGGTCGTTTGTTCCTGGAGCATTTTGAACCGATCCTGTACGCCGCCATTTCAATCAATCCCTGAATGGTGCTTTTTGCTGGCAAAGAACGTCCTGGAAATTTCTCCCGAAACAAATTCTTTGTTTTCACAAAAGATCCAGTGAGAATGAACCCTTCAACAATGGCAACACGCTCGGGTATCGAATACGGCATTATCACGCACTGACACTCACCCGGCTGTGTTACAACGAGGCCTTTTTCTCAACTGGTTTCGACAAGTTTCACTGGCTGCGGCTGCACGTGACTGCTGCAGGTCACGTAAGTCGACCCGACCTCGACACGCCATCTCTTGGTAGGAAGGTAGATTATTTAAGTGTTGCCAAAAACACAATATACCAGAATATTACGACGGGCCGGTTTTACCAAATAAAAATAAAATTTGACCAAAACAAGAATTTATATTAAGACCTTGTGTTTCAGTATCGCCAATACACCTGCCTTCATCACACGTATTATTAAATAATTAGATAATATTTGGTGAGGGAAATAATATATTATCGACATTGTAACGGGATAAGTGTATTGAAACTAGAGTGAGCAGTAATTAATGCTCAAAGAATCTGTTTTTCTATAGAAAGACACAAAATCTCACTAAAAACTCTGACAGTACAGAAATTACACTCATACCTTCGGTATCTTCACCGTTATCATCACAGAAGAAGAAGCCCAGCGGATTAAAACATTTACACTGAAGAAACCTACACTGAATTAATTCTAATTTAGCTCTTCAAACAACTAAGTATATTAACAAAGGAAACAAGTTGTGTCAACAATGTAATCGAGAGGTATAGCTGTTAAGTTTTTCGTATTACTTTTAGTTTCATGTTATTATTTTTAGAGCCATGATGAAGTCATCAGTAAGGTATGGTACCTAACAAAGCGGGCGACCCGGGTTCTATCTCCGGGCGATTTTGTTTTTCGTTCTAGCCTCGTTCTAATGCAGCTCTAAGGTTTACTCAGCTTCTTCAAAATGGATATCTGGGGATTAAAAGCAGGTGGAGAATGACAGTGACTACGAGGGGAAATCAAAGAGTTCACATAATTCTGTTGTAGCTTGTTATTACCACAATGTAACTACACATTTACTTAATCGCTTTCAAAGTTGACACATTCGAAACAAACAAACACACTCACTCACTCTCTCTATATATAGGGGGGCGCGTTGGCTCAGTGGTAGAGCGTTCACCTCCGGTGCTTGGGGTCCCTGGTTCGATCCCAGCTCGCGCCGTGTGGACTTTGTGGTGGACAAACACCGTGCTCGTGGGTTTTCTCGGGGTTCTCCCGTTTCCTCCCACTTTCTTCATTCCACCATTTCACTCATCTCTCATTATCACCGTCTCCTTTAGCCTAACCGGCATAACCGTGGGACGTAAAACTTAAAGATTTCATTTCATTTTTTTCTCTCTCTATATATATATCTATCTCTCTCTCACACACACACTTCTCCACAGCTCCTGCGATTGGTGGAAACACTGACGAAAGGCCTCTTTTCGTATCGTCCAAAGTTCAGCCGTCACGTTAGTTTTGATCTCTTCTACGTTAGCGAAACGGAAAAGGCCTGTTTTTAGTTTTCGGAAGAGCCAAATATCCGATGGTGCTAAACTGTTTTTAAGTCTATCAAAGTCTCTGAAACATATTTCCCCCAATTTGCACATGAACTAGATGTTTACGCGTTGCTCGATCTGTGAAATTGCACCAACTGATCACCACACACCACTTCGTTCAGCTACACTACTCGTACACAGGGTGTCTATCGGTCACGAATGTCACGAAATCAGAAAACGGTCATGAAAGTCCCGAAATTTAGCTTTTGAGTCAAGATTTTTTTTTTCTTTTACTACAAATGTAAGTACAGATTGGAAAATTTTGTTCTATAGAACGTCAAAATTCACCACCAAAAATGTCTATGGTCAGGTTTAGACGCTACCAAATCGCAAGCAAAGTACGTTTCTATCGCATGGGTGGGGGCGCGGTGGCTCAGTGGTAGAGCGTTCACCTCTGGTGCTTGGGGTCCCGGATTCGATCCCAGCCCCTGCCAAGTGAACTTTGTGGTGGACAAACACCGTGCTCGTGGGTTTTCTCGGGGTTCTCTCCTTCCCACTTTCTTCATTCCACCATTTTACTCCTCTCTCATCATCACCGTCTCCTTTAGCCTAGGGGGCGCGGTGGCTCAGTGGTAGAGCGTTCACCTCCGGTGTTTGGGGTCCCTGGTTCGATCCCAGCTTGCGCCGTGTGGACTTTGTGGTGGACAAACATCGTGCTCGTGGGTTTTCTCGGGGTTCTCCCGTTTCCTCCCACTTTCTTCATTCCACCATTTTCATTCATTTCTCATCATCACCGTCTCCTTTAGCCTAAGCGGCATAACCGTGGGACGTAAAACTTAAAGATTTCATTTCATTTTTTCCTTTAGCCTAACCGGCATAACCGTGGGACGTAAAACTCAAAGATTTCATTTCATTTTTCTATCGCATGGGTGAAAATTCAGCCTAATTCGCACTCAAATTCGCTCTTGAAAATGTTAGTTTTTTTTTAATGATTTGATAAAGAAAGGTCACGAAAAAGTCACGAAATTCCATTTTGGAATATTAGTAGACACCCTGGTACAGTGCCTGTTAAGACGTGTTCGCATTTGTTAAATTCAGAATTAAGCAACCTAGGAACTGTATTGCCCAAAATTCAATGTAATTGCATCACAAATGTCAGAACTACAAATACAACAACATTCCGGGAACTTGTTGACTGCCCTTCGTACATCATCATCATAAGTGCGGAAGACTTGAATCTTACATCCAGTTCAGTCTGTCCGAATGAACCGTTATTTTTCTCTTTCATTCTTATTGACAAATCAGGAAGAAATATACATAAACTTTTGAAGAAAAGCCTCAGTCACCATTCGCTGTTACGTAGCAGTAAATATCGTTGAGGCTGTTGTGAAGTGTTTCTCCTTTATTAGAGAAGATATCGCAGCACTCATCTCTGGTATGACGGGTCCCTGGATCAATCCCAGACTAAGTAAGTTTGAAGTCGACATGATGTCCGTGGTTTTTCTTCTACATTTTCATTCCATTAATTCTTCTATAAAGATTCATTTTTTCTCTTTTAGCAAAAAGAACATAACCACGGATTAAGGGTTTAATTTCAAAACAAGACACACTCTCATTGACATCGAAATTATGCTGAAAATAGCACAACGCAATGACTTACTAACTAGAATAAAACGCTAGCATTATCAAGGTTAGTATGTACACTCATGTCCAAAATGATTGTCGCACATCTATAACTCTCTTCTTGTAAGAATATAATTTGATAATGATTTTGCAGGGTACTTTTAATACTAATATTATGTGTATAATCGGGAAATGTATATTTTAGTAAGTCTCATAGAAAAAGAATTATAAATACGAAAATTATAATGAATAAAACAAAATGTTGCTAAATGGACAAGAAAGTTTTATTTTCGTTTTATTGTTCTTATGTACTGCTCTTTCGACATGAAATTTGCCACATAAGTGTCTTTGCCAATTATACAGATATTAACATTATAAGAAATACCGGCTGAATTTGTTATCAAATTATATTCCTACAAAAACATATTTATAGACATGCCACAATAATTTTGGACATGAGTGTACTTTTAAAAAATGGGTATCTCTTAACGAAGTATAAAACATACTCAACAATAATGGTAAAAAATATTGGAGTATGTACTACGGAATGCACTAATATTATTATTTTCAAAATGACGGGAAAAGTGGAACACACTAGAATCTTGAAAAAGCATTAAATGAATTTGTCTTGTCCCTTATATCAAGAATGGAAAATTCATGACTTATAGTCTTACAAATTGATTGCATTGCTATTTGTATTAAAATATATAACAGCAATTAATCGTTAAAATGTATAAAATGCAGATAGCCAAGAATGTTTACGCCCCAATAGATAATTCAGTATCGCCAAATTGTAACTATCTCTTGCATCTTAATTACTTAAACAAGAACTTCCAATTCTCCTCATCGCATCGCTAAACGCTCAACACATTCAGTACCATTCCTTTATTCCTGTAACTATTCTGCTAATCGTCTAATGATCAACTGAAACGTTACAGAACTGGGTTCCTACTGGTTAGGGAAGTCAGCGAAAATGGCGAAGTTCAGGGAAATTTAGGGAAACAGACTGGAAATCAGGGAAAGTTAGAGTAATTTTATAAAATATATATTTTCTAACATTAATTGTGTACCAATTTCAGCTTAGCCAACCATTATAATGGACGTTGTTCAGATTTTTATGGAAGATAAGTGGAATGTACGTATGAGTAATTGATTACTATTTGACTCTATAAAATAAATGTTCTCGTATATAAATATTCACCGTTATTTATTCCTTATTTATACGTCAACGTCATCCGACACCTGTCATGAAAGTCAGGGAATTTCCTGCCAAAGGTCAGGGAAATAGATTTCTCGAGATCAGTAGGAACCCTGCAGAACATCGATATAATTAAATCATGGCATTTTTTCTTCAGTGTATTTAACACATACATTAGAACAACTATATTCACAGGTTAAAACCCCTTGCACTGAAATGACGAATCTAGCTCGTCATGGCCTCCCGGTAGACTTGCATGGGCCGGGCTTGGGCGGGCCGACTCATTTCTTTGGGCCGGGCCGGGCTGGGGCCGATTAATTGCAATTCTTTAATAATTATTGACTTTCGTTAAACGATAATTAGAATAAAGGCAAACGTTGAAGAAGTATGTCCGTGAAAAATGTTACAAAATGAAACTTTTAAAATTTATCAGGCTTGGAGCAAGAATTTTAAAAAACTTATCGGACCGGGCTCGGGTCGAAAATCTCCAAAACTTTTCGGGGCCGGGCCTAGGTACATTCGTGCTGGATTGGGCTCGGGCCGAAAAATTTGGCCCGTGCAGGTCTCTACCTCCTGGTGCCAAATCGTACAATGACGAGCTACACTTGTCATAAAATTGAAACTATTGTTGCATCACGTAGGGTTACTATATTGATGTTTTGAAAGTTATATAATGATAAACCATCTATAATACACTTTTATACCTTATACTTTAAGAAATTTGATGCAACGGAAGGAGGAACAGGAAATTCAGAAAATAAATCATAGTGGAAGGGATTAATACATGTCTGAAAGTGTCTTAATACAGACACAAAACTTCAACACCTTGCATATGACTCACACTAATATCTTTCATCATCTTTTAGCAAATCACGTTTACCACTGGAAAAAGAAAAAAGTAATATTTCGATACTATTTTCACTTAGCTATATAAAGAAAGTAATACTTCCATATTTACTGTTTTATTTTAATTATTTAAAATACACATTTTCTTATACAAACAATTCTATAAAATATGCTTGAGTTATCACAGTTGACCATAACAATTACAATCGTTTAACCGTAGAATTACACTAATGACATCTATTAACATTATTTTAGAAAGTGCACTAAATTGCTAGATTAAATTATTTTAAGATTTTACATATATAAGAACATTTCTATATTTAATTTTATGTATGATAAGAAATCTTAGTACTGATATATGAGAACGAAATATTTACCATAATTTAGATTACCATCATTTAATAACAAGTTATTTCGGTACTAAGTACCAGTAGAAACAGAACAAAATACTTAATTCAATAGGATGCATATTCAATATTAAATTAAAAAGTACTTAGCCTAAAAGTACCCAAAATTACCTAATTGTGAAAGTTTCGGCATTTCTCAGCACATATCTTTTCACGAAACTGAATTACAGAACGAATTTCAGTTACTTGAATACAATGCTTCGAAATTTTTACAAAGAATTCTTAAGATATGTTCGTGTAAACTACAGGAGGGAACGATGATTGTGATTGAGCGTTTACCTTTAATGCGTGGGGTCCCTGGTTCGATCCCGCCCAAGTATGCTTATGGTGGACAACATTGTGTCCGTGGGTTTTCCCTCACTTTCTCATTCCACCAATTCTTCCACAGGGTGTCTATCGGTCACGAAATCAGAAAACGGTCATGAAAGTCACGAAATTTAACTTTTGGGTCACGATTTTTTTTTTTTTTTTTTAACTACAAATGTAAGTACAGATTGGAAAATTTTGTTCTATAAAACGTCAAAGTTCACCACTAAAAATGTCTCTGGTCGGCTTTAGACGCTACCAAATCGCAAGCAAAGTACGTTTCTATCACATAGATGAAAATTAGGCCTAATTCGCACCCAAATTCACTCTTGAAAATGTTAGGAAATTTTGTGATTTGGTGAAGAAAAGGTCACGAAAAAGTCACGAAATTTCATTTTGGAATTTTAGTAGACACCCTGTTCCATCATCATTCACTTGCCTCATTCAGCCGTCTCCTTTAGCCTAACGGGCATAATCATGGGATATTACACTGATTTTTCCCCCTACAATATCAAAAGGTTACGTTACAACGTGACGGCTATTCAGCGGACAAAGATTTGGTGAAGCTTCAACCATTACATCGATACTTAGTATCAATATGGAAGTTTCTTGGGTGTCGTAAACATAATCTGTGATATATGGAAGTGGGAACAAATATCGTAGATTACGTGAATTCAGAAATTTTAATCTTCAACTTAAGTCTTTTCTTCAAGTGTTATTAAGTCCCTATAAGAGAGGATATCAGTATTAGTCTCAATCGAATAAGTAGTATGGATCTCGTTTAGCATCTCATTTAGCGCTTACTAATTAATTATTTGTCCCTCCATTTTCTCGAAAATTACGCATAAACTTACTACACTCATGCACATGATTTTGTCTTAAATGTATTTGTCTCATCTGGGGGCCGCGGTGGCTCAGTGGTAGATCGTTCACCTTTGGTGCATGGGGTTCCAGGTTCAAACCGTGTCCCTGCCAAGTGAACTTTGTAGTGGACAAACACCGTGTGCGTGGATCCTCGGGATCCTCCCGTTTCCTCTCACTTTCTTCATTCCACCATTTCATTCATTTCTCATCATCACCGTCTCCTTTAGTCTAACCGGCATCTTCGGATGTTTCTCCCCCGTTAAACGCTAATAATTACTCAGCTACATAAAAATGAAATGAAATCTTTGAGTTTTACGTTCCACGGTTATGCCGGTTAGACTAAAGGATACGGTAATGATGAGAAATGAGTGAAATGGCTGAATGAAGAAAGTGGGAAGAAACGGGAAAATCCCGAGAAAAGCCCCGCATACAGTGTTTGTCTACCACAAAGTTTACTTGGTGCGAGCTGGGATCGAATCCAGCTACATAAGATATCGTTAGTACTCATATAAAAGAAGTATGCAGGTACAAGGGAAATATTATAGAGGATTACTCGAAGTACTAAAAGTAATCTTATTCAGAGGAAGCTAATCAACGAGATGTTCCACAGGTGATGCGACGTTAGTTTTCCGAAATGTACTAAGAAATACAATAACCTTTTGCCAAAATGTCCACACAATTAGATAATGAATATACAACATCTTTTAATGAATATAGAACAATAATACTAGTATACAAAATAAATGTCGCAAATTGACTGGCGGGAACTCAAGCCTTGATCTCTTGCCAGCCGGTTGTTTCTGCTGCATATCAGTTTGGTCCATAGCGATTTGAGAAATAATGTGTCAAAACACATATGGTTGATATTGCTGGTAGCTTTCGAATCCCAGCCAAGGCAACGGCCTATTTTTTATGTTTTAATTCCGAAACATAACTTAAATAATGTAATGCCATTAAATTATTGTACGACGACCATACTATTGTAATATCGATGTTTAATTATCATACTAAAAGATAAGGTTTGTGAAAAATCTGATGTGTAACATCACACGTCAGAATTGGTCATTGGTGCAAGTAAAAATAAAAGTTTGTGAAATGGTGGAGAAAGGACAGATGATTGTGAGAAAAGGTGAAGTTTCTCAGAGTATGACAGAGAATTGGACAAGTTCTCGCTCACTTTATGTTTCGTGTAAATAGACAATTTATAATGTTTGGAACCAATGGGGAACGGGAGAACTTCAGTAGTGACGAGAAAGCGCCAGTGCTCCCGCTTATAGGCGTAAGCCCGAAAACATCTTAGTATTTTGCGTAGCTTTGACTCGAGATCCATCCAAACAAACAAAATGAGCTTCAAATAATTTCCAAGCCTCTGGAAACCTCTACAACGAATTTTACAGTCAAATTTTCATATTTCGATACGAACTTGAAACTTAAAAAGACTTATGTCAAAAAATGGTGGACCAACGCAAGGGTTCGTTTGCGAAACGTGAGGCAAAATTGTGGCTAGACTTTAAAAAAAAGTTCATGAGAAACAATTTCAGCTAGAATGATTATCATCTTTATAATAGGTAATACAACATATTATATGTACAACAAGCGGTATAACATATTATACGCTGCCGTATACATGGTTATCTTTAATATTACATACACAAAACCCACTATAAAGTGTATCACGGTTTTTGATTGTTAAAGGATTAGATTGTCTTCTAGGAAGAGTTAAAAGAAAAGGAGGGTTTATTAAAAGATAAACAATATATATTGTTTATAATTTCGACTGAAATATGAAAAGAACATAGTTTTCATAACACATTAATCAAATTTTATTTTACTGACTACAAGTCAAAAGAAAGTAATCAGTACAAATTCTTCCTCTGACTGCTATCACTTCAACACTTACGTGGAAGCGAAGAATCAATTTGGAGAGAATGTACTGTAGGTTATACCCGTTTAAAGAGAGTACATGAAGTGCATCAATTCATTTCCGTAAATCCACTTTTATTTTCTGATAGGCATTTTTCTTTTTAAGTAAATCGAACAACGTTAATTCTTAATCCATATCAGCGTACGCTGACTTTTCAAACTCTCCGAGTGGCCCTGCGTAGCGTAGTCGCTAACGCTCTCGCCTTTGGTGCGAGCAGTCTCGGGTTCGATTCCCGGTGGGAACACTCGGTTGAAAAAGTATAGAAACCTCCAGCCATCCTGAGTGACTTTTTCCTCATTCACCAGGCTAACTCTGGGATAGTACCTTACATAAAGGTCTCAGGCCGCTTCCAATCTTCCTTCCCAATTCCCGGGCAGTGTGATCGCCAAAGGAGATCATCCCTCATACATGACGGGCTAACATGGCCATAGATGCCAAAAGCCCAGAAATCTAATCCTAAACTCGAACGGTATAACGCTCAGCCTCGGATGAGTATCTAAACGAAGAAGTATTAAAAGTTCGTGTGTGTAATATTTAAGACATCCATCTAAATACATTATATATTCTTTTATACACTTATTTAATGATTAATTTACACTTTTGTTAAAGCTGTTCTGTATTTTTCATGAAGCTTCCATCTTTAATTCTTCAATAGACAGGGAAATTGGGGTCCACTTGATAAGCCCAGCCATGCAGTCCCCCACGAATGTCCTTCACAGTGACTGCCACATTAGATAATGCATCTTGTAAGCATTTCACGGCCTTCTGGGAGTCATTTCCTCGGCGACAAACAACAAAAACTGGAAAGTAAGGTTTTACATATATAATATGTTATTTCGGTATATAGATACATTACAAAGAAACACACATATATATATATATATATATCCACGATTCGTTAGCCCATATTAAAAGTCAGAAAAGGTGGCACGGTGGCTCTCAGTGGCAGAGTGCTTATTATCTCTGGGCGTAGGGTCTCTGGTTCGATCCTCAGCCAAAGTAAGTTTGTGGTGGACAACATCATGTTCGTGGGTTGTCTCGAGGTACTTCTGTTTCCTCCCACTTTCTCATTTCACCAATTCTTCCGTCATCATTCACTTGCCTTAAGAGTCTTCATTCCGGCGAAATTAAAATACCGCTAATTTTACAGTAATATTGTGATATCTTCAAATAGATAAAAGATAATTAAAATATGGAACAAGAGCGCCCTAGACAATATTATTTTGCATGAGGTGCCGTTATCACAATCCACCTAGTGGCTTTCCGTTTTCAGCTGTTTAGAAACGCGAAAATAAATGCCGATTTTCAAAATGTCTCGAAATCGAAAGCAGATAAGTGAGTCGTGATAACGGTTTCTCATGTAAAATAATACAGGGTGTCTACTGGTCATGAAAATCATGAAAGTCATGAAAAAGTCATATATTTTGCTTAGTGGTCATGAAAGTCATGAAAAAGTCCTTTATTTACCCAACTGGTCATGAAAATCTGAAATCTCAGAGTATATTTTTATACTTCATACTTTTATACCTCATACTGCATGTACTGAAACAGTTGTATCAGGTCAGTAATTGTGAGAATTTCCCCCACAAGTTAGTGCTGGCTAACTGGTACTTTACTGTCTTCCTAGCTGCTCCCCATTTCATCTTCTAGTCTCTGTAATATAGTAACAACTTTTTACTGTCCAACTTTCTGATCTGCTATTTCTTTACTTCTAAGAAATGTAAATTGTGTATTTTTGGGCCTTTAGACTTATGCAAATAATATTATTCGTTTGAGTTTGCAGATTTTAAATTTGATGATCTATTTTTTTAAAACGAATTTCTTTTGTAATTTGTTTTGTCTTTGGGCAGTTCTCTGAGTGCTTAATTTTAGACAAATTTCTGCTAGATGGATAATTATACTCAGAATTAAATCTTCAAATACAGTTGATTCACTGGTAAGAGCAGGCCCGTATTTAGGTAAGTGCTATTCTGTGCCCAAGCACAAGGCGGCAGAATTTTAGATTCTTTCTTTAAGATTCACAATAAGTGATATTTAAGACTAGCAACCCGCATAGTTCCGATGCACCACTGATGGTAGGGGTTTATTATTACTAATGGTAAATTTTTATCGCCATGGTCATGAAAATTTGAACAAAAAGGTCATGAAAAGTCATGAAAAAGTCATGAATTTACTTTCTGGTATTCCAGTAGACACCCTGTAATATTGTCTAGGGCGCTTTTGTTCCACATTTCGATTATCTTTTATCTATTTGAAGATATCACATAATTTCACATGTAAAATTAGCGGTATTTTAATTTCGCCGGGATGAAGACTCTTAATCATTGTCCCCTTATCTTAAAGGCCATAATTGTACGACGTTAAACTGAAATATTTCATTTTTTTTAAAAGTCAGAAAAACTTTAATAAATGGACAAACCTTGCGAAAATACTCTGCGTACAAGAATCATCTTGAAAAAAAAAAAAAAAATTGATAATTTGAAGAAAATATCACTTCAGCAGAAAATGCTTAATAAATATTGTTGCCAAATAGATCTTAGTATTAAAAAGGAACTAAAGAAAGATGATAGAATTAAATTTTGGAAGTGGATAACATATATTCTTTTATACTACAGTAAAAATAAGGGACTCGATAATCTCACTTCTTTAACTTCTGATTCTTCATTAATACCTGTACTTCCAAACTTTCGGCTCTGCCCTAGAGCCTTGTTCACGGAGAATAAGAATAAGAGAAAGAGACAAAATCAAGGAAACAGCAAAACGGTATGGATTAGGATTTTTTTAGATTCCTGGGCATCTATAGCCAGGTTAGCCCGTCACATATGAGGGATCACGTCCCTCGGCGATTACACTATCCGAGGAAAGGGAACGAAAGAAGCGACCTGGGATCTGTATGTTAAGTACTATCCCGACATTTGTCTGATGTGAATGAAGAAAACCTCACCCAGGATGGCTGGTCTGAAAATGCTTTTTACACTTTTTCGACCGTGTCTCCACTGGGAATCGAACTCGAGACCACTTGCACCAAAGCAAAAAGGTATAGATTCACCAAAGATCAGTGATACCCAGCAATACATGTGACAATGTGTCTTTCTACTGCTCTGGTAAGTCTATTCTTTTGGGAGGAAGAGGGACACAGTGGCACAATGGTAGAACGCTCAAATCTCGTGCTAGGGGTTCCTGGGGTTCAATCCTAGATCAAATAAATTGAGGGTGGACAACACACTGTCCGTGGATTTTCTCGGGTTTCTCTCGTTTCCTCCCACAGATTCCTTCATTAATTTTAATTAATCAACCGTCTCTAGCCTAAAGAGCATAACCATGGCACGTAAATCTAAAAATTTCATTTAATTTTCTATTTCTTTTTAAATTTATTTATGTTCTTATGACTTTCGTTACTAATTTTATTCTCCGTGAACAAGATCCTAAGAGAGACCGAAAACCTCGAAAATACAAGGGGGTATTAAAGCATCAGAATTTGACGTAAGTGAAATGTTTGGAAATATTCCTGAGCTGTCTGCATACCACTAGAGGTAAACTCGATAAATTATTTGAAAGATATAATATGAATATAACAATACAAACAGTAACGAAAACAACATAATCTGTTACTGGTTTGAAACTATACAGGTCAAAATTATACCCCAATATGCAAAAGCATCTACTGGCAAAGCTAAAAGAAACACATAAAACGTCTACTAAACCACCGTGATCCCTAATAAGGTACAGTATATCGGCTAAACTGGTTTGGAGTGCTCCGTGCTGTCAAGAGTAAGTTTCCAAGATTTTCTTAGGTAGTGCAAATTAAATCGCTCATCCCTTCTTGGATCTACTTATTTGTAAAGAAGTATTTATCAGCCAAGTTTTGGAATGACATACTTTTCAACTGTTCGCATTAACAAAGGGAGCTGGGGGAAGAATTTTCGGCTAGATACCAAAAATACCAAGGAAGAAATGTTAAGCCATGGCTTTCGAACAAGCCTCGCCATTATGAGATGAAAACATTAATTGTTTAATTACTCGTTTACCGTCCTTCAAACAAATACCAGCTTTATAAGAAAAATCGAATGTTTTTTTTTTCTTTCTTTCTTAATTCTTGTTGATAGTTAAATATAAGAAATTTATGTTATTTAGTCACCTGATATGTGTTCTGAATAGAATGGCTTTGGAAGTGTTTTCATGTAAACTCCAAATTGGAAGGGCTGTGCTTAGCAATCCACTGTTCTGCTTTGTTATTGGCACATTTAGTAAATGAGAGAATGGATGCGGATTCCAAGCAGAAAGTTAATTTAAGTTCTGGGTTAAATTTGGGAAAATCTCTAAAGCAACATGGAATATGATAACGGAACGCATATGATGACGAGACACTATCGAGAAACTGTGTCTTTGAATGCCACGAAATGTTTTCCGAGGCCAGAGATTCAATGCAAGATGATTTCAGAGTCAGACGCCCATCATCATATCAATGCTAGATCAAATAAGTTTAGGGTGGACAATACCATGACCGTGGGTTTTCTTGGGTTTCTCCCGTTTCCTCCCACAGATTCCTTCTTCATTCATTTTAATTAATCAACCGTCTCTAGCCTAAAGAGCATAACTGATGGCACGTAAATCTAGAAATTTCATTTAATTTTCTATTCCTTTTTAAATTTGTGTTACGCAGTTGCTGCAAGAAGGCGTCGTATTGCTGCTATGAGCTTATCAAAAGAGCTAAAATTCAATGGACGTTTGTTTTCTACCTCTTAGACAGTGACAGAGGAACAGAAAGAAAGTAGACGAACAAATGCTGATGAACAACTCTTCGGCGCTCGAAACCCAGGTTCGATTCTCGGTAGGAGCTCATGTGGTGTGAGAGCTCCTTCGTGGCTATATGGTTACCACATACGTCTTAATAACGGGATATCAGGGTTCGATCCCCAGTAAGAACTCATGTGGTTCGTATCCCACGTCCACGTCTCACATAGTCTCGCTGCTAAAAGGGACCGTAAACCCCCAATCCAGTTGCTGCTGGACTGTTGGGATGGACCGGAATTGCTCCCTCATTTGTATTGTAAAACATTATTACATGGGACGACAGGTGTTGCTACATGTTTGACGCTGAAACGAAGTGACATGAATATATTGCAGCAATCCAAACGGCAAAGATAGATGTGCTGAGAAGCACCCCAGATGAAGCTTTCGCTCTTTACTTCCATGACCTCCAGAAAGCGCATATATACATAGGGGCGGATCCAGGATATGATCAAGGGAGGGGCTAAACCATATTTTGCCGTTTTATCCAGTGTATACCTGAGCGTCAAGGGGGGACTATAGCCCCCCTTGGATCCGCCACTATATATACATATATATATATTAGACGAGGTAGCTACGTTGCCAAAACCTAGGACCATTAGTTTGGTAAGTTCATATTTTTTAAGAGCTCAGTCCTGGAACTTTTCTGTCTAAGTGTGTACATTGAAGTTAAATCCAGATAGAATTTGACTGTCAATTAGGGAAAGGTATGCATAAGAATACAAGATCAACACAAGTTTGTAGAAAATATTGAAGCAATTTTCAATGCGCCTTACCTGGGAAGTTAGACTCCACTTCTCGTTTTTCTTTTATTGTCTCCTTCAGATTATTGATGGTGTTTTCTTGCGAAAGATTGCTTAGCGGCAAACTAATAGAATTGGGCAGATGACAGATATCGAAGTGTAACGATGGTCTTACGTCAATAAGGAGATGTGGCGTGTTTTGTTCTAAGACTGACTTATACTCTTTTGGAGACACTCGCTCCGAATCTTCTAGGAGGTGCAAACGCTTGTCCTGAAAGAAAAACAAATAATAAATTTCATGGTTTAGGGCAATATTTATCATTTGGTATAAAATACACGATGTCTTTCAGGATAAGGGTTGGTAAGGTTCAGTTTTGGCCTATGGTAAATTTATGGATTTCACTTTTAGAATACTTTATTTTCAAGGAATGCAAGATATGTACTTTATGATGACTCTATAACAATAATATTTGTGTTAATATTTCAGTTTAATTTTCTGTATTTATAAAGTACATCGTGGAAATCCATTTCGAAAATCTAAATACCGACTAAATCAGAATAAAATCTAACAAACTAAATACCGCATAAATCAAAATAATATACAACAAACTACGTTATACAGGGTGTTAATAAACTTAGGTGAATCCTTATATCAAATTAAAGAAGAAAACGAACGCTAATAAACGTGGGTTGGAAAATATCTCCTTTTAGAGTTAGAAAACGCCAAAAATGAGAAACACCATGTTTTAAAATGTTCTAACTTGAAAATTATTGGATCTCTCGGAAGCACTTCAAGGAATTATACAGGAACTAGTGTGTACTCTATCTAAATATCTATGTTTCACAATCCTCTGATACCTACGAAATGAGAACTCAATTAATATTTAGAACTGTATCCCCGTACTCCAACTTACTTAATGCCATTTATTACCCATAGATACTTAGATAAAATGCGTACTGGTACCTGTGTAATTGAACCGCTAAAAATAGGTTTAAGATTTTTCAAGCTAGAACACTTCAAAACTTGATGTTCGGCATTTTCGGTGGTTGATAACTGAAAGAAGGCGTTTTGCAACCCAAGTTTATTACAACCTCCTCCTTCTCATTTGATACAAAGGAATCATCTCCTAAATGTAAGACACCGAGTTCGTTAATACCTTGCATATCTGATGAATGCTGATTAACATCGATTATACTTACGCATTAATTTCACAAAAGACTTTTTAATGTGAGTATAATAGAGAGAAGTGTACTTGGGAAGGGGAGTTCGACAGGAATACTGTCTCTTGCCAACATTATTTAATATATATCTAGAAGAGACAGTGTAAAAGAGTTGCAAAATGAAACGGGCATTTCGGTAGAAGGTAGAATGATTAGGTGTATACAGTTTGCAGGTGATATAGCGCTTGTTGCAGAATCTGAAGAGAAAATCAATCAGATGTTACAAAACTTGAGGAAGAGCTGTGAAGAATATGGGATGAAATTAAATGTTAGAAACACAAAAGACATGATGATTGGAACGAAGGACTCCGTGTCAAATACTCGTATAGAAGTAGGAAGAAGAAAAGCAAGGATTTGTACTTTCTACATTGTCGAAGCATATTTTGTGTATATCCTTCTGTAGTACAAACTCTAGCCAGCATATAGCTTAGGTTTTATTCTTTCTTTTTCTCGGAGGACCATATTCTGATCTGAACAGATGATCGTACGTTGTATTCTCGTTATCCCATATACTGATTTTTTGTTTCTTCCTAATGTCTGGGCCATGCGAGTGCAGAAAAATTGGATTAAAATGGGTTAGTCATTCAGTTAGTTCATCATGCATACGTTCATGTGAGGAGTGCAGTGGAAAGTATAACTCATCTAGTCTTCTATTATCCTATTCGTATATTCATCGCATTATGAGAATCCTTAGCGTGACTGAATCCGGACGACCCCGGGGACTAATACTACATTTGCTAATACAGTGAAACCTGTCTATGTTGGCCACCATCCGTTCCATTGAAAAGTGGCCAACTTACAGAAAATTAGTGTGATTGGTGTATTGTTAGAATAGGATTTCTAGTATTATTTGATTGTAAAATTTTAATAAGCAATACCACGACAGCTACTTTTAAATCATGTATATTGAATAATCAGAACAATACGCAGTACTAGAAAAAAGTACTACAGTATATTTAATGTATGTACCGTTTTCTTCCTGAAAATTAGTCTGGTACACTGAATTATTTGGATGGAAAAGACAATCACACAAACAATCATAAAATCGAAACATATGTACGCAATTTATTGAAATTGGCATTTAGCACACTGAGTTATTCAAATTGAAAACAAGAAAAGCAAAATCAAAAATTCAATAATTTATATGCAGTTTATATGATTTTTTCGGCAGTGACAAATATTTTTGTAGTTACCTGTCGAAAAGTAGCAAATGAGTTATTAATAACCAATTTATTCATTGTGGTTCATTCTAGGCGTCGGTATGTCTTCTATTCTTTTTTGCACATATGAACATTCAATTTTTGTAGTAACTACATTTTTTTAATAAGCTACAAGTGTTTCCCTTGGAGCGAAAGACGTTTTAAGAAAATCTTAAGGGAATTCATATCTCAAAACCTCCGCTACTTTTCGACAAGCAGTCACGTGCCAATAAATGACAATTGAGATTGTTTAGATTTAACCTTGGGAACTTTTAAGCTCCCCACTGAAGAAAGGAGCCGATATAGCTAATGGTTTTACCAAAGCAGACAGGGTAAACAAATACGTACAACCATTTCCTGAATCCCTGTACGTGCTCTTTCTTATTCGCATCTTCCTTCACCACCTGTTTATCAGGGTAGTGTTCTGGCCATTGACCTCCAAGTACAAATCGCGGGAATCTGTGCTTGTCTGTCTCCAGTAACAAATACAGAACATTTGGCTCCCATATGGGAATACGAAAGAGTTAAGAAAAATAATAAAACGTATTCGCGTGACAAGATACGCAGGTAAATTTATCATTATCAACATAGGATAAACATTGTTTCAAGGCGGCCAACTTCCAAGATAGACAGGTGGTCAACTTACAGAGTAATAAGTAACGAATGTCTTATGGGAAAATGCAGGTTCAAGACGAATCAGGCCAAGATAAGCAGGTGGCCAACTTAACAGGTTTTACTGTACCGTAAAATTTTTAATTATGTATGTAGATAATAAATTTTCACGGCAAAAACACGCAGACAAAATAAGCAAAAAGCTCAGACTATTTACATAATACGATCTCTAGTCCCAATATTGAATCTAGAATCAATTCTGTCTCTATACTATGCCATATTCTATTCTCATATTACATACGGAATTGCCTTCAGGGAGTCTTCGCCAAAACTTCAGAATGTATTCAAACAAGAAAAATGTGTCATAAGAATCATTACAAAATTACCGAAACGCACCAGCTGTAAGAAACTATTTGAATCATTGAATATGACGACAGTTCCTTTTTTGTACATACTTAAACTTCTTAAAATTACTTGGGATCAATTTAGATAAGATTAAAAGAGATGGTGATACTCACGACTATCTTAAGCGTGGAAAAGATAACTTATCTACTGTATATCATAGAACATCTACACAAGGAAAATCACATATCTATATGGACATAGAACTGTATAATGAGCTACCTGGGTACATAAAAAATACTCATTAAAAGAGCTTCTTTGTCAACTCAGTACACAAACTGCTATTAAATAACACATTTATACAGTAGATGAATACCTTAACATCCCATTATGAAACTTAGAATAATGATTCCATGAATAATGATTTATATATATATATATATATATATATATATATATATATATATATATATATATAAGTAAATTATTGAGTTGGGTTCATTTTGAGTTTAACGTCCCGTTCAACAGCGAGGCTATATAAAACGTGGACCTACTGATTAACGTGGAACCCGAACCATATGAGCTCCCGCCGGGAATATAAAGTAATTAAAATAGTAATTAAGTCCATATATATATATATATATATATATATATATATATATATATATATATATATTATTGTTATAGATTTAGAATTGGTTTAGCCTATATATATTTTCACAAGTTGTTAAAGAAGAGCATTGTATCTGTTCGAAGTATTGTATCTATTTTATATACTGACGAATATATTATTACTGACCAATATATACTTTATATTGCCGCCTTGAAGCAATGTTTATCCTATGTTGATAATGATTAATTTATCTATATAAATTATATCTATTTTTGTACAAACATACATTTAATGTGGTCCACAGAATGATTAATAAATTTAATCTGATCTAGAATAGCTCATACGCATAAGTGTATGGCGCATGGTCATAGGCGATATATTTATGAGTTGACCATGATGGCGCTCAGAAGTCCATTATGTTGCGACGCTCACACTGACTATTAATCCTGGGCTATCCTCTGTAGTATAGCCGACGATTCGTCATTTGTTCCTGCTGACACCAGTGTTGATACATTTTCATTCTCGAACACTCCACTAGTGAAACTGTTTCTGTGAACAAGACACCAGCTCTTCGAGACCCCACGATCTGATCTTTATAAAACACTAATAAATCATGGCATTTACCTATCATGCGCGAAGTTTCTCTACTAACTGACTATATAGGCTCATACGTATGTGCTATCAGGATACGCGCTGCATTATCACGCAACACAAAGACCGATTTCGCTATTCGAAAAAGTGGCTATATATCAATGTGTGTGTGTATATTGGAAAATCAATTACTCAACAGGAAATAGATAAAACAATACACCGTAGAAAGGATACATTAAAAGCGCTTTCGTTAAACGCTTCTATTTGCCAGCAAATTGTGTAAACATATGTACATACTTTGAACAGTGTGTTCCATAAACACTTTCCCTAAATCCTTCATTAGATACAGACAGGAGAAGTAAGAAGAACAGTAAGCTGTAAAGCGATCAGTTGGGCGTTATGTTCGAATGTAGTTTCATGTGATAATGCTATGAGTTTTCCTGCTGCATTCGTACAAGTAAAAGTACAAGTAGCATAATTGCAAAAGCAAATCAAAATTGTGTGAAGTATGCTCAAGAATACCTTTCTAAAACATCATGCAACGATAAAGGGTGCGGTTCATTAACTATCGCACTAGTTCATTAATGTTGACTAACTATCATACTAGTTCATTAATAATGATTAGTTTATTAATGTAGATTAGCTATCGTACATGCTCATTAATACTGATTAACTATCACTAGTTCATTAATGCTGATTAACTATAGTTAATTAATTATCGTACTAGTTCATTATCTATCGTATTAGTTCACTATTGATTAACTATCGTACTAATTCATAATATTCATTAACTATCATACTAGTTTATTAATATTGATTAGCTATCGTTCTAGTTCATTAATGCTGATTAAATATCATACGAGTTCATTAATGTTGATTAATTATCATACTAGTTCATTAATATAGATTAGCTATCGTATTAGTTCATTAATGCTGATTAAAATATCATCCGCGTGCATTAATGTTGATTAACTATCATGTTGATTAATTATCGCACTAGTTCATTAATGCTGACTAAATATCATACTAGCTCATTAATCTCGATTAACTATCGTGTTAATTATTGTACTAATTTATTAACTATCGTACTAGTTCATTAATTTTGGTTAACCATCGTACTAGTTCATTAATGTAGATTAGCTATCGTACTAGTTCATTAATGCTGATTAAATATACGAGTTCATTAATATGGATTAACCATCGTGCTAATTCATTAATGTTCATTAACTATTGTACTGGTTCTTAATGTAGATTAGCTATCGTACTAGTTCATTAATGGTGACTAACTATATGTGAATTATCATACTAGTTCATTAATATTGGTTAACTGTCGTATTAGTTCATTAATGTTGATTAGATATCATATTACTTCATCAATTAAATATCATATTACTTCATCAATGTTGATTAACCATCGTGTTGGTTAATTATCACACTAGTTCATTAATGCTGATTAACTACGTGTGGATTATCGTATTAGTTTCTTAATGTTGATTAACTATTGTATTAATTTATTAATGTTCATTAACTATTGTACTAGTTCTTTAATATTGATTAGCTATCGTACTAGTTCATTAATGTTGATTAACTACCGTACTAATTCATTAATGTTGATTAACTATCGTACTAATACATTAATGTTCATTAACTATTGTACTAGTTTATTAATGCTGGCTAGCTATGATACTAGTTCATTAATGCTGATAACCTAATTCATTAACTATTGTACTAGTTCATTAATGTAGATTAGCTATCGTACTAGTTCAATTAACGGTGATTAACTATCGTGATGGTTAATTATCGTACTAGCTCATTAACTATCGTATTAGTTCATAAATGTTGATTAACTACCGTACTAATCCTTAATGTTGCTTAAGTAGAGTACTAATACATTAATATTAACTATTGTACTAGTTTATTAATGCTGACTAATTATGATACTAGTTCATTATTGTTGATTAACTATCGTACTAGTTCATTAATGTAGATTAGCTATCGTACTAATTCATTAATGGTGATTAGCTATGATATTTTTCCATTAATGTTAATTAACTACACGGTGTCTACTGACACTGAAAATACTTGAAATACTGTAATTATACTGGAATTTAATTTTGAAACTGGAATTTTGATCCACATACTGGAAAAATTATGAAATATACAAATATTATCATTCTTTATAATCTACCCTGGATTTTTGAACTTCAAAAGTTCAGGGTAATAACAATCTTACATTATAACTAGAATAGAATAATAGATAATTATTTATACAAGTTATAATAAACTTAATTATACAGTTATATAATACAAGTAAGGCTCTTGGCTCACAGTATTAGGCCTCCGAGCAGGGTGTCTACGGGCCATAAAAGTCATGAATTGTGGTTGTCGGTCAAAGGAAAGTAGTGAAATTAAGCTTCAGATTATAAAAAAAGTGATTTTATAGAACAGCAATACTTACGTAATACAGTAGTTACTGAAATAATAAACTGTGATTTTCCCTAAAGATTCGGCGTTAAGACGTGAAGCCACCTCTCTTGGGATTTCAGATAGTCACTGTCTTTCCCCTTTCTACTAATACTGTTTTCAGTTTCCGTTTTTTTTTTTTTTTCCTTTTTTTTTCTACACCTCACGTATAATAACAAATGGATGCATTATATTATATGCAATGCTTCAGGTACAGTATACAGAGCTGCAAACTAGTCACTAAAGTCAGTAAAAGTATGCCCAATGATGGGAAACTAAGGGTCAGTTTTAATGCTTGTATTAGGTACTTGGAATTTTTAAATTGAAACTCAGTAGACACCCTGAACTATCGTGTAGATTGATTATCGTACTAGTGTATTAATCCTTGTATTAGTTCATTAATGTTGATTAACTGTCGTATTATTTCATTAATGTTCATTAAGTATTGCACTAGTTCATTAATGTTGATTAGCTATAATACTAGTTCATTAATGCTGATTAACTATCGTACTAGTTAATTAATATAGATTATAAGTAAGTATTGTATTTGTTCATAGTTTAAAATCAAATATTTTCTCGATAAAATGTAACTTATTTGAATGCTAAAAGCCATTCTTCTCCTAACTTATCTTTATAATAAGGAATTCGCGAACAACACTAATATTTCTTTCTTTTTATTAGTATCTGCACTAAACTCTACTCACCTTATCGTTTGCCTTTGAGCCACAGAACTGTTCGTAATCTATCAGAGCCTTGATACTCGGCTCCTCTCCACAGACTGCGCATTTCGGATTTCTCGGCCGTAACTTAATGTTGCGAAACACACTGCTTGCTCCATCGAATACAAGCATTCGCCCTGCGAGAGTATCTCGAAGTCCTAGAATAATCTTTACCGCTTCCAATGCTTGCAAAACACCTATCACACCTGGAACTATTCAATTAAATTAGATTAAAATCCATATTACTTAATATTAAATCCATCATATTGTTTGTTACTGTATATTCATCAGGAAAACAATATTTCTGAAAGTTTCTAAAAAGATAAGACTCTTTTAAAAAATAAAAAGCATAATATATTTTGTATAAGGTAAACAAATTGTGATTAAAAACAGAACACAAATCAGATAAATGTCCCATTTAATTCTGCTAAAACAGCCTTCCTATTCCCACTACATTTTCGATTATATTTTGATAAAAGCTTAAAATGTCGTGCCGCGTCAGTTATGCATCAGATCTTCACTTTCAGCTGAAGAAATGTCATTGCTTTTCTGGTGTAAACGCGAGAATTTGAAAAGTCCTATCAAAAAGCCAGGATGGTGTAGATTGCACAATCACGATGGTCAAATCTGATTGACATGCAATTTGCAAATTGTTTCCGCAGAACTTTCCCCACATTTCCCACAAAAAAAAAAGAAAAAAAAAGAAAAAAAAAAGAAAAGAAACACCATAATGGTTTAACGTACCGGAACTGAAGATTCGGGTCAATCCCTTACCATTCTTAGAATTTAATGTCCGAAACTTACCACTGCACTTCATAGTACTTCCTATGATTTAGGCTATTATGTTCTCCAAATTTTAATTTTGCCTTTTGTTTCAATTATGGAAAACATTGCACTGAATTTACAAGTAGTATGCACGTTACTGTTAGAAGATAAGCAAAGATAATAAGCTCTCCTAGAGCATTCCAGGGATAGCTATCAATCTCGGCTGGTCAATCATTCCTCTAGCTTGCTCTGGAGTTCTAGGAGATACCCAATTCAAGCCTCTAGTTTGCTTCGAACTCGAGGTTTTTCTTCCTTTCGCTTAGTTTGTTTCGGAGCTCTGTGATTTTTAACCCGCTCTCTGCTTCCTTCAAAGCATTGGGGATTCCTAATTCACTCCACCTAGCTTCCTTCGGAGCTCTGTGGAGATTCTGCCCTAGGCTGTTAGGTCCTTGGGTCACCCTTCTCTACCTTATTTTGGAGAAGTTACATCATTGTAGTATTTCTGTAAAATACTGTTTATAGAGGATTGTTATAATAAAACTGGTAGTGGGAGTCAATTCCGGACTATAATTCACCAAAGTTCCACCTACTCTTGCACGAGCAGAACTTTACAATATATATCTCTCTGATGTTTGCACAATATTATAGTTGAGCAAAAATGTAAATTTTAGAGCTATAATTTTGGGTTATATCTCATTAACTGTATCAGGTACTGTCCCCTTCTTCTTACCTAGATAGTATCATAATGAAAAGAATGATGAGTACACTTCAGTACCAGTTCCACCTTAGGGGGCGCGGTGGCTCAGTGGTAGAGCGTTTACCTCCAGTGCTTGGGGTCCCTGGTTCGATCCCAGCTCGCGCCGTGTGGACTTTGTGGTGGACAAACACCGTGCTCGTGGGTTTTCTCGGGGTTCTCCCGTTTCCTCCCACTTTTTTATTCCACCATTTCACTCATTTCTCATTATCACCGTCTCCTTTAGCCTAACCGGCATAACCGTGAGACGTTAAACTTAAAGATTTCATTTTTCAGTTCCACCTTAAGAGGTGACATGCCTATCATGTAGTGTCATTTTTTCAGATCTATAATTCTGATTTTTTTAAAAAAAGTTTCCTCAAAAACTACACATGAGGTTTTACATTCACTTACACCATTTTGTTCAGCTTAATAAGATATACCAATTGATATACATCTCATTTTAAGACACATTTTTTTCCTTCGTTAAACACTAATAACATTGTACAATTTGAATGATTCTTGTAGAGAAATAAGAAGATGTACTTACTAGCTCCAAGTACCCCTCCGTCTCCACAGTTTGTCACTGTTTCTGGGGGAGGTGGCACAGGAAAGAGGCAACGATAACATGGCCCATTATTACAGTGATAAACAGTCAGTTGGCCCTCTAACTGCAAAGCACTTCCGGAAACGAGAGGCTTGTCTGCTAATACACAAGCATCGTTTAACAAATAACGAGTAGCTACATTATCTGTCGCATCTAAAACTATATCATATTCCTTTACAATGTCCAGAGCATTTGTGCTGTCCAGTTGTAAGTGGTATGTGCTTACTTTCAGATGATGGTTCAACCTACATGATTAGCAAAAGAAAACGAGAAAATTTACATCAGTTATAAATTACAAATATATTCTATAAACTAATTAACTCCATAATTTAAGGCAGCGTTTTTTTTTTTTTTTTTTTTTTTTATGGGGAGCTGATTGTCGTCGCGGACGTGAAGCAGTTTCAGTTGTCAGTTGTGCGAATACAGTGTAGCGTCGTGTCACGTGGCAATCGGCGTTTGAACCAGGATAATAAGTGCTACAAGAATGGGGACATTAGATTTCAGAAGTCGCTCAAACACTGAGCTTCTCTAGCTTTGCATTGTCAAGGGTGAACTGTGAGTTCCGCATAGAAAGCAGTGGTCGCCCACGTGTCCTGAATAACCACGACCGGTGACGTCTGGAATGACAGACAAGCAACAGTGCGTGAAGCACGACAAACGCAGGTTGTTCCAATATATCTCAGAAGTCAGTGCAGCACAATTTGGTTTCCACGAAATATCGCACCCCTAGACCAACACAAGCGACGTTACTAAGCATCGGTAGCAGCGACTCATATAGGCTCGGAAACACGTCAATTGGGCCCTACATTACCGATGACGTATAGCCTGGACAAAAGGAGTCACGGTTCCACATGTACGCGAATGGTAGGATAAGAATCTGGCGCAGATCCGATGAACCATGGACCCAAGTTGTCAACAAGAAACAACTTTCGAAGCAGCTTGTGGCTTGGTAATGGCTTGAGGCGTGTTTACATGGCATGGGTTGGGTTCTCTGACCTGTTTGAATCCAACATTGTCTGGTCAGTGCTACGTTCAGGTGCTTGTGATTGTCTTCAGCCCTTTATGCAGTGGTGCTCACCCCCCCTTATGTCCATGACGCACCCCCCCGCAATTGTCTATCCATAGGTATTCTTCCATAAAAAAAATCTTTTCGATTAATTTTTAACCCCCCCCCCCCGTCAAACATATTTATATAGATTTTTAACCCCCCCCCAAATATTTCAATGACGCAGTTTGCGTCATAGCCCCCCCTTGTGGGCACCCCTGCTTTATGGACTTCGTATATTCTGTGTGAGATTACAATGCGTCATGTCAATGAGGTGAAATTCTGCGCGACTAGTTTGATAAACATTCTCATCACGTTTAATGTATGATTTTGCCCCTGGACATGAACCGGACATAAACCCTATCATGTTAATGTAGAATATCATCGAACGGACCCTTCGTGTCCAAGATCCTCGACCTGCAACAATCACTGAATTGTAGACGGCAATAGGGGCTGAATGACTGCACATTACTCCATCGGATTACCAGACTTGTCGCGTCTCTGCCATACAAGTTGCTGCACTTCACAGTGCTCGAGGAGGTCCTACGTGCTATTAGGTAGGCATCCCATGGCTTCTGGCACTTAAGTAAATTAGTCATAATGTTCTACAGATCGTCAATCTTAGGGTATAGTTATACCGAAATTTTCCTACTTCATCCATCCCTTTTCAATTTTCTTACCTCGAATCACCGTTCATCCTGTATAGAACTCTGTGTTTATGTTCATTTTAGCGATCAATTTTTCTCGCTCAGCGATAAATCAGGCTTGGCAGCAAAAACATTCAAAAAGTTATCTGCGACTCAAGAAGCAACAGCACATTTGTAGTAAAGAAAAGACCTGCAACCGTGTTTTAAACGACACTCAGCAAGCAGAACTGTTGTGTGATGTGTAGCCAATCAGTGCACTGTCCACTTAATCATCCACTGCAGAAAACAAACATGTTTATTTTATAAAAACAGAAAGGATATATGAAGGTTGGTTCAGCAACAGGTTCCATTTAAAACGATGTGTTTGTCTTGCTTTTTGCACCTCGTTGCAGGAGAAAAGGGAAAGAATGAAATAAGAAAGTTTCGGTATAACCGTTCCATCTTCACTCCTTATAAAGCAAGTTTACCATTTTGTTTTAGTTTGAGCATCTAACACTATACTTAGTACTTATATTTTTAACTAGTATTATTTAAAATTTTTCCTTAATTTTATTTTGGTATTAATAGAATAAAATACACACTAATGTTCTTTTATTATATAGCTATCAAGAATATATTATATAAACCTACATAAGCTATTAGAATTTTTGCATTCTTTACGTTATTAAATTGTATGATAAACTATTCAGACATTATATACATGTTTGAGATTCTCAACTATACTGTAAGATACACAATTCATTTGAAAGAAAATAGATGGAATTCTACTTTTGCGCAACCCTCTGTTAAGTCCTTTAATCTAACGTTTCTTACCATTATACTTTTATTGAAATACCTATTGTAAGGGAAAGAGGAAAAAGTGACAAGAACTTTCCATAAAACTATTTTTCCCGTGCAAATAACGGGCATTTCAGGTAGTGTTTACACAGGGTGTTACAAAAATGTGTCACAACATTTTGGGAACAGATTCCTCACATGAAAATAAGAAAAAGGGAACAGATTCCTCACATCAAAATAAGAAAAAGGGAACAGATTCTTCACATGAAAATAAGAAAAAGGGAACAGATTCCTCACATCAAAATAAGAAAAAGGGAACAGATTCTTCACATGAAAATAAGAAAAAGGGAACAGATTCTTCACATGAAAATAAGAAAAAGGGAACAGATTCCTCACATCAAAATAAGAAAAAGGGAACAGATTCCTCACATGAAAATAAGAAAAAGGGAACAGATTCCTCACATCAAAATAAGAAAAAGGGAACAGATTCTTCACATGAAAATAAGAAAAAGGGAACAGATTCTTCACATGAAAATAAGAAAAAGGGAACAGATTCCTCACATCAAAATAAGAAAAAGGGAACAGATTCTTCACATGAAAATAAGAAAAAGGGAACAGATTCTTCACATGAAAATAAGAAAAAGGGAACAGATTCCTCACATGAAAATAAGAAAATAGGAACAGATTCCTCACATGAAAATAAGAAAAAGGGAACAGATTCCTCACATCAAAATAAGAAAAAGGGAACAGATTCTTCACATGAAAATAAGAAAAAGGGAACAGATTCTTCACATGAAAATAAGAAAAAGGGAACAGATTCCTCACATGAAAATAAGAAAAAGGGAACAGATTCCTCACATCAAAATAAGAAAAAGGGAACAAATTCCTCACATGAAAATAAGAAAAAGGGAACAGATTCCTCACATCAAAATAAGAAAAAGGGAACAAATTCCTCACATGAAAATAAGAAAAAGGGAACAGATTCCTCACATGAAAATAAGAAAAAGGGAACAGATTCCTCACATGAAAATAAGAAAAAGGGAACAGATTCCTCACATGAAAATAAGAAAAAGGGAAAAGATTCCTCACATCAAAATAAGAAAAAGGGAACAAATTCCTCACATGAAAATAAGAAAAAGGGAACAGATTCCTCACATGAAAATAAGAAAAAGGGAACAGATTCCTCACATCAAAATAAGAAAAAGGGAACAAATTCCTCACATGAAAATAAGAAAAAGGGAACAGATTCCTCACATCAAAATAAGAAAAAGGGAACAAATTCCTCACATCAAAATAAGAAAAAGGGAAAAGATTCCTCACATCAAAATAAGAAAAAAAAGTTCATATAGACCTATGCTCAAAAGTGGATAGTTTCCGAGCTACAGGGTGCTGAAAACGTAAAACAAGTGAACTTCAAAAGTTCATAGCTCTACTACTATGGAACCTATCGTAGTTAGGTCAAGACATCACTAAGGAACTGGTATGTGAAGAATGCTCCAGTGCTTGCACATTAATTTTTAGAAAAGTAGGTAGAGAGTGATGAAGTACTCCCAAACAGCCTCTCTAAAAATGATTATTTAACTACCAGAGATTCTGAAAGATGGATATTTGGATAAGTCACATACTAGTTCCTCAGTGATGTCCTGACCTGACTACGATCTGTCCTCTATATTACTAAAACTATGAACCTTTAAAGTTCATTTTTTTCACGTTTTCGCCAACTTAGAACTACGAAACTATGCAATTCCGACCACACGTCCATATTAACTTTATTCTTATTTTGATGTAAAGAACTTATTCCCAAAAAATTGCGACAAACTTTTGTAACACCCTGTATAACGAGTTAGCCAGATGGAAATGTGTCTGCATTTTGGCATTTCAGAATATATTAATCCTACGAACCCGAATCTTTCAGCTGGCATGTATATACCTTACCAACTAAGCTACCATGGCTTCTAGATGATAGTTTTTGTACGAAGTAGCACATATTATTTACCGCTATTAGTTTTTTTTTTTTTTTTTTTATTTCCTCCTCAATTTTCTGAAATTCCTGAAACAAATTTCTGAACACGCCGCCAAAAGAATAGAATATTTCTGTACTCTTTTGTTGACCTGATATCATCTCCTATCAGGTTCTTTGTAAGAAATAAAGGAAAGAAAGCAACTAAAATTAAAGAAAGAAAAGAAAAAACTTAAACGAAGCCTGCCTACTTCTGTCAAAATACATGTGGGAAGAATTTAGACAAGTTTTCTTTTTCTTCTTTTTATTTTTAGTTGGTGGCTCTACTCTATTCCATCATTGATTGATTGATAAAACGTAATGCTTATTGCGGATATCAGCAGAAAGGCTATTTGTACCAGTTACAGACAGGCCGATGACCGACCGTGCTACTCATAAAAAGAATGCAAATATTTTTTTTAATAATAATCAAAACGTGACTTTTAAAACAGAGAAAAGGGAATAGAAGCTAAATAATATACAATAAAACAAAATTTAAACGAAAAAAAAAAATAAAATTAAGCAGAGGCCATGATAAAGCCAACAATAAAATAAGTAGAAAACAAATAAGACAATAATAAATAAAAGAAAAAATAAAATATTTGACTTTAACGTTCCACGATAGGCTAAGGGAGACGGTAATTAAGGCAAATGAATGATAATGGAAGAATTAGTGGAATGAGAAAGTGGGAGGACACGGGAGAACCCCGAGAAAATGAAATGAAATCTTTTAAGTTTTGCGTAGTACGGTTATGGCGGCTAGGCTAAAGGTGTCAGTGATGATGAAAAATGAATGAAAGGGATGGAATGAAGGAAGTGGAAGGAAACGGGAGAACCCCGAGGAAACCTACGCACACGGTGTTTATCCACCACAAAGTTCACTTGGCGAGAGCTGAGATCGAACTCAAGACCCCATGCACCAAAGGTGATCGCTTTGCTACTGAGAAAACCCACGAGCACCATGTTGGCCACCAGAAACTTACTTGACCGGAGATCGAACCAGGGACTCTACGCACGAGAGGTAAGCACTCTACCACTGAGCTACCCTACCCCCAATAAATAAAAGAATAACGATAATAATAACAGAAAATTGTTAAGAGCCAAAATAAAAGCTTCAGAGAACGTTAGATATTTCAATTGCACGTAAAAGGTAAGAATACAATTATTAGCAACAACATTATACTCCAAAACTTCACTAATATTATTACACAGTTCTCCTCTGTAGTCTGAGTATTCGGAACATTCCACAATAATGTGCTGAATACTCAAGCAGGATAACACAGCCTTCACAATATGGACGGTTACTGCCATACACTAAACAGGAACGTGTGAGATAAAGAGTCTCCAACGTGCACGCGCACTACAATCATTTCTCTCTTTTATTCCTTGAAAGAAAATATGATGATAAACCCAACGAAGATCTGAAACGTAACTGCTGTTTGTAGAAAGGCATGAATGGAAAAACACGGAAGTTACGAAACGCCACGGATTACAATAATCAAACTCAAAGTTTTGATTAATTAACTTTCAGAGAGAAAGTAAAGTACTCAGGTACGTAGCCAGGAGTTTGTAAGGGGGAAGGAGGTTCCGTGACATTAAATACTGTGGTTATCACACCAGGGGGCTCGATCATTCTAAACTATTTTACTAGCAACATATATTGGTTTGTTAGGACAATAAAATGTAGATATGTTAGTATTTTAATAACAAACTAGGAAGAAACCTCGAGTAAAAAATACAAAAAAAGTATTGAAAAAGATTTTACAATATCTACGTTCCTTCCTCTGTTCATTCAAATATAATAATTTTCCTTTCATTATGACCTCAACTATTATTTAAAAAAGTACATATACTCTATTATAAAAAGTACATATTTTACAATATCTGCGTTTCTTTCTCTGTTGAATCAAATGTTAACGGAATTTTCTTTCCACATAACTTTTTCTTTTTTGTTTTTATTATTCCTGCCAACTACTGTCTGTCCCTGATGACAAGTTAAAGGAGCAGTAAAAAACTGTTTCTGAAATAACATGTTTGATACTGCAGAGAAGCGATGACGAAAAATTATTTTTATTTTTAGCATTTTGTTTTTAACGCTGATTATTTTCCTCGTTTCTTTTTGTTTCATCCTTCCTACATTTTTTTTTCATTTCTGGTTTCAAAAGGAGGGTCCGGACCCCCTAATTGGCTACGTGCCTGAAGTATTCTATACCAAAACTAGAACTATTAATGATCAGGAAATACAAGAAATACATGGATTTTTGATGAAGATACTAGAAAATATTTGTATCTTTAATGTTAATTACGTAAGGTTCGTTATTACGCTGAAAAGTTATCGCTAATTTCCATGTAGGTTAGCAACTCGCCACGAGGATATATCTTATTACAATTGTTTTCAGTTAAAAAAATGTTAATATATTGCTTAGAAATGTCTGTGAAAAATGTAATAAAACACATCATCTGCAAACCTCTTCAAAGCGGACGCCGCTGACTGCACTTTCAACTGACCGATGTTATCTTCAGAATGTAAAAGCTGTCTATGCAGGTTATTAAGCTCCACTACGTCGTAATCAACAATTCCTATTCGACCTGAAACAATAGAAAATGTTCAGTATTAAAAAGTCAGATTTTTTCAAGTATATTATACGTGTAGTCGACTGTTTAATAATAACCTGCCAGTGTGTACATTAAGTGTATTGATAATGTAAAGAAACATAAACTCAATCTATTTTTGGCAAATGAAAACAATACAATTCACGAACACTTTCAGAATAAATTAGAGCGCTACTGGTGTATTGTGCGAATGCTGACTTTTAGCCTGTAAGGCCCTTTAATCTACAGGGTGTTACAAAAATATGTTACAATTTTTTGGGAGCAAATTTCTCACATCAAAATAAGAAAAACGTTCATATGGACCTGTGCTCAAAAGTGGATTAGCTTCGGAGTTAACGGGTGCCGAAAACGTAAAATAAGTGAACTTTAGAGGTTCACAGCTCCACTACTATGGGGCCTATCGTAGTCGGGTCAAAACATCACTGAGGAACTAGTATGTGAACTATCCAAATATACATCGTATGTGAACTATCCAAATATACATCGTATGTGAACTATCCAAATATACATCGTATGTGAACTATCCAAATATACATCGTATGTGAACTATCCAAATATACATCGTATGTGAACTATCCAAATATACATCGTATGTGAACTATCCAAATATACATCGTATGTGAACTATCCAAATATACATCGTATGTGAACTATCCAAATATACATTGTATGTGAACTATCCAAATATACATCGTATGTGAACTATCCAAATATACATTGTATGTGAACTATCCAAATATACATTGTATGTGAACTATCCAAATATACATTGTATGTGAACTATCCAAATATACATTGTATGTGAACTATCCAAATATACATTGTATGTGAACTATCCAAATATACATTGTATGTGAACTATCCAAATATACATCGTATGTGAACTATCCAAATATACATTGTATGTGAACTATCCAAATATACATCGTATGTGAACTATCCAAATATACATTGTATGTGAACTATCCAAATATACATCGTATGTGAACTATCCAAATATACATCGTATGTGAACTATCCAAATATACATCGTATGTGAACTATCCAAATATACATCGTATGTGAACTATCCAAATATACATCGTATGTGAACTATCCAAATATACATCGTATGTGAACTATCCAAATATACATCGTATGTGAACTATCCAAATATACATCGTATGTGAACTATCCAAATATACATCGTATGTGAACTATCCAAATATACATCGTATGTGAACTATCCAAATATACATCGTATGTGAACTATCCAAATATACATCGTATGTGAACTATCCAAATATACATCGTATGTGAACTATCCAAATATACATCGTATGTGAACTATCCAAATATACATCGTATGTGAACTATCCAAATATACATTGTATGTGAACTATCCAAATATACATCGTATGTGAACTATCCAAATATACATTGTATGTGAACTATCCAAATATACATTGTATGTGAACTATCCAAATATACATTGTATGTGAACTATCCAAATATACATTGTATGTGAACTATCCAAATATACATTGTATGTGAACTATCCAAATATACATTGTATGTGAACTATCCAAATATACATCGTATGTGAACTATCCAAATATACATTGTATGTGAACTATCCAAATATACATCGTATGTGAACTATCCAAATATACATTGTATGTGAACTATCCAAATATACATCGTATGTGAACTATCCAAATATACATCGTATGTGAACTATCCAAATATACATCGTATGTGAACTATCCAAATATACATCGTATGTGAACTATCCAAATATACATCGTATGTGAACTATCCAAATATACATCGTATGTGAACTATCCAAATATACATTGTATGTGAACTATCCAAATATACATCGTATGTGAACTATCCAAATATACATTGTATGTGAACTATCCAAATATACATTGTATGTGAACTATCCAAATATACATCGTATGTGAACTATCCAAATATACATTGTATGTGAACTATCCAAATATACATCGTATGTGAACTATCCAAATATACATTGTATGTGAACTATCCAAATATACATTGTATGTGAACTATCCAAATATACATTGTATGTGAACTATCCAAATATACATTGTATGTGAACTATCCAAATATACATCGTATGTGAACTATCCAAATATACATTGTATGTGAACTATCCAAATATACATCGTATGTGAACTATCCAAATATACATTGTATGTGAACTATCCAAATAGACATCGTATGTGAACTATCCAAATATACATCGTATGTGAACTATCCAAATATACATCGTATGTGAACTATCCAAATATACATTGTATGTGAACTATCCAAATATACATCGTATGTGAACTATCCAAATATACATTGTATGTGAACTATCCAAATATACATCGTATGTGAACTATCCAAATATACATTGTATGTGAACTATCCAAATATACATTGTATGTGAACTATCCAAATATACATCGTATGTGAACTATCCAAATATACATTGTATGTGAACTATCCAAATATACATTGTATGTGAACTATCCAAATATACATTGTATGTGAACTATCCAAATATACATTGTATGTGAACTATCCAAATATACATTGTATGTGAACTATCCAAATATACATTGTATGTGAACTATCCAAATATACATTGTATGTGAACTATCCAAATATACATTGTATGTGAACTATCCAAATATACATCGTATGTGAACTATCCAAATATACATTGTATGTGAACTATCCAAATATACATCGTATGTGAACTATCCAAATATACATTGTATGTGAACTATCCAAATATACATTGTATGTGAACTATCCAAATATACATTGTATGTGAACTATCCAAATATACATTGTATGTGAACTATCCAAATATACATTGTATGTGAACTATCCAAATATACATCGTATGTGAACTATCCAAATATACATCTTTCAGAACCTCCGGTACTTGCACAATCATTTATAGAGAAGCTGTTTAGGAGTACTTGATCACTCTCCACCTACCTCTCTAGAAATTGGTGTGCAAATACTGGAGCATTCTTAAACATGGATATTTGGATAATTCACACACCAGTTCCTCAGTGATGTCTTGACGCGACTACTATCAAGCCCTATAGTTTTAGAACTATGGACCTTTAAAGTTCATTTTTTTTCACGTTTTCGGCACCTATAAGTACGAAACTATGCACTTCCGATCAGGGCCGTGCCGTGGGGGGGCGAGCGGGACAACGGCCCCGGGCGCCGAAGTAAGGGGGCGAAAAATTCGGAGGGAAAAGGAAAAAAGATAGGAAAAATTGCTTGGAATATATGTATGGGGGAGCCGTCGTATACTCTCGCCCCGGGCGCTGATTTTCCACGGCACGACCCTGCTTCCGATTACAGGTCCATATGAACTTTTTTTCTTATTTTGATGTAAGGAATCTATTCCTAAAATATTCTTATAAATTTTTGCAATACCTTGTATAGATGAAATGTGTGACAAGGGCAATGTATAATGTCTACACCACCATATGTGAGTACGTAAAAGTATGAAACGTAATGGTGACTGTACTAGTATTTCAACATTTCAAAGAGTACATGATTTGTTGTCATGTGACGTGTTCAAATATTTACATTAGTAAACGAAATATGCTAGATTCATCAAATGCGTAGAAAATTAAATAGCGAAGAAACATTCATATTTTGGTGTCATTAGCCGCATTTTTTAATGTTTTCGAGTATAAAATGAATACATACCATGTAAAGAATAACATTAGGAGTAAGTGAATTGCATTTTGAGTTGCAAATAAAATATTAATAGAAGTGTTTGATATCGTCTGGATTTCAAGTAAAAAAAAATCAACCGTTCGTGAAATTGAGTGAATGTAATCAGGTGAATTTTATAAACGGTTAAGGCTAGGGGATCAGTTCGCGGTTAGGATGGTTATGTACGAAGGCATTTCCAAAAGCTTCCGGACTGACACTGAAATATCACGCCACTAAGAAGCCATTCATGGTATATAGTGCCATCTATGGAGGAAATAATGTTTTAACTGTCTAGAGGCGCCAGTTCACTGGAGACAGTCATTTGAATTAGTTGGTGTGTGTTCATCTCGTATACTGCATGTCAATGCTCCGGTCCATACAGCTGATGTTGCCAAGACAGATGCTATAAATCTGTGCTGTATGGTGGGTGCTCAATCTCCTCGAAACCACAGTGTTTCACTGGAACCTTGGAAATACCAGCCTATGGACTCGAGTATTGGCATGCATAGCATGACCAGGTTACTGACTTAAAAAAAGAGGACGTTTTTCTAAAATAACCGACCGAAGTAATATATACGTTACCGTTTATGGACCGAAATAATATATACTATAACAATTACCGTATACTGAAAATAGCTTTATTATGGATTTAGGGCGTCGCCTAAGATCGCTTCAAGTTGATGAAATGGTTGTAAGACTAATAAGCAATAGCATCATACCGTAAAAGGTTAAGAATTTATACATAATGTAGATAGACATTCTGAGAACTTTAAGAAATATTTATAAATTTTATATTCCTTTGTTAAACCTGGCATTATGAAGAAAAATGATTGTTTGAACGCTAAGAGTGCATTTATTTAAGTAGAAAATATGGTATACTATATTACTGGATAATCTACTCCTTTCCTTTGTCCACTGATATTAATAACAGAAAACACTCTTTCAACGCTAGCGTCATGACTAACCAATGGGGAAAAAAAAGTAATTTTCAGTAACTCTACGAAACATTCTTCATTTCCTGATTCAGAAAAGTATTTACCCCAAATATTGCTGGATACCTGTTCACCATCAGCTAAATTACCGGCATTTAAGAAAAGACTGGAATTTTATTAGTATTGTCAAAAATATTTCTTTCCACATATTAATTTGTATGAATATTAAGGTTCATAAAGGTACCCGAAAAAAAGAGGACATTAGACTATTTTGTACAAATAACCCCCGGACGCCTTCTTAGAGTTTGAAAAAGAGGACAAGTCAGGGTAATAGAGGACGTCTGGTCAACCTAGACATGCAATATGCTAGCTCAACACATAGTGACTGATTCAAATGATTACCTCCAACGAACTGATAGTTGAAACTGATACAATACTTCTTCCATAGATGGAACTATATGCCATGAACGACTTATTACCAGTGGCGCGATTATTTCACTGTTGGACCAGAAACTTTTGAAAATACCTTCGTACATGTTTTTTCATCTCTTGCTGAGACATGGGCGAGTCTCGGAGAGGTATTTTGAGGGTACTTACATTGAAAAAAAGGTGGAATCTACAGTTGTGATAGATTGTATCTTCCGAATCAGATAGGAAATTTGAGCTCTGCGAGACTATAGATGATTGATATTTGTTTAGATCGAAAGAAGACCCTGAGTTTTGCCAACACAGAAGGCTAGACAGACACTGACAGTGAGTGCATTAACGCTTTCGGAATTTATGGTACATATACCAAGTGTGAGTTGTTTTAAAAAGCTCATTTAGCACCTATTACTGCTGGATTTTTTTTTTATTGGTCAGTCATGCATGCATTGCTAAACAGGTCACACGTGTTTCGAGGATTCGTCAAGTTGGTGGGAGTCATGACGTTATTTGTTTGGCCTTCAAGAGTGTAACGCAAGAGTATATATTTTGTTCTCTCGCAAACGCTGTCTAAAAGGTTTTATGGGATCCAAGAACACATATATATGTAGTCGACATGACCATCAGACAGTGTACACGTGTTATAGGTTCTTTCTCCTTCTCACCCCTCCCTCCTCTGGAATTTCCTTACCATTGTTTACTTTGAGTTAAAAGCCACTGGTCTTCAGTTTAAAATCCACTCTCTTTATAAACACAAACTTCTAGAAAGGAAGAAGATTTAACTGATTGTGTTTAGAACAAAGCATTTTCTGTTGGTAATAAAATGTAAACGATGAAGCATAAGCGTTTACGTTTTATTTTAGTCACCATCACAAGGATCTAAAGCATGAGAAATCTTCCGGTATCAAAACCTGTCACACTGAAGCACAGTAGACTTTCTTTCCTGCTTTGATCAACAGAAGATAAAAATAAAAGCTTATGTGCAATTTGTTGGAATTATTTCGTTCATCACAAATAATGAAACAGACTTTCAACGAATTCTCCTTTTTCTTACCGCGCCTTCCACAGGGCCGGTTCAGAAAGACCCGAAACTTTTGAAAGAGTTTTTTTTTTTTTTTTTTTTTTTTTTTTAAAGAAAAAAATTCCCCAGTTTCCTTGAATTCCCCTTTTCAGGTATATGATACGGACATGCAGATGGTACTGTTTGGAAAATTACTTTATTCTGAAGAGAACGGGATACGAACTAAAATCCTAGGACAAATAGTGATGATGCAATAGCTGCTTGACTGAAAGCCTAAAATTTACCTTAAAAATCTAAAATCCCAAAAGGATTAAAGGATGTAAATAAGGTTGGAAGAATCGCAACTATCAGAATGGTAGAGGGATGTTATCTTTGTGATGGGATGTCGGAAGGTTAAATTGGTATCGAAAATTGAACATGTTTTACACTTAGTTTCTGTCACTTCTTCAGCAGAAATTCATCTGCGTTTCTGTCATTTCTTCAGTAAAGATGCATCTGGGTTTCTGTCATTTCTTCAGTAAAGATGGATCTGAGTGTCTGTCATTTTTTCATTGAAGATGCGATGTTTATTCAGTAGACCCAAAAGTGGCCCAAAAGTGGACTGTTAAGATCTTTCGCTCAACGCTTCATTATATACAGACAGGAAAAAAAGAGAAAAAAGAAGCAAAAATTATAGGACAGAAAATTAGCTGTTAAGCTTCCACTGGGCGTCATCTTGCAATGAAGTCTACATATACGTATAAACGGTTCTGAATACCACAGACGAACTGTGGACGTCTGACTGTTCAATCTGAATACTTGAAACTAAGTAATATGGAAAAATTATTTAAAGTGGTGATTTAAAAAGAAGAATTTATACACAATATTTATATTTTATAAGCAGTCAATTTGTTAAGTAAACAATTATTTTCATGTTATATATGAAAAGAAAACTACAGTGGAAAAATAATTGTTGAAAGGTTCAAGTCAAGACCATTAGGATTCCAAGTGTGAACATTCAAAATTCGTTACAGGACTGCCAAGGCTCTTGCAAGTTTATAAACAGGACTGCACATGTGACCGTCAAATAAGTGCAAAAAGCTTTCTGATTATAATATTTTCAGAATACTCTGAAGTATTTTACAAATATGGGAACACTCAGATGATAGAAGGGTTGACTGAAATTATACATTGAAAAGAAAATAACTTCGTGGTTCAAAGATAGATCCACTTTACTTATGTATAATGTATTCTACAGTTTGAATCAATACTGTTAATTGCCGAATAGTTTTTTTTTTTTTTTTTTCAACAAGTAAATTCTCAAAGTAGAATGCATTTTAAAATACTAAAGTATTAGGTAAGATATTAAAGAAGGATGATGAATTTGAAATGCACTGAAGGCCAGGACAAAATAAGAGTCATACTTAAGGGTCAAACAACTTCAAAAAAGTAAATGATCAAATAAAAATAAACATACAATGATAATAATATCCGCGAACTGATTGTAATATGCCCATCGGCCTTGGCCACCGCTGTCTTAAAGTAACTAAAATTTCAAATATTCATAGTGTATCTTTGAAATATTACCCTATATTTCCCTAAATTTGTTGATTAGCATACCTTACAGAGTGAAAAAGTAATTTGACTGGACCGGGACTCCAGCATACAGTGCCAATGCGTTAATCACTATGCCACCCAGTTCGCTTCCCAGAACAGCCAAATACTCTCTCACTCCTGCAGTCGGGACTGTCCAAGAACAGCAGCTACGCTGTGGTACAGTTCGCAGCAAAAAACCTGCAACATAAGCATGTAAGTTAATTGTGAAACTACGCGTAACAATGCAGGGAATCAACATAACGTCTAAGTGGCACGAATCACGCCAGGAGAAACCTCGGCGTCCTCCCCTGCCTACTTATTTTGGAGCAAGAGACTTCGTCGTTTCACAATGAATTTACATGCACATGTTGCAGGTTTTTTGCTGCGTATTGTACAAGCCATGTGGTCTAAGATACAAAGACGATCGTAATTTTCAAGTAAAAGTTTCCAATTTGTACGACTGGTTACAAACTTAGCACGGAAAGAGAAGGAACTGTCAAAAATATCGTAGGTTCTTCCGTCACTAATCATTGATTTCTTTTAATAGTGAATTTCTCTTCTTCTCTCACCTCGCTAAATAACATTGGAACTCTCGATAATTAAAATACATAGCAAGTATTAGAACGAAATTCCCATCAATTGTTATACAATAGCGAGAAAAAGCTTTTCATGCCATAATTCTATTTGGAATTTTCTTTTTCTTTGCTCGAAATAACGTTTCATTTTCATTTTCTTAATAGGAAATGTAACGCATTAGAACTGTACAACTGGCAATGGTCAATCAGTATTATTTGATCTCTTTAGTGTATTACCTAAGTTTTAAAACCAAACTAGATATACATACCAATACCAGCACCAGCAAGATACATGGCTGACGGGCACCCAAGTCCTCCTGCACCTACAATAAGAACTGAAGCCTTTTTCAACAGCTGTTGACCTGAAATAGCACACAATCCATTAGTTTATTTTTTCGGGTTTTATTTGTCTAGGATATAATTTAGACAAATATATAGTAACCTGAGTTTTTACAGGAAGACTTCATTAAAGACTAAAACGCGAATTTTATTACTTCTTATAATAATTATGTAAGCGGAAACTCAAATGTTTAATGATAATTTTGTGTCCAGCTAAATAAAAAAAAAATCAAATATAGCAATCGATCTCGATTTATGTTTGTTTATGTACAAAAAGGAATACGTCGAAAACTATAGTTTTACACAATTTGCTTCAGACTCTCGTATCCGTAAACATTAATGACAAGGAGGATGAGATAGTTTGGGGGGAGGGGATAAATTGGTTCACTTTACATTAACAGTTTCTTAGTACTGTATACATGCTATTACTATGAAATACGATTTCCCTTAATGAGCTATATATATATATATATATATATATATATATATATATATATACAAAAAAAAACTAAAACTTTAAAATGTATTGAATAATTATCATAGTTCAATGTGATTTTTAACTCCCTCTGAAAATTGATTACAAAATGATTATAGAATTCTGTCAAGTAAATATAAAGCAACCCTCCCTACAAAAGACTACACCATTTGGAACTTTCTTGAAAACTAAACAGGAAATACGAAGCAGTCAAATTAACACAACAAATGAAATGCTGCTTCCGATAAAAGACATGAATTTCTGAAAACTGGGAGCTTCTAAATTCATCTCTCCTTCAGCGATGCACGGAGACATCAGGTCAATAAGTACAGAGACCTTTATGATAGCAAAATGATCGCTTTTTTTCTTCTTTTTTTCAAAATGAAAAATACTCTGTCGCCTTCTCTCAAAGAAGCAATGGGACGGAAATACTAAAATTTCAATTTGGGTTCTCTATTCCACCCCACAACTAAATCAGAACTTTTCCCTTGCAACAAAATAACGTATAAGAAGTTCTTGGTTTTATATATATATACTGTCTACCCTCGGACATAGGTCCCTCGACATTTCTGCACATGACAGAGGTAGAAGAGTCCATTATGAAAAATAGGTATGTGTATGTACGGACAAAAATGTGTTCGTTTTCTCCTCTGGAAGCGAGAGTAAGAAGGTTGGAAGTTTAAACATAGTTGCCAGCCTACGTAAATTGGTCCCAGGTCAGCAATACATTCTGGTTAGATAATGATGTCACGCAGTGAACAGAGCGCGCGCATTTTAAATACAGCCTAGCATTGTGTTTTAGGGGCTTCGACATTCGGTTGATCGCGCCAACGACCCGCGGGAGAACTTCAGTTATTGTCTTTCTCTACAGTACACATACGCTTGTGCGTGTGCAATTTAGTGTATTTTCTAGTTCTTTTTCTTATCTGTTTCGTGGTTATGCTTGCGTAAGCGTATGTGTGCACGCGCGTCGTTTTCTTATTTTATTATGATAGAGCCAATACCGTCAGCCAGTGAAGGCAAAGTATTGTGCTTATCCCCTCCTCCAAATTTTGGATTCTTTTTTTTTTTTTTTTTTTTCATCTTGCACCGTAGATTCCTAGTCATGCCCTACGGACAATAATAATCGGTTATCGTGCTTTCAGTGCTGTAGGCCCACTTTGATTTCATTCTCATATTATTATTTATAAAGTCTTATCAGGTATAGATTTACTGCGCCGGGTTGGTAACACTGCAGACAATACCTTTACCGCCGATCCGAATAACCAATGCATTCCTTCCTTTTCTTTTTCTTTTACAGTCCACTCCTTTCATTAACCCATTTGGGACCAAATTATTATTTTTTTGATTTCTTTCACTTTAAGAATTCAAATTAGTTTATTATTGCCTAAGTATCACGAAAATATAACATTTTGATTTTTCCTGCGCATCGGATGTGACTTACGCCCTGTCCTATAAATAGGACGCTGGTCCTTTCTGATATACTAGAAAGGCCATATTCCTAACTAATTGCATTCTATTGCTTGAGTGAGGCAATTCAAATTTTTACCGCTAAGTGCCTCAAGGCATTGAGTGATCACGGCTGGTCTATCGAAGCACGAAGTCTTCCTGATTTATATATATATATATATATGCGTGTGTGTTTTGTATTGATGTTTATTTACCAAAATTATACAAAATACGATATATATATATATATGACACATAACTAAACATAACGTACAAATACCAATATTTAGAACACTAAACTGTTACGTTTGAAGTTCAGATAATTGCTATCTTGTAATTTCGATCTACCTGTGCTAGTTTGTTACATGTGTTTGGCTTTGATTCAAAGTTTATTTTTCTTTGCCTTCTTGGTATTTCACGAAACGCTTTGAAACACAATGTGACATTACACTTTTCAAAGTATGATAATGATATTCAAGTGCATCTATTGGCATCTTTACGTCTTCCTTTCCATAATGAAGTAATCACATCCAGCGAGGTTTACATCATTGCATACATTTGAGAATGTGACCGACAAGTTTGATATATATGATAGATATACAGATATGTTGCGTGTAAATGTCAGAAGATCCATATTGAACTGAGTTGGTTTTCGTAAACATGATTATGAGTTTACGATCATCATGTTAATAATTCGTGAAAATATCACCCAATACCACTTCTTGCATCTTATATCAATTCTAAGTTTATGAAACAAAAATGAAATGAAAAAATGAAATCTTTGAGTTTTACGTCCCACGGTTATGCCGGTTAGGCTAAAGGAGACGGTGATAATGAGAGATGAGTGAAATGGTGGAATGAAGAAAGTGGGAGGAAACGGGAGAACCCCGAGAAAACCCACGAGCACGGTATTTGTCCACCACAAAGTTCACTTGGCGGGGGCTGGGATCGAACCCGGGACCCCAAGCACCAGAGGTGAACGCTCTACCACTGAGCCACCGCGCCCCCCAGTTTATGAAACAGTCGACACCTCCCATATGGTTATTGTAGGATAACATGAGGCTGCTCAATTCTAATATGTTCATCATGTAGTCGGCTCCACCTCATCGTTCACGAAACAGGATGTATGTTGTCAGAATTTGTGCCAATTACAACACGTCAATTGTCATTCCATTTGGCAATGAGAACTTACCATCCCAGTCGAATCTGTATTCATATGAACTCCCTGCATATGTATTTACTCAACTCTTGAATCAGTCAATGGATACTTAGACACACGATTGCTTTGCAGAGTAACGGTTGCTCTGAATCCCAATTCACGAAGATGTATTAGGAGATCTCTACTTGCGAAAAAATTCTCAAAATATAGGAGATGACTATTCAGACCATTTACATAGCATATTGAATACCACTCTGGAATCTTTAAGAAAAATCGTCTTCTCTATCATGATATATATTGTCGCTAGCACTCTCCTTTATTTTCATATCTTTTCCATAGCAGAGATTAAATTTTTATAACAAGTTTTATAATCGTACAACAGAAAATGATGATTGTTCTTTATATGTACATCAAAACGAACTGTTTCCTTCACTATAGCTATATTGCACTGAGTCACTATTGAAAATACAAAAGAATATCTCTGCAGGTAATTTGTTTACAACCTTTCTCTTTCAGTTCGCTGAAGTTTCTGTCAGTTTGTACACCAACTAGGGGAAGCTTTGTGTATGATGCGTATCTTTTTTTTTCAAATGAACATTATTATTCAGCACTTTTCTTTTTCTACCACTTATTTCTCTACTGTAGTTACAGTAAAGCTTGGATGCAAATTGCATTCAATTGAGAAAAGTAAAAAACGTAGTATTTAAGTATTGAACAATGAATGATAAGCGTAAGAACGCGAAAAATCAAGGGCGTCAGTCTATCTATACATTCGCTTTTATTACTTAGTAGTATATTGCTTTGGACCAGCGTCCTATTTATATGACACTAATGTTTCAACAACTATAGCACCGAAAGTAATAACAAAACTAAAATAACTCTTTTATAGTCTGATTACCGCGTACCTATTGCTGCCTAATACATATAAATTGAATGCATTGTTTGTATTAAAAACAAAAAATAACGTTGCCCGAAACATACCCAAATAAAGTAACTTACTCAGATAAATTTAAGCGTCCGTCTTTTACAGAGGGAAAGGAAAAAATGTATCAAAAAATTACAGTGCATTATGACAGGTCTCTAATTGCTCCCTGTAATTAGCAGAACACGAAAACCTTATTCTTCTTTGTTATAAAAAATAAAATATCAAGTGTCCTAAAAATAGGACACTGGTCCCAAATGGGTTAAGATAGACTTTCCTTGGCACTCTGCCAACTAGAGGTCTCAGCCGAATGGGTAAGCAGTATATATATATTACATATTTATTTAAACAAATAATTGAAAGTTTCAGGGGTTTAGCCTCTCTGGCCAATCCTTAACTACGGATTCTTTACAGAGAGAGAAATTGCCAAATTCTTTCTTTTCTTTCGTTGTATGATATGGTATGTAGTGCCAATGAAAGTTTAATAGAATTTTATCCGAATTTCCTGGCTTCAAAATTGTGGCTCTCAAAATCTGAAGTGCTCTCTGTTTCTATTTCTACTAATTTTATGCACTATTCTTCGAATTTTCTACTGAATCGATTTTAGATTTCCAAATTGCTATGCCTAAGTATCGGAAAACCTATAGAAACTGCTATGCCCATATGTCTATCTGTCGACAGATATTAGAGGAAAAACGATAAAAGATGTCGAGAAGCAGTCTTTTGGAGTCGATTCAGCGTCCAAAGAATAGGTCCATATTATCCTTGAATCGATTCAGCGTCCATATTATCCTTGAATCTTATATTCAAACCGTAAGTGACAGAAATTAACAATTTCCGGTTTCAATGTTGATTTCCATAATACAAATACTAGACAGGGACAAGCTATTTTCTGGAATCCATTCAGGGTCTGAAGAAAGGATATCATCTTCACCGGCCGCATCTCAGTAATGAAACCAGAAATGATCTCAATACTAAAACCGGAAATGATCTCATTAAAACTGGAAATTGTAAAAATTTATTACTTCCGGTTTTAATATTGATCTCTATAAAGAAAAAGAGCAAAAAATAGTCAGTAATGACTTTTTGATACGGATACAGCGTCTAAGGAAGAGATCCTATCTTTTGATCTTATTCCTCTATTGCAAACGAAATTTATTTCCACTTTCACTATTGAATTGGCATAGTTTCAAAGTCGGCCGTAGTTTTCACGTTGTGAAACGAAACTCACTTGTTTTCTTGTCGCATCTTCTAGCAGTCAACTATTATTTCTAAGTTTTCCGCTGGTTACATCCTTCAGTTAATATCAGCTAGCACAACTTAATCTAAGAGAATATAAAGCCCCTAGCGAAAAATTTCGCGTTTTGTAAGAGACATTTACAGCAATATTTTGCACCATTTTACATTATTTCTAAGTAAACTTAACAAAAAATGCATTACTAAAACAAGTGAATTTTGTTACTCACTGTGAAACTACTATAGATTTTCAAACGACAATGACCAATTTTAAAACCAGAAGAGTGAACACATTTTAGTTTCAATAGAAGAATAAGGATATTTCCGATTTCAATAGAGGAATACGGGCACTTTCGGTTTTAATGGAGGAATAAGGAAACTTCCAGTTTCAATAGAGAGAAATAAGGGTACTTCCGGTTTCAATAGAGAAATAAAACTTCCATTTTCAATAGAGGGACAAGGGTACTTCCGGTTTCAATGAAGGAATAAGGGAACTTCCAGTTTTAATAGAGAGATAAAGGTTCCTCCGGTTTCAATGGAGGAATAAGGGAATTTCCAGTTTCAATAGAGAGATAAAGGTTCCTCCGGTTTCAATGGAGGAATAAGGGAATTTCCAGTTTCAATAGAGAGATAAAGGTTCCTCCGGTTTCAATGGAGGAATAAGGGAATTTCCAGTTTCAATAGAGAGATAAAGGTTCCTCCGGTTTCAATGGAGGAATAAGGGAATTTCCAGTTTCAATAGAGAGATAAAGGTTCCTCCGGTTTCAATGGAGGAATAAGGGAATTTCCAGTTTCAATAGAGAGATAAAGGTTCCTCCGGTTTCAATGGAAGAATAAGGGAATTTCCAGTTTCAATAGAGAGATAAAGGTTCCTCCGATTTCAATGGAGGAATAAGGGAATTTCCAGTTTCGATAGAGAGATAAAGGTTCCTCCGGTTTCAATGGAGGAATAAGGGAATTTCCAGTTTCAATAGAGAGATAAAGGTTCCTCCGGTTTCAATGGAGGAATAAGGGAATTTCCAGTTTCAATAGAGGGATAAGGATATTTCTGGTTTCAATACAGGAATAAGAGTATTTCCAATATCAAAACAGAAAAAACGTTACTTCGTTTCAATAGAGGAATAAGAGAGCTTCCAGTTTCAATAGAGAGATAAAGGTTCCTCCGATTTCAATGGAGGAATAAGGGAATTTCCAGTTTCAATAGAGAGATAAAGGTTCCTCCGGTTTCAATGGAGGAATAAGGGAATTTCCAGTTTCAATAGAGAGATAAAGGTTCCTCCGGTTTCAATGGAAGAATAAAGGAATTTCCAGTTTCAATAGAGAGATAAAGGTTCCTCCGATTTCAATGGAGGAATAAGGGAATTTCCAGTTTCAATAGAGAGATAAAGGTTCCTCCGATTTCAATGGAGGAATAAGGGAATTTCCAGTTTCAATAGAGAGATAAAGGTTCCTCCGGTTTCAATGGAGGAATAAGGGAATTTCCAGTTTCAATAGAGAGATAAAGGTTCCTCCGGTTTCAATGGAAGAATAAGGGAATTTCCAGTTTCAATAGAGAGATAAAGGTTCCTCCGATTTCAATGGAGGAATAAGGGAATTTCCAGTTTCGATAGAGAGATAAAGGTTCCTCCGGTTTCAATGGAGGAATAAGGGAATTTCCAGTTTCAATAGAGAGATAAAGGTTCCTCCGGTTTCAATGGAGGAATAAGGGAATTTCCAGTTTCAATAGAGGGATAAGGATATTTCTGGTTTCAATACAGGAATAAGAGTATTTCCAATATCAAAACAGAAAAAACGTTACTTCGTTTCAATAGAGGAATAAGAGAGCTTCCAGTTTCAATAGAGAGATAAAGGTTCCTCCGATTTCAATGGAGGAATAAGGGAATTTCCAGTTTCAATAGAGAGATAAAGGTTCCTCCGGTTTCAATGGAGGAATAAGGGAATTTCCAGTTTCGATAGAGAGATAAAGGTTCCTCCGGTTTCAATGGAGGAATAAGGGAATTTCCAGTTTCAATAGAGGGATAAGGATATTTCTGGTTTCAATACAGGAATAAGAGTATTTCCAGTTTCAATAGAGAGATAAAGGTTCCTCCGGTTTCAATGGAGGAATAAGGGAATTTCCAGTTTCAATAGAGCGATAAAGGTTCCTCCGGTTTCATTGGAGGAATAAGGGAATTTCCAGTTTCAATAGAGAGATAAAGGTTCCTCCGGTTTCAATGGAGGAATAAGGGAATTTCCAGTTTCAATAGAGAGATAAAGGTTCCTCCGGTTTCAATGGAGGAATAAGGGAATTTCCAGTTTCAATAGAGAGATAAAGGTTCCTCCGGTTTCAATGGAGGAATAAGGGAATTTCCAGTTTCAATAGAGAGATAAAGGTTCCTCCGGTTTCAATGGAGGAATAAGGGAATTTCCAGTTTCAATAGAGAGATAAAGGTTCCTCCGATTTCAATGGAGGAATAAGGGAATTTCCAGTTTCGATACAGAGATAAAGGTTCCTCCGGTTTCAATGGAGGAATAAGGGAATTTCCAGTTTCAATAGAGAGATAAAGGTTCCTCCGGTTTCAATGGAGGAATAAGGGAATTTCCAGTTTCGATAGAGAGATAAAGGTTCCTCCGGTTTCAATGGAGGAATAAGGGAATTTCCAGTTTCAATAGAGGGATAAGGATATTTCTGGTTTCAATACAGGAATAAGAGTATTTCCAATATCAAAACAGAAAAAACGTTACTTCGTTTCAATAGAGGAATAAGAGAGCTTCCAGTTTCAATAGAGAGATAAAGGTTCCTCCGATTTCAATGGAGGAATAAGGGAATTTCCAGTTTCAATAGAGAGGTAAAGGTTCCTCCGGTTTCAATGGAGGAATAAGGGAATTTCCAGTTTCAATAGAGAGATAAAGGTTCCTCCGGTTTCAATGGAGGAATAAGGGAATTTCCAGTTTCAATAGAGGGATAAGGGTACTGCCAGTTTCAATGGAGGAATAAGGGAACTTCCAGTTTCAACAGAGAGATAAAGGTTCCTCCGATTTCAATGGAGGAATAAGGGAATTTCCAGTTTCAATAGAGAGATAAAGGTTCCTCCGGTTTCAATGGAGGAATAAGGGAATTTCCAGTTTCAATAGAGAGATAAAGGTTCCTCCGGTTTCAATGGAGGAATAAGGGAATTTCCAGTTTCAATAGAGAGATAAAGGTTCCTCCGGTTTCAATGGAGGAATAAGGGAATTTCCAGTTTCGATAGAGGGATAAGGGTACTGCCAGTTTCAATGGAGGAATAAGGGAACTTCACGTTTCAATAGAGGGATAAGGGTACTTCCGCTTTCAGTGGAGGAATAAGGGAACTTCACGTTTCAATAGAAGAATAAGGATATTTCTGGTTTCAATACAGGAATAAGAGTATTTCCAATATCAAAACAGAAAAAACGTTACTTCGTTTCAATAGAGGAATAAGGGAATTTCCAGTTTCAATAGAGAGATAAAGGTTCCTCAGGTTTCAATGGAGGAATAAGGGAATTTCCAGTTTCAATAGAGAGATAAAGGTTCCTCCGATTTCAATGGAGGAATAAGGGAATTTCCAGTTTCGATAGAGAGATAAAGGTTCCTCCGGTTTCAATGGAGGAATAAGGGAATTTCCAGTTTCAATAGAGAGATAAAGGTTCCTCCGATTTCAATGGAGGAATAAGGGAATTTCCAGTTTCAATAGAGAGATAAAGGTTCCTCCGATTTCAATGGAGGAATAAGGGAATTTCCAGTTTCGATAGAGAGATAAAGGTTCCTCCGGTTTCAATGGAGGAATAAGGGAATTTCCAGTTTCAATAGAGAGGTAAAGGTTCCTCCGGTTTCAATGGAGGAATAAGGGAATTTCCAGTTTCAATAGAGAGATAAAGGTTCCTCCGGTTTCAATGGAGGAATAAGGGAATTTCCAGTTTCAATAGAGGGATAAGGGTACTGCCAGTTTCAATGGAGGAATAAGGGAACTTCCAGTTTCAACAGAGAGATAAAGGTTCCTCCGATTTCAATGGAGGAATAAGGGAATTTCCAGTTTCAATAGAGAGATAAAGGTTCCTCCGGTTTCAATGGAGGAATAAGGGAATTTCCAGTTTCAATAGAGAGATAAAGGTTCCTCCGGTTTCAATGGAGGAATAAGGGAATTTCCAGTTTCAATAGAGAGATAAAGGTTCCTCCGGTTTCAATGGAGGAATAAGGGAATTTCCAGTTTCAATAGAGAGATAAAGGTTCCTCCGGTTTCAATGGAGGAATAAGGGAATTTCCAGTTTCAATAGAGGGATAAGGATATTTCTGGTTTCAATACAGAAATAAGAGTATTTCCAATATCAAAACAGAAAAAACGTTATTTCGTTTCAATAGAGGAATAAGAGAGCTTCCAGTTTCAATAGAGAGATAAAGGTTCCTCCGATTTCAATGGAGGAATAAGGGAATTTCCAGTTTCAATAGGGAGATAAAGGTTCCTCCGGTTTCAATGGAGGAATAAGGGAATTTCCAGTTTCAATAGAGAGATAAAGGTTCCTCCGGTTTCAATGGAGGAATAAGGGAATTTCTAGTTTCAATAGAGGGATAAGGGTACTGCCAGTTTCAATGGAGGAATAAGGGAACTTCCAGTTTCAACAGAGAGATAAAGGTTCCTCCGATTTCAATGGAGGAATAAGGGAATTTCCAGTTTCAATAGAGCGATAAAGGTTCCTCCGGTTTCAATGGAGGAATAAGGGAATTTCCAGTTTCAATAGAGAGATAAAGGTTCCTCCGGTTTCAATGGAGGAATAAGGGAATTTCCAGTTTCGATAGAGGGATAAGGGTACTGCCAGTTTCAATGGAGGAATAAGGGAACTTCACGTTTCAATAGAGGGATAAGGGTACTTCCGCTTTCAGTGGAGGAATAAGGGAACTTCCAGTTTCAATAGAGGAATAAGGATATTTCTGGTTTCAATACAGGAATAAGAGTATTTTCAATATCAAAATAGGAAAAACGGTACTTCGTTTCAATAGATGAATAAGAGAGCTTCCAGTTTCGATAGAGGGGTAAGGATACTTCCGGTTTCAATGGAGGAATAAAGGAACTTCCAATTTCAATAGAGATAAGGGTACTTCCGGTTTCAATGGAGGAATAAGGGAATTTATAATTTCAATAGAGGGATAAGAGTATTTCCGATTTCAACAGAGGAAAAACAGTACTTCCAGTTTGAATAGAGGGATAAGAATATTTCCGATTTCAACACGAACAACCATATCCCCGATTTCAAGAGAGAAAAACAGTTCTTCCAGTTTCAATGGAAGGAAAAGGGTACTTCGGTTTCAATGGAGGAATAAGGAAACTTTCAGTTTTAATAGATATATGGGTACTTTCGGTTTCAATTGAGAAATAAGGGAACTTCCAGATTTAGTAGATGGATAAGGGTACTTCCGGTTTCAATGGAGGAATAAGGGAATTTTCAGTTTTGATAGAGGGATAAGGGTACTGCCAGTTTCAATGGAGGAATAAGGGAACTTCCGATTTCAATAAAGGGATCAGAGTTTTTCCGATTTCAACAGAGGAAAAACGGTATCCCCGATTTCAACGGAGGAAAACAGTACTTCCTGTTTCAATAGAGGGATAAGGGTTCTTCAGCTTTCAGTGGAGGATTAAGGAAACTTCCAGTTTCGATAGAGGGATAAGGGTACTTCCGGTTTCAGTACAGGAATAAGGGAACTTCCAGTTTCAGTGGAGAAATAAAAGAATTTGCAGTGTCCATAGAAAAGAAAGGGTATTCCTGGCTTCAACAGAGGAAAAAGGTTACTTCCAGTTTCAATAAAGATAAGGGTACTACCGGTTTCAATAAAGGTATGGCTACTTCCGGTTTCAATAAATGTATAAGCAGGGACGTGTAGTGCATATTACCGCTGTTACCGGCGGTAACGGTAAAAATATTAGTTTTTCGTTCTTTTCATATATCTTCAAATTTCATTATCGACATGGGAAGGTGTTTGCATTTGCTTTTTCTTTTCTTTCTTTTTTTTTTTAAGTTTGGATATCCTACGCTTCATTTACATTGTGAACGAATGCAACATACCAACACCAAATAGGAGCATACTGTTGTTGATACCGCAGATTTCAGAGGTAACGCGAACCCCGATAGCGTTCGTTCACTCCAGAAGCATCTTTTAGCGTGCCAGCCAGAAGCATCCTGCGCGCTCGTATTTGGACTTTCGGAATAGCCCTTATGTTACCGTTCGGCTGAGTGGAACAGGAAAAAATAGGAACGTTCCCTGTCAAAACAAGGAGAATCTAGAATATCATCAACATGTATATTCTACTCACCGCCCGCTTACAAAAAAAAAAAAAAAAGTCTATTCGCTCTCCTCTCGCTGTAGAGGATCGAGCGGGCGGTAACTCTACTATACTCTTTCGTTTGCTTCCCCATTCTAAGGATAGAAACTTCGCTGTAATTTCATTTTCATAAGGTTATTTCACTGTCTTAACAGCATACAATTTCGGACAAATATAATAAGTAGCAGGTTTTTCATACTAATAGCATTTAACACGTGCTACTGTGAGACTGATGTTCCAGTGCATTATTTATATGTTAATCTATCATTTTTACACGACTTTTGTATGTTAATACGTTATCTTTAAATTTGAATAATACAGCAACAGTGAACAAGAAGAATATATTCCATAGGATATTCTAACAAAAATTTAATATAGGTTTACTTTGGTTCAAAATAAAGTTTCTCATTAAATGTTAATTTGAGCTTACGGGCATTATTATTATTATTTTTTTTAATTGAGATTTTATTTCTGTTTAAACGGTATATATAAATTTAGATGGTTATCTCATGCCTGAAGGAGCAAAGATATTGTCAGTCCCTGAAGTGTCATTAAATATATAGAAATGCCTATCGATGAAACACATTGTGCTATATAGGAACTGTTTCAAGAGCAAGGGGGAATATTAATAATTAGAGCAAAGCAGAGATGTTGCCCGCGCTCCTTCCAATTCGAGTAATTATTATTATTTAGGATTTATGCTAATTAAGTTGAAAATATTTAGTTTTTAATTTAGTATAGAAAACTTTCGATGCAACAAATTTCCAACTCTAGCCGCTAGCCTACTAAGTGAATTTGCACTTTGATGCACTTTGATGTGTTGAAAAAGAACTGTGCAATCGTCTTTATCGTGCCGTAGTTTGACTGTCTGACTAATTTTCAATACGGAAAACTTGTTGCTCAAACATACGATGAAACTCCAGTTATGGTTGGTGAGGTAGGGAACTGCAGCCTCTTGTTAATTATATTTTCATTCTTATGCCCATAGACTTAATTTAGTTTTAGAAAAGTCCGTTGATTATACAAAAGGGCACAGGCGTAAATAGCACCCCCGCAACCCTCGTGGCAGGGGAGGGGCGCGAACGAGCTCCAGGGTCGCAAAATATATCGAAACTAGGGGCGCATAACTAGGTTGCGGGGGCACTGAAGCTTCAAGTTACGCTACTGGAAAAGGGTATAAGGTGTTTTTGTTTTTTTTAAATTGTGTTGGGACTTGCTTCTTCTTCCTCGAAGTCTTCAAAAAGAAGAAATGCTCTGGATTATTTAGTCAACGAAAGTATCCCAACAGTCTCAAACACAGGGTATGGAACTATAGAAGTAGGGATGAACTGTTAGAAGTCTTTAAATCCATGATGGATAAAACGGACGAATAGGATTCTCAAACCAAAGTTTGTGTAACAAAATTCTATCAAACATTTCAAAGTTTTGACTTCAATTTTTTACTTGAACTGTTTTCTGTTATAGCATCAAGATAAGAAATCTTGTTCAATATCTTACAAAAGAAAGTTCATGATGTAGGTTACTGCAGAAAGAAAACAGATGAGTTTGAAGAATATCTAAGATCATTGAGAGACAGTTTCAATAATATTTAGTAAAAAAATGAAAGAACCTGAAGAGTCACATTGTTCAAAAAGGTCAAGAGTAAATGAAGTGGGATTTGACCCCTTTGCCAATGCCTATAGTTTGAAATGGTTGATACTCTGAAAGAAAACGTGAGTACTAGATTTTCTGTTATTGAGAAACGAGAGTTACTTGTAGTATCAGCAACCGGTAACAATCGTCAAAGTGTCACGCCACGTCACTGTGTATAAGAGCCCTTCCGGTTTCAATAAATGTATAGAATTCTTCCGGTTTCAATAAAGGAATACAGGTATTTCCTGTTTTAATAGAGATATAAGGCTGGAGACCAAATCTATTCTTGGGCTGGTGAATCCATAAAAAGAAATATAAAATTTCCGCTATCTTTTGCATTTCCTCATTAGCTAACATTACCGCTATCTGATACCTGTCGACAGACAATCAGATGGACATATTCGTTCGTCCTACAAGACTTTCCATACTCATGTGCATGATAGTTTGGAATTCTAATATGGAAAAAGTGACAATCTAGGAAATATCAAATAAATAGTAGGAGTGTCTAGTACGATTATCTGACAAGTCGGATTCAGATTTTAAAAAAAGAATGTGATGAACGTAGTGACATAGTAACATCTTCAAATTTGGCTTTTCCTTTTACATTTAGTTACTTTAACGAAAATGGTAATATATTTTACTACGAGACTAACTCTTGGACTATTACGAAACCTATAACGTGACCTTCCCTTTATCAGGTATTCATTTAGTTGCTCTGCGAATTTTCGGAAGGCAAGCTGCTGGCTTTTGCAAGCTGTGTTCTAGGAAAGAAAGCAGTGATGACGTCATAGAGGACAAAGTCCCCCCCTTCCTCCAATATATATACTGTAATGTAGGTTAAGTAAATATAACTATTATTTTCAGTATACAAAAAAATAGCTGCGCCTCCTCCCCCCCCCCTCCAAAAAAAATATTGCTCTTCCGTCTTCTACGCCTCCAGCCAAGAAATTAGAGCTGGCGTTGTCACTGTTCTGGAGTTACACAAAACTCATGAAATTAATATGTATTCGAAAATTCCAATAGCCCGTGATTAACTTCTATTTTCCTTGTTTGCTGCGTAACATAACATGATAGCCATAAAATATACAAGTAACATGAAGGGCAGAGGAAAATACAAGCAATTCATCACATATTATCTATGATAAATGGAGAAATGTATGTTCGGTATGTTTTTAATCTTAAACGTTCAGATCACTTGACGCCATTTTTTAATGAATTGGGCTGGCTAGATATCCAAGCTCGCTACATATATCAATCAATGACAATTTTATTTAAAGTTTTGACATTTGGTGTGCCTATATATCTTCACAATAAACTACAGTATGTTAGAGATAGCCACAATCGTGATACTCGCTCTAGCAGATCAACACTGCTGTCGATACCTCGTCATAATACGAATCAAATGGCTAATTCATTCACAATCTCTGGTATTAGAGAATGGAACAGACTTCCACCAGATGTAAGGAATTCACCTTCAATTGCGACATTCAAAAGAAATTTGAAGCAATATCTGATAGCCTTAGCCAATGTACACCAATCTCGGGAATGATGGTTTTTTTTTTTTTTTTTTTTTTTTCATAAAGCTGAGCAGTAGCAACCAATTGTAAACAGAAACTTGAGGTATGTATCTATAATACTAGGTTAGTGGGGAGGTATGGGGGAGGGGGGAATGTAAGGTAGTATACTTTTAAGAATACATATATCGTTCTGTGTATGCTGTGTGTATAGTTTTCTTGTTTTTATGATAAATAGTATGAGGGTATGGGGGAGGGGGTATGTAAGGGAGCAGATTCGTGTGTAGGGGTATATGTGTGTGTAGGTATATATGCATTAATGTAGTAATTGTATTTTTTATGGATTTGACATCAATTGTAGTATGTATATCTTGTATACATTTGAGTTGGTTGAGTGTAAGAAAAGGCAAACATAGCCTTAACTCTGCCGTTAAATAAATAATAATAATAAAAAAAATGATTTTTGTTCATAAAAAATTAACCGACTTTATATCCCATTGTTTGTTCTATAGGGAAGAATTCAATGATACATAAAGATACAACAGAAACCACGACTAAACCGTGAATCCAACCTGAGTCTCCGGCTTACCGTGCTGACACGTTAACAACTCCGTTCGCTAACATTCTTGAAATCGGTACTCAGTCATTCAGACCACATGCACTGTATTGAAAAGCCTGTTATGTTTGGGCAACCCAAACTCGACTTTACAGAACACTTCTGACTATTCTGTAGACACGGATTTACCCAAGTACAAAACGTATTGTGGTACAATCCAAGTGGTTTGGCTGCCTGAACACTGACTTCCGGAATGATACAATGAATAACTGTTCAGAGAGTGGACAGGGTAATGTAGTGGTTAATTCATCAGTACTGAAAGCCTGAAATGCGGGTGGGTGTGATTCCCGGTGCAGTCGTGTACTCTTACTCTCTTTATATAATCGAATACACATCTATAGAAGGATTGGTGTGAAATCTGTTATTTTTTCCACTTATCATATGGGAGGAAGTATCAAAAAGTTCGTGCAAACACCCAGAACGAGACGAACTACGAACCTTCTCAGACATGCGCTGCACTATTATATCTTGGTTCTTCGTTTCTTTTAAGCTGAACATATAAAATATTGGTTTGTAGTGATGTTTTTGAAACAGGTAAATACTCAAGCTACATTGAGAAACTTGAGGCACGGCACGTTATCAAGTTCTTGCATCTCCAGAGGAAACCAGCAAAACCAATCTACGAGGCGATGAAAGCCCGATCTATGAGGTGGTATCCAAGTGGTAACGGCACTATCAAACAGACAATATGATCACTTCAGACTGGATGTCCGTAGGTCTAGGAGATCATTATTCATAGATAATGTCAAGATGGAGAAAAAAGAAATGAAATAAAATCATTAAGTTTTACGTCCTACGGTTATGCCGGCTAGGCTAAAGGAGACGATTATGATGAGAAATTAATGAAATGGTGGAATGAAGAAAGTGGGAGGAAACGAGAGAATCCCGAGAAAACCCATGCACATAGTGTTTGCCCACCACAAAGCTCACTCAGCGCGAGCTGGGATCGAACCAAGGACCCCATGCACCAGAGGTGAACGCTCTACCACAGCCACCGCGGCCCCATTAAGATGAAGAAAGTGAAGATTACATACAGGAGGATAATCACCGAAATAGGTGTTCGTATGGAACCGTCTGGAATATAATTCGTAACTAGCAGCATCATCGGAAAGCATCAGCACGGTGGGGCCCACGGCTGCTTACCATTTCCCAGAAGAGAATTCGAGAACGAAAGGCAAGAGAAATACTGGATCGCTGTGAAGAGGACTTTCTCGGCCGACTAGTCACAATGGATGAAAGTTGGATATATATATTTATGATTCAGAAACGAAGGAAACAGGCATGCAATGGAAACACCCTTCTTCCTCATGCTTAAGAAGGCAAAGTTGCCAAAGTCTACCGTCAAAGTTTTTTTGGGGACTAAGGGGATCATCATGACAGACTACCTACCAGAGGGTGAAACTATCACCAGTCAGTATTATTCTAATTTCCTAACTCGGTTTCCAAAGGAACTGAAAATCAAACGTCCAGGAATGCTCAGCAAAGAGATGCTGCTGTTAGCAGACAATGCACTAGCACGTTCAGCCAATGCATCCACAGCAAAGACAATACTCTCAGGATATTAATAATAATAATATTACAAATGGTTGATCCAATTTGATAAATTTACTGTATGTTTATTGTTGGACATATTGTCACAAAACTTCGCAGACGTATTGAAAAACTCAAAAAGTTTATTCGTGTTGCAGACGTGCTTCTGATTTCTGCCTCGAGAGCGAAGCAGTGAGCATTTATTCAAAATAGCGACAGGTGCTCTGCCAGAGCCACCTAATCTAACCTAACCCCACTTCCATTTCGATGTTCATGAATTCCTAAACAGAAGATTAAAAAACCGATGGATCGATCGTGGTGGGAATGATGTTCAGCAAATTCTGTCATGGCCATCACCGGACCCAACCCGATGCGATTTTTTATTTATTTATTTATTTATTGAACAAATTCTCAGATACAGCATAACTTTGCCATTTTACACAGGGACATGCTAACAAAAGAAAGAAAACAAACAAGATAACAATAACATAGAAAAAAAGAGTGTAAAAGTAAAACTATTCTGTCAAAACTCGTTTAATTGCTCTTTCAAACAATTGTTGTGGGGGGGTTATGTGAAAGATACAGTGTTTAAGCCTCCTCTACCAACAAACCTAGCAGAACTAAGAGCTTACATCAAGAGTACTTTCCAACGGATTGATAGGGACATGCTGCACCGGGTGAAGAAAGAACTTGATTATCGACACGTATTTGCAGAATTACTAGACGGGCACGTATATAGAACTTGTAATGTCAGTTTTTTTTTTTTTTTCAATATGTCTACAAAGTTTTGTTATAATGTATCCAATAATAACTCAACTCTACACTGAATTTATGAAATCAGGTCAATCATTTCTAATAACCCTCTACAAGCATTAACAATCCTCCTTTTCTTATCTGCGGTTATGATTTATTAAATAGAAACAAATTATTTGGCTCTTCTTTAATTCTACGTCTAAAACATTCTATATTGTTGTGTGAATTTGGGCTTTTTGCTTTTCAAGGAACAGATAAAATGCATTTTTAGAGTGCTTAACAATTGGTAGGGAACAAACACTTATTGAGCCGTAACTTTTGTTAATACAGCTTCATGTCTATGTATTGTTATAAATAAATCAATTAAACGCAAAATTATTCGGCAAAGCAGGTCAGATGTACAGGATGCTGTGCTGTCCGAGCTGGCCATACGCCTAACTGCGATCAGAGCCCTATAGCTAGCTCTATGGCCTATGGAATTCGGAAGTTCAATGCCGCATTTACAGAAGTTCTCCATTGACTTCTGTCCTAGTTAACTGGATCCAATTTCTACTTTGTATTCTTATTTCTGAAAGATCCATCTTAATATTGTCCTCCCATCTGCATCTAGGTCTTCCTAATGTTTTCTCTGCTTGGGTTTTCAGTTAAAAATTTCTACTTTCTTTCGTTCTGGTTTCCCACCTGAGCCTCCTAGATTTAATGACAATAACAATATTACGTAAACCGTGTAAACTATGCAGCTCCCCGTTATGAAGTTTCAGCCATTCCCGTCCGTCTTGGTTCCGAATATTCACCTTAGGATTTTATTTTCAAACAGTCTCAGTCTGTGTTCTTCCCTCAAAGTATGCGACCATGTTTCGCGACCGTACAGTACAACAGGCATAATTATCGTTTCATATATATTTTATAAATTCCTCGACAGAACTCGCGAAGACAAAAGATAATAATAACTGAATGATAGCACGCATTCCTTGATTTCAGTCCACGTTTAATTTCTCCTTAGATACGGTTTTGGTCTATTAATTATCCTAGATATTTGAAAGTATGCACTTTGTCAAAAGTATTATTTGATATTTTAACATACCCATAATTCGCATATTACGGTCACGGATAACTTCCACGTATTTAGTTTTATCTGCATTTCTTTCTATTATTCTATAATTCCTTATCAGATTTACATCACCAGCATACGCCAAAGCCTTATGAATACCATTAAGTTCTAACCCTGGTTGCTAACTTTGATTTTCTTTACATCCAGAACAAAGCTGAATAATAAAAGCGACAACACATCTACTTGTTTCAGGTCATTCTCGGCGTGAAAACTGGTGGACAAATATTTTCCTACTCGGACTACGTTCGGATTGATTTAAACACGTCTTAATTAATCTAACTAGCTTTTTCGGTATTCCAAATTCTGTAAGAATGTTGTACAATGTTTCTCTCCTAACCGAGTCGTAAGCCTTTCTAAGATCAATAACTAGTAGATGTACTAGAGTATTGTATTCCCACTTCTTTTCAAGTATTTGTCGAATGGTAAATATTTGGTCGATAGTTGATCGATTTCGTCTAAATTCGCACTGATAATCTTCAATAATTTCATCTATGTATGGAATCATCTTGTCAACAGAATGTTTGAGAGAATTTTTATACGATGTTGACAGAAGAGAGATGCCTCGATAATTATTGCAATCAATTTTGTCGCCTTTCTTGTTGCTGTTGGCGTTTAATAGAAACTCTGCATTTCCTAACATTGTTCTCATATCATACCCTGTCAGATTTAAGATCATAACCCTATACTCGTGGAAACTTTCAATTCATGTTCATTCTTCATATTGTTTTGCATTTATTTTATCTATCACGTCTTGTGTCTTTGTATGACGGGTAAAATCCCAGCCATCTTTTGACAATAAAGGTGGATTAATATCTATTCGCATATATTGGTCACTTAGTGTACCCGAATCATGTGTTTGTTTCCTAGCAATTGACAAGCAGTATACCAAGATGATATTAAGTTTTCAATTATTTACTATGATAAATAAAACAAATGCACACCTTTCATTGTTATTTCAGGTACAATAATCTGTCTGCTGTATCGAGTGATTTCTTCATTTGACAATGAAGTTGCTTCTTGTAAATCAGACATTCTGCTTCCATCTGAATCACCATGTTGCTAGAAAAAGAAACAGAAAATAGGAAGAAGGAAAATATTTTGTAATTATGCAGAGCTTAACATTTAATATTGTAGTTTCATACTACTGTAAAGAACAAACTGCAGTGTCATTGCACGTATTGGTAGGGCAAGTTCAATTATCAAGACTCAAAACAATCTACTCTTGACTAGTGATGCGTAAATTCCCGGGAAAATATTTTTCGGGAAGATTCCCAAAAATGGGAATATTCTGGGAATTTATGTACAAACACACAGAAAACTGCATTCTATAAGTATATTATGATATCAAAATAAAATTCATTTTTATCACATTACTATTGTCTCCAGAGGATTCTTTAAAATGTATATTCTGAACGGTATTATGTTGTTATTATTTTATTCTATTTAGAGACTACGCATAAATGTATATTTACTTACAATATGTTTTATGCGAGTAAATATGTAGGGAAAACACTTGGTAGAGAAAGTCCACATACCTTTACATCACTAAAACAGTTTAAATTTATATGTAAGTGGATTTTCTAAAATTGACCCTACTACTATTATAATCATATTAAATTTTTAAAGGTTATAAACAAATTAGGTTGGTAACTGCCAGAAAACATACGTAGTCTGTCGAAAAAATTCGTTAAGGTTGCCAGTGTATGGCATATATACAGAATGTTGATTTGAGGTAAATTGTACTTTGTTACTCTGTTCTTACTGTGTACTATTAAATCTCTAATTTAAGAATACAGGCTATTTCGAACAATATATACGGTGTTACAAAAATTCACCAAAAAAGTTTGGTACATGAATACACACGTAAAAAGAAGCAAAACAAATCCTAATTAACACAAGTATGGAAACAGCGGTACTAATGAAACATCCAGAAAAGCAACCCTAATTTTTGATATGTAAACATTACATTTTAAAAGTATATGTATTTACAACTACAGAGATTTCTTTATTCAATATCTGATTCTTCTTTAGAGTGTGAAATTCAAATCACAGACAGCAAACAAACCGATATCTATTACTATTGGTAGTTTGGCGTGTATTAATAGTACTTCACCTCTATCTCTACAGAATTTCTAGATTACTTTACAAGCCGGTTCCTTTCATCATTTATAAATTAGTACCTTGCTACTTTCTAGTGCAAATTAAATCGAAATTAAAATCGAAATAGAAATTTAAAAAATCATATTATTAATTAGTTATATAAAATACAGTAAACGAATTTTATTTTTTTAAATCTTCAAATTATTTAAAACCTAGAAGTGAATGATAATAAATTAAAATAAAGTAATTAGTCATATGGTTCTTATAATTTGGAAAATAAAGTAAAGAAATGTAAATAAATTCCGGGAATTTATATGTCAGGGAACCGGGGAATATTTCCATTTTTTCTCTTCCTTCCCACTGGGAATATTCCCACTGCCCATCACTACTCTTGACAGATATAAAAATTTAGTAGTACTATAAACTGACCTTAGATTTTATATTGATTTAAAATAACTGATGCATTTTAGTATCATTTAAAAATGATAGCGTGGATCTACATTAATTAACAAAAAAATGATCACTTACCAATAAATCCTCCCGTGTGGAAAATAAATACTTTCCACACGTTTCGGAACAACAAGCTAGTTCCGTATTCAGTGGTAATGTAACAAGGATAAAAACAGAAAAAAAGGTGTAGAAAAAGGTACGCATATCACAGAATGAATAAATATAACGTAAAGGATGCTAAAATAACACGAGCAGAGCATAGTGCGAAAGAATGATCTGAGTTGTCTATGTTACGTCAATATTGCCAGATCCAAAATATTCATCAAAGGTAGGTAACCATATTCTACTAACCGAGCGAAGTAGCTCAAGTGGTAGAGCGTTGGCTTTGCATTCGGAAGGTCGCGGGTTCGATTCCCACTGCCGACCATCCTGATTGGGGTTTTCCAGGGTTTCCCTCGATCCTACCAGGCAAATGCCGGGATGGTACCTACTAAAACAGGCCCTGGCCAATACCTTCCCAAATCCTTTCCATTGTTGTTGTTGTTGTTATTATTGTTAGATATCCAGTATAAAATGGCCTCAGAGCTGTATCTAGTAATTGTTAAATAAATAAATAAATACATAAATGTTGGCAAAATCCAGATTTAAAGCTGGTTTATATTTATGAATAAAGAATGATCCCTTCATCTCCCGTTGTTTCTTTGTTTTTGCTGAACCTATCACATTAACCTGGTTTATATTGTGTGTATGTTGTTTTTAGAGAAGGGCCAATCCCAACATACCCCCTCTTCTTGTGACTTCTTTGATTGTCTAATATGCTCTTTTTTGTTCGGGTGTTAATATTGCGTTTCGTTTGACCTATATATGAAAAGTCACATTCGCATTGAGCACGATAAATGCCTGACTTATTTAATGGATTTTAGCCTGTTTGTGGTATTTTAGCATCCTTTACGTTATATTTATTCATTCTGTGGTATGTATTCCTTTTTCTACACCTTTTATCTTCCATCCATTATTATCCTTGTTACCTTTTTCTACACCTTCTATCTCCCATCCATTATTATCCTTGTTACCTTTTTCTACACCTTTTATCTCCCCATCCATTATTATCCTTGTTACCTTTTTCTACACCTTTTATCTCCCATCCATTACCTTTTTCTACACCTTTTATCTCCCCATCCATTATTATCCTTGTTACCTTTTTCTACACCTTTTATCTCCCCATCCATTATTATCCTTGTTACCTTTTTCTACACCTTTTATCTCCACATCCATTATTATCCTTGTTACCTTTTTCTACACCTTTTATCTCCTATCCATTATTATCCTTGTTACCTTTTTCTACACCTTTTATCTCCCCATCCATTATTATCCTTGTTACCTTTTTCTACACCTTTTATCTCCCCATCCATTATTATCCTTGTTACCTTTTTCTACATCTTTTATCTCCTATCCATTATTATCCTTGTTACCTTTTTCTACACCTTTTATCTCCCATCCATTATTATCCTTGTTACCTTTTTCTACACCTTTTATCTCCCATCCATTATTATCCTTGTTACCTTTTTCTACACCTTTTATCTCCCATCCATTATTATCCTTGTTACCTTTTTCTACACCTTTTATCTCCCATCCATTATTATCCTTGTTACCTTTTTCTACACCTTTTATCTCCATCCATTATTATCCTAGTTACCTTACCATCGAAGATAGGACTAGCTTGTTGGTCCGATACGTGTGAGTGTGTTTAGTTTCTCCACGAGAGGATTTATTGGTAAGTAACCAATTTTTTGTTAATTTGAATCATCCTCTCATGCGTCTACATAATTATTTTAGTGGATCTACCTTGTTTGTTGCGTCTTGAAAAGGTTTCCTGAACGTCCCAGGATTTGGAAGATTGCAGTAATTAAATGTGGGAATTACGTTTGTGATTTTATGAAATTTAAGATGAAACAGTTCTAAGAAAACAGCCGAAATGATTGCTAAAATGTACGATGAAGTTGTTTTATAACTGTGTAAAATTGACTTCAGTCTCTAAGGAATTAGTGCCCAAGTAAGACTCACACATGGTTTGTGTCTATAGGGAATTCGTTAGATCTTCAGTACTTTCATTAAGAAATCTTTGTAAGAATTTCTATACAAAAACAAGTTTATCAAAAGGTCAGTTTTCAAGTTTAGAGGGGGCGCGGTGGCTCAGTGGTAGAGCGTTCACCTCCGGTGCTTGGGGTCCCTGGTTCGATCCCAGCTCGCGCCGTGTGGACTTTATGGTGGACAAACCCCGTGTCCGTGGATTTTCTCGGCGTTCTCCCGTTTCCTCCCACTTTCTTCATTCCATCATTTCACTCATTTCTCATTATCACCGTCTCCTTTAGCCTAACCAGCATAACCTTTCATTTCAAGTTTAGAATCATTGCATCTAAAGAGCAAGATGTTTCCACAACGTATTTAGATCTTCACGTGAATGACAACCTATTGAAAAAGGCCACAGAATAGATGGCTGAAACTCTTTAGGAAAACTATAAAGGCAATAAGGAACAAGAATGTTATAAAATAGAGGATCTGCCCATACGTATCTTCATCCTATGAACTCAGTGAAGTCGAAAAACAACTGAGCATCGTCTGAGCTGGTACGTCTGATTGGCTACTCTCGTTTCCGCCATGTTTGTTGGCTCGAAACGTTGCGATCTTAGTGGCGCTGAGCGGGCAGAGTAGGTGTTGCGAAGCTGTGAGTATGGCTTCATGATTTTGTTGTATGGGCAGATCCTCTATTTATAACATCCTTGATAAAGAAGGTACATCAATGCCATTACTTTTGCAATTAGATTTTATGCATTACTGGCTTTACAATATCAATTTGACATGGACTTAATAACTGTGTGCATTTGGCAGGATGACAGTTCTATATCGCAAGAAGACCTTTCTGCAACTAATTCAATCATGAACAAAGACGCAATAGCTGAAACAATAAGTTATCTGATAGATGTTCTGGCGTCTAGTCATTCACCATACTCAGAGAATTGATAGAAATATCAAAGCTCCGATGAAGTGTAATATTACTTCCTCTAAATAATTTAAAAATATATTTACCAACTAATTGAAAGTTGTCTACTTTAATGCAAGAATGCATAGCTTTTATTTATTCTTTAGAATTATTGTGTGTTTAATGTTAGTATTATGGTTTATCTGTTTACATATTTAAGATTTATCTTTGCTTACATATCGAAACATGCCTAATTCCATTAGAATGCCTGGATACTTACAACTCTGTTACTACAGTTATTAACATTCTTTATTGAAAACTACAAAATAATAAAATATCTATGAACACTATATTCTGCATACCTATTTTCAGCTTCGCTTACTTTGTTTCTTATACACCAGGCAGGCAGGCAGGCAGGCAGGCAGGCAGGTAGGTAGGTAGGTAGGTAGGTAGGTAGGTAGGTAGGTAGGTAGGTAGGTAGGTAGGTAGGTAGGCAGGCAGGCAGGCAGGCAGGCAGGCAGGTAGGTAGGTAGGTAGGTAGGTAGGTAGGTAGGTAGGTCACTCACTCACTCACACACACACACACACACACACACACACACACATATATATATATATATATATATATATATATATATAGGGGGCGCGGTGGCTCAGTGGTAGAGCGTTCACCTCTGGTGCTTGGGGTCCCGGGTTCGATCCCAGCCCCCGCCAAGTGAACTTTGTGGTGGACAAACACCGTGCTCGTGGGTTTTCTCGGGGTTCTCCCGTTTCCTCCAACTTTCTTCATTCCACCATTTCACTCATCTCTCATAATCACCGACTCCTTTAGCCTAACCGGCATAACCGTGGGACGTAAAACTCAAAGATTTCATTTCATATATATATATATATATATATATATATATATATATATATATATATATATATATATATATATATATATGATAAATAGAGGACATAACCGATTTTATATTACATCAATTCGTCTTATAGGTGCAAATTCAATGAGTAAATAAATGCGAGTGGACAAAGATTTGAATTTTAATCTCCGGCTTGCTGTGCTAATGCCTTAACCACTACGATACCTTGTCCGTTTCCTAAACAGTCATGCATTTTATCACCACTTTTATGGTTGATATTCAGTCACTTAGTCCACATGAACTGTACCACAACTCCTTTGTGCTTCAACAACACAATATCTACATTATAGAACCCCATTGAATCAATACCTATAAAGGAATTAATATGATATAAAATCGAATATTTCCTTATTTATTGTAGATAACTCAATCGTCAGAGATGTTCTATAATGTAGATACTGAGTTGTCCATGAATAACAAGAGTTGCGGTACAATCCATGTCGAGTAGCTGAGCACCGACTTCAAGGATGATAGAATAAATAGCTGTTCAGGGAGGGGACTGGGCACTATAGTGGTTAACGCATCGGCACGGTATGTTGAAAATATTGTGTTCCATTCACGGTCAAGTCCCGTAGTTATTTCTCTATTTGTATTTCGTTGTAGGTTACTTGTTTGAAGCAAATAAACTACAGTTTTCCCTTTGACATCAGAGGATTACAACATTAATCCGATACTTACTTTTGTTGAAGCGCTGAATCAACTTTCTCATACCTAAGTGTTTATCGATTATTTAGCATTAAGAAGCTGAGGTGGCACAGTGGTAGAGCGTTCACCTCTGGTGCATGGGGTATTTGGTAAGATCCCAACTCGCGCCAAGTGAACATTATGGTGGACAAACATCGTGTGCGTGGATTTTCTCGAGGTTCTCCCGTTTCCTCCCACTTTCTTCATTCATCATTTCATTCATTTCTCACCATCACCAACTCTTTTAGTCTAGCCAGCATAATCGTGGGACGTTAAACTGAAAGATTTCATTTCATTTTATTTAGCATTAATTTGATTTTTGTGTATCTTCCTTTCTGATGCCTTGAATTTGTTCGGAAGTGTTTATTATTATTATTATTATTATTATTATTATTATTATTATTATTATTATTATTATTATTATTATTAACATAGTAAAATAGTTCCCTTTTAGAATTTTACCAGAGCTGGTAAGTGTTCATATTTGACCATAGTCACATATTATGAATGCATTTTATTATTTCTATTTTAAAGCATTGACTTTCATACAAATGTAAATGTACATAAAATAAAACAGTGAAGTGAAATAAGTAACATCCACTCTATGTTTTAAGTCTCAATATGCGATAATCTGATTGATAATTCACGAATAATCGAACGTAGATTTTAGTAGCAAGGTCAAGAGACTACTAAAACAAATTACAAAATCTCATTTTCTGATAATAAGAATATATTTATCTTCACTTTTCAAGCGGGTAATATTTAATGCACGGTATCTTTAGTTTTAGCTTCCCTGACTTCAGTATTAATTTTCCCGAACCCTTTTTTGTCGGCCTCCTCCTCCCCTTATACCATTCCTAGCCTTTTTTTTTAATATTACAACTTAATGTTTAATTAATTACAAAGTAAGAAAAACATAAACCTTCCTACAAAAATTCATATCGTATTGTAATATTCTTGTTTGAATTTCACCTGCTTGGTGAACAATATAGACTATACAAAATTTATATTGAAAGCTCAGTTAATTCAACACCTACATCCACCAGTAATTGAACAGTATCACTAGATTGGCAGTCAAACACTCAACTGACTGAGCTACAGGGCAGCCCATTTTCATTTACCTAATAACTTACAAATATTATTATCTTCTATGTATTTCCTACCAACCAGCAGCTTGCTATAGAATAATTTTAGTTTTCTTATTCGTAATATATATATTTGATAAATTTCCTAGGTCAAATGTCGTTTCCTATCTCTCTTTAAGATCTATAGAAGTCTTGTAGTGTCATAATAGATAAAGAGAGTTAGGCTTTCCTCGCATTTCCTTTTTAAAGATTACTTAAAACTGACACTTTTCTTTTAAAATTTCTGCAAGTTCAATTCAATAAATTCTATTTTTATTGAAATGTAAATCACACATGTACTCATTTTCGTAATTTATTTTTTTTTTCTAGCGCTCAACAAGCTTTTCTATTCCAAGAAAAACATATGAGTTTTAGGTTGAATGGAAAGACAAGAACATCGTAAATAGACAAATAAATCAACAAAACGCAATTTGTGTTTATTTACTGAATTTTCCTTGTTCATTACAGAAAATAAAAGTAATTTCTGGATTCCAAACTCTTTACAGTACAAGGATAGAATTTTATCCGACGAAAGCAACCAAAAGAAACAACAACAAAAAAAAAAAGTTTTGCATACTACTACTAAATAAAACCATGATTTTGAGTTTATAATTAGAAGAATGCTTAATATGTTTGCCACAATGTTCTCGGTCGAAGTCTAGTTATCATTGTTCAAAATCGGCAGTAAATCATAAAGAAAATAAATTTTACCAAGAATTATTTCGATTAATTAAACAGAATTTAACACGTGTTTGAGACAGGAAATTACTCCTCTAACTTTATATCTCAGTATAGTGCATTACATGGAGTACTTACTTATATAGAGAAATCAGATTTATCCTTTAAAAATAAGGAAAGAGTTGTGGTCTGTAAGTCCACCGGACACCGTCAATTGGGTCAGTTGAAGCAATGGCCACCAGACAACAGCAGAAAAAAATCAAAGAGTGTTCTTTTGGAAACTCAACCGGAACTCTCTTGCTTTTGTATTGGGTTCTTAGCTGAGTAAAGACCTACCAGAAATAAGTACTCATTACGGGACCACTGCACACAGAGTTAGCGGAACCGACGGAATCCACCATTATTGAGGACCAGTAGAACTCATGGAAGTAATCTTCAGGCAACACGAACTCCAGGACAGAACTGGCCAGTGTCACAAACTTTTTTTTTTTTTGTTTGTTTTTAAACAGTAATCAAAGTCCTCAGCTCTTGGTGTTTTTTCGTACATTGTAAGTAACATTTTTGTAGTATTATTTCACATAAATATTCCTCATCACAATATTGGTTTCCTTTTATCTTTACTGATCCTAGCGATCGTGTATGACGATAGTTGGTGTGAATACTGTGCTAATTATTGAGGCAGTGTTACCCTCGTATTCACACGACGGCTACAGGGCTGCAAGAAATTGAATGCATAAATTGCTATGAAAGTAGCTTAAAAAGAAATTTTGGAAACTCATTATTTCAGTCTCTTTCGTATACTGAACATGCTATCATTGTATATGTAAAAAAGAACACACAGAATCACTTTCACATTCTTGCAGGAAATAGATACATACTTAAAGCAAGTCAAACCAATAATAATAATAATAATAATAATAATAATAATAATAATAATAATAATAATAATAATAATAATAATAATAATAATAATACATAACCATAGTTTATTGTCATATCTGGTGAGGAAAAAACAAAATCAAATAACAACAATTCATTTTCAAAGCAGTTTTATTGCATAATACACTCACAGTTAATAACACCAACAATATTTAACAAATTTTTACATAAACTTTTCCTTGTCACAACATGAATCGTTACATCACAAAAATACAACAATATTTTACAACATACTCTGATTTTGATACCAAAAACAATTTTTATGTCCAGATAAAATATATTCTTGGTACGATTTACAAAATCTATGACAATTAAGACACAACATGTAGCACCAACAATAATATTATTGATATATATACATTACAAATTTCATAGGCTACTGATATGCATTTTGTTCTCTGAACTAAAGACAGGGTGTCTGCTAAATTCGAAAATAAAATTTCGTGACTTTCTCGTGACCTTTTCTTTATCAAACTGATCTTTATCTTATCTTTACTTTCAAAGGCTATACTTGGAGTAATAAAAGGTTGGTATTTTCTCACAGTTGAATAAACTGGTTAGATGTGTAGGTGGTTTCGGCGATGCGATGCGATTTGCACCGCCACTACTCGGCCAGCAGAAAGACAGTCTCAAGAGCGAATTTGAATGTGAATTTGTCCGAATTTTCATGCATGCGATAGAAGCGTGCTTTGCATGCGATTTAGTAGCGTTTAAAGCCAACAATAGATATTTTTGGTGGTGGATTTTGACGTTTTATACAATAAAATTTTCCAGTTTGTACTTATGTTCGTACAGATAAAAAAGAAATCGTGACCCTAAAGCTAAATTTCTTGACTTTTATGACCGTTTTCTGATTTCGTGACTTTTTCATGACTTTTGTGACCGATAAACACCCTGAAAGAGCAATTTTAATTCACACGCGCAATAACTTGAAAACTAACGAAGACAACCAGTGCATCATTCAAAACTATGACAATCAATACCCTAGCCAAACATTTTTAGCATAATTCGTATTTCCCTAACTGAACAAAAAAGAAAAAAAAAGAAAATAACGTGAAACAATTATGAATAAGCAGTACAGAAAGGCACAATAACTTTTGACTTTCAATTCTAATAAGGATATTCTCATTTTTATTTAATTATTTATTCAGAATATATCATGTTATCCTGATTTACTAACGAAATTTTGAGAATCGTGAGATAAATTTAATATAATGCTAACTTTATTCAAATTTATAAAGACCTATTTGCACTGAAGGGATGCCATCATACACCAACGTAATTAAATGGTAGATTAAGTATGCAACAGAATCATAAACAATTTCGACTACGATGTTCACTAAAGAATATTGAACTCTCAAAAATGGAAACAGGAGGCATCACAATCTGGATAAGTAGGTTAAAAAATAAAAAAAAAAAATAAAAAACAAGCAAACAAAGGTAGCAAGATTTATTCTCTGAGTACGGAATAATAACAAAGTTGTATACTAAACTCAAAAATTACTTTTATTCAAGTCTAGAGAAGAGTTTTCCCAGTGATCTGTAGGGTTCTGATTACAACTTAAAACTAAGAATCTAGTGTTGATAGCACCCTACGACGGCCTTTTATATTCCGACACAAAACACATCAGATGTATTTGAGAATCATTTCCCAAAAATCTTTTCAGGTTTTGTACATATAAGCCCTGTATCTCATCCCGGCTACAAAAATGATATATGTAATTGGAATTCCATACATCACTACTTTTGACGTTAAAAAAACTACAACCAATCTTAAACCTCTTAGTGCAATTGGTTAGGATGATGTTCCAAATTATGTAACAAAGGCATACTCAGATCATTTTGCACCCATATTGGCAAGTATTTTCAACAAATCTTTGAAAACAAGCATCTTTTCAGCAGCATGTAAAAAATAGAAGAACGATATTGTTCAAAAAATGATATCGCCTAAAAATGAATCACGAACTCATTGCACAAATAACGAAGACGCTGTGACTAATTCATCGAGTCCCTCAGAAATTTACGACTTACGGAACGTATTGCTAGGATTTCATTTTACATACACTATTTAACATAAGAAGTTACTACAACAATATAGAAGAAAAATTAAACATTTGCTGTCACTCTTAAAATAACATCAGAGAAAAGGACGAAATTATTTTCATTGACTGTAGATTGTGTTATTAAGATTGCAGCACATGTCTCTTAAATTACCAAGGAAAATACGTCACATTACTTTAGTAATAAAGGAAAATTTAAATTCATAATCTAAAATTCATACATGATGATTCCATCCCTTTAATATGATACTCTTCTATTTTATTACGCAATTAAATTACTTATCTTTTAATTATTTAACCCTTTCAGACCATTAATGAGAAGGCCACGCCATGGTATGTTAACTTCACCAATTTTAGTTAATTTAGAATTGTTAATATTTGCAAATAAAACTATGTATATGTAAGAAAGGGAATGGCGAACGTGTTATGATCGTTACTGGTGCCATTAAGGTTGGTTTAAAGAGATAAGTTTTACCGATAGATGTCACTACAGTCTTCGTATCTCTCTCATGTATTTTTTACCTTTCACGAAAATTCACGATTTCTCTTACGAATTTCAAACTACAAATTTTCAGAGAAGGAACTTCATGACCTATCGAAGGCAACAATCCGTGCCGATTTTTTGTTTAGAATTTTCTTCATTGTTGAAATTGAATATCCAAATCTTTAACAATATACTGTTTCAACAATGAAGAAAATTCTAAATAAAAAAATCGGCACGGATTGTTACCTTCGATATGTCATGAAGCTCCTTCTCTAGTAGTTTGAAATCTGTAACAGAAATTGTGAATTTTCGTGAAAGGTAAAAAATACATGAGAGAGATACGAAGACTGTAGTGACATCTATCGGCAAAACTTGTCCCTTTAAACCAACCTTAAGCCTTACAATTTAAGTTGGTCATAAATATAAATGGGTTAGACACATAAAAACTTTCGGATGACAATAATTACTAATAGATGTTACATTTCATAGTAATATTTTGCTTATCTTGGACCAGCAAAAAGTTACTTCGGATTAGGAACCTCTACAAAGGTCTCAAGAGGTACGAAAATAATGTAAAATAGGACCTTGGGAAGTAAGGTGCCCCAATTCCGACTGGACTGATTTATCATAGATTCCATAGCTATTTTTCTTTACTGTTTCTGAAGCGATGAACTCCCGAGCTTCTTATGTCAGTGAAGAACTAGGAACAATATATTACTTATTTCTTTTAATGAACATCCCAACAAGTAAAGATGTTTCTCTCATGTACGATTTCTGGAGTTCAATGTTCAAGTCTTCTCCCCTCGTACCCACAAAAAAATATCATCCAAAAGATGCCAACAACTAACCCTTCAGCCAGCACAATTTATCTATACAAGTATGTCCTTTCGACATTGTCCTGTTACTAAAATTTCTCAAAGCAACTCTTGGTAGGCCATGTGCACTTTATTGTAAGTGCAACACTCCTTTTAAAGACATACAAGTCATACAACTTCTAAAGCTTATTTAACCTAACATGGTCCCCTCTTTTATACTGCAATATCCCCTCATATTAGTAAAGAGAATTACGTGCTTCGGCTCAAGCACTAACAAGCAGATGACGGATGCCACCACTAACGGAACACGAAGAGGATACGAAGAAACACCCTTCAATTTCCTCCCTCTCTCCCCGGGCTCCACCTCCGAAGACTAGCTATATAAACAGACACCTCGAGACAGAAGACATCGATTAGATTGATTAGCTCCTAACGTAAGTATACGGGTTCAATTCAGATGTGTGTATGTGTACGTGGTACTTTATTTCTCAGAAACTAGTGGCCGAATCCAAACCAAATTTAGTGGGCAAGTAGCCCATTGTCTAAGCAATAACGCTCGCTACATTTGGAAGCCGAGTTCGACCAGGGACAGGCTCGGCTCAACTCGTATCTGGTACTTTATTTCTCGGTAACTACTGGCCAGGTCTGTATCAAATTTGATAAGCACTTACCCAATTGTGGAATAGCACGGTCAGGGACTGAATCTGTTTGGCTCGGCTCAGCCACACCTTTCCATGCCGGGAGCTTCACAGTTCGGTTCATCGACTTCTTCTACATTTCAATTAGAAAACAAAAGTAAAAAAAAAAAATAGTTGTTTCAAACCCTAGCTTTGATGACCCATAACTTGGGAATCAAAGGCAAGTGCACCTAATACTTAAAATGCATACGAACATCGTCATCGGTTACCACCATGCCATGTTTGATATAGATCAGATGAATTCCATCGATGACGCGCAGGTTTTTTTTCTTTTTTTTACTAAAAAATCAAGTAAATAACGAAATTGAAAGCTTTTTTTTTTTTTTTTTTTTCTAAATTCTTCTCCGTTGCATAGCATTACCGCACCCTCTAATTCAAGTAAATGTGAAGGGAAAAGAATACTTCTGAGGTTTCTACGAGAAACCCAGGAAAGAAATGGCTTGTTTAGTATTCAACACAACACATTAACATATAAATAAATATAAATTGAGTTTTTGCTAGTTTATGACAATATATTTCATTACATTTTGAAAGTACCTTACTCAAGATTGAGGCTGTAAAATTTTAAAAATTCTTGCAATTTAAAGAAAAAGATACGACGGTCCTGAAAGGGTTAAAACATGACTAGAGTATATAACATATTATGATTCCTCTTACACTCGTTGAGTCGGATGTAAGTAACATACATTAAGATCCACACAGCAAAATAAAGCTATATAACTTTACATCTTACTTGATTTCCGTTATTCACAAGATTTGAAGCTTATAAAACTATACAGCTTTATAAATAATATTTCTTCACTCTACGCCGAGATAAAAATATACTCTCTACTATTACACACAAAAAGATATGTATTATCTTCATATTACAAAAATTATTAACATCAATTAAACATTTCAATATAAAATTATAATTACTGTATGTTTTCTATACAATTGACTTATAGATAGAAAATACACAGATAAATGGAAAGTAGGTAAATGCTGAAATCTTTTGAATCACTACGTAAAGATATATTTTTAAAAACATGTGATTCATAAAATATATTCACAGAAGTCTATCTTATTTTTATTATAACATTATTATTAAGGCCCGGATTTATATGTACTAAAGAAACTGAAAATATGCATGCAAACATGTGCTGAAATGTTTAAAACAATGCACTACAAATAAAATAATATACGCTTAAGAAATAGCTTATTCATTTCAGATTCACTTCTTTTACAATGTTGTGTGTCAGCGGTTAATATCTACAGTACACTAATAGTTTTTCTATTTCAAGTGTATCCTTGGAAAATATGTGGAATATACTTCGACCCCACCTCCGTCGCCCTTTTATGGAGGAAAAACTTCCCTTTGCTATCCACACCCAACTACTGAAGGATCTCAGCCCCAGCAAACTTGTCCCTCTTCTTTTGAAGGTGGTACGGGAAAAATCACATCGACAGCAGCACCAGCGGGGGCACACTTGAAACAGAAAGGCTATAGTAGTTTTTACAATATTTTTTGGTGTCAAACGTCGTCTATTGTCTGCTAAAATACATTTAGAGACCGAAAATGACCTCTCAACATCCACTGGAAGTAATTGGACAATATTTGTAGAGTAGCACAGAAAATTCGAAGCATTTATCTGGCAAAGATTTACTGATCCCATACACGTACTAATTGACTGACTCGATTTTTTCACTCTTGAGTTTGACTACCTACCTTGTCAAAATTCTCTTTAAGCTTTTTGTAGTTTCGTCTGGGGCAGAACTTGATAAGTTCTTTTCGTAAGAAGTTCGAGTGACTCGTACATGGATGCACATTGAGTGTGCAGACGTGTAAATGTTTTAACAATTGTCGAAAAATGAACATGAATGAACCAGTATAATTTTCTAGTTCTACAAGAGTAATTCAAACGTAGGAAAAATACTCTCTAAAGGAATATTCACTATATACAGAACTATCGATCCAGAACATTATGAATATTAAAATGACTCCTTAACTCCAGATGTATACAGCAATTATCAAATATCCTTAAAATATACACTAACCTTCAAAATATGTACTTGCATATGCGCATAAGCATTTCTTTAAAAAAAAAAAAAATCCGGGCCCTAATTATTGTCATAAAATCCACTCCTGTACGTTTAACATTTTTCGAAAGCTTACTTCTAGGAAGACGTTTAATTACCTCTACACTGAAAATTAATGCATAAAGAAGACACATTTTACAGCTATTTTCTGTTCCTAATTTTCTTTCATGTGGTCGTACCTTTTCATTTCATGTCAGATAAAGCGTTTAGCAAAAGTGCTCAAAGCGTACTCTTTTATTATTATTATTATTATATGTGTGATCTACATTTTCACTCTTTTTCTGGCAAGTACAGGAAACCTCCATTTAACGGACAAAATATGACTAATGTAGTAACTACGGTAGAAAGAAAAAATGTCGACCAGATTTTTAAAAGACGGAGTGATGGATGCAATTATACAACGCAATTTCAAGTGTATCATCGTATTTCTTCCTATAATTTCAAAATATAAGTTTACCTACCTTTACCGCAAAAGAACATAGACAAAGAAATACACTACTTTTAATACCCCCAAAAATATTTGCTATCACACTACGTAATAATCAATTCATATACATTTTTTTCTGAGTTTGCTATCTGTAGCCTGTATTGTATTTAAGATTTCGTCTGCGTAACTTTAACGCTTAGAGTAAAGATGATTTGAAAATGTAATTTTGCACATCGCAGAGGGTTTATATATGGCAGTTACCATAACATCTAAATTGTGTGAAAGTAAGTAAAAAATATAATAAAATACCATCCTTCTAGTCTGAATATACATGTGCACATCAATAATGTTTTATATATATATATATATATATATATATATATATATATATAAAATGTTTAATATATATATATATAAAGAACATACCAATATCAAAACCAATATATATAATTTGTGATTTCTCTTTCACATAACTTGTGAAGTTCAACCCATGTAAAACTAGTTCGTAAAGCCAGAGTGTGCGTTGAAATAACTAAAAATTAAAATTTCCTGCTTAATATGATACTGGCCTACCATTAGGCTCGTATACTATATACATCGGGTGTTCTAAAAATGGCGCCCACGAACCACCGAGCACTATTGTACAGGTCAAAACAAAGCGAAAATGTTATATGAAATTTTACCCTCCACACCTTCTTCAGTCGCTATGGGGAATCAAAATTTAAATATGTAGCAACGTCCCATATTAACTCGGAAGCATTAGCATTGCTTTACGAATTCATTAAGCAGTCACATCGACGTTAATATTCCTAATTTTCACCAGTTCTGATTTGGTGTCAGATTTTCAGAACTGGCGCCTACGCAGGAAGGAAATTTTTTCGAGTCCTGATATGGACTATCACAAGCCTCCCAATGTAATGTTGGAAGAATTTAGTTTCAGTTTTTATCAATCTGTAACAATACCGAACTATAATAATAATAATAATAATAATAAAACAATGATTTAAAAAAGAACGTTACATCCTACAAAAGAATCTTTAAAGGGAATGATCATGTTTACAAAAAGCAAAAGAATTATTATATCACGTATAGTAAAATTATTACTTCGACACAGTGGTATTAATACATTAAGAATTTGTCAATTACACAAGTTAGCAATAAAGAACTCTTGACAAGTGAACCATTACAGTGGACCCTCAGGTTACGAACTCAATCCGTTCCGTTCTGCAATTCATGAACAGACATAAGTTTTCCCATTAAAATTAATTTAAATATAAATAGTTCGTTTAAGCTACAAAAACACTATCGTATGTATATGTATATATATATATATATATATATATATATATATATACGAGGGCCATACCGAAAGTTTTTAGTTCTCACCACAAGAAGCACCGAACTGGAACAAAACATTTACAGTTTTTCAAAGTACTCTCCACGGACACGAATACACTTTTGCATCCTTTCAAACCACTTAGAAAACTGTTCATTCAACACACTTTCGTCTATATTGTCCATAAACTCCAAATAAGCACCAGTCGCATTATCATCCGATGAAAAGCGACGTCCACGTAAGTGTTCCTTCACTTTGGGAAACACAAAAAAATCGCACAAGGCTAAGTCCGGCGAATAGGATGGATGTGGTAGCACTCTGACTCCTTCCTGGTTCAAAAAGTCTACAGTTCTTGCAGCACTGTGGGCACTTGCATTGTCATGATGCAACAGAAGATGGCCGAGTTTTGATCCTGGATGTTAGACCTTCCATTTCTTGAGCACAGTGGGAAGACAAACCGTTGAGTACCACTCAGCATTCACCGTACGCCGATTGTCAAATACAACAGTCGCAACATGTTCCTTCCGTGAGAAAAAAGACGCAACCATTTTCTTTCCAACACTCCAAGGTCTCTTCACTTTGGTTGGGGGATCTTCATTCTCGAAGCACCACACTTAAGGGGATCATAATGATAAATCCACGTTTCGTCACCCGTGACGATATTTTTAAACATCACGACTTGCCTCTTGGTTGAATTTATTCAACATGCATTCACACCATTCCACCCTGTCCTCTTTTTCCCTTTCTGTGAGTAAATGGGGTACCCAACGAGAACATCTTTTCCTGAGACCCAAGTGTTCATGCATAATTGTGTGCGCTGCTGTTGACCCAATGTTGAGAGTCGCTTCGATCCCCAGGAAAGATACATGGGGATCATCTTTCACCATTTGCCTCACAGCTTCGATGTTTTTGAGAGTCACTGCAGTGTTTGGCCGTCCGGAACGAGGTTCACCTTCAAGTGACGTAAGTCCCCTTTTAAATTCCCGAAACTAATTTCCAACACTGGCTCGCGAAGGAGCAGATTCCCCAAAAGTATTCATCAAAGTTTCAAGCCACTGCTCCGCGGTTAAGCCCTTCTTGTAATAGTAGAAAATCATAGCACGAAAGTCACGTCTTGACAGCTCCATGGCTAACTAGACAATAGGTCACGCGCGCTTTCTTATCTCTCTTACCTCTGACCATGTTATCACAGACTCATTGTTGCCATTGATGGCTGAAAGTCACAAAATATCAGTGTCGAATGCAATAAACAAAATGTTGCTGTGATTTTAGATTATTGTGCTGCTAAAACCTTTCGGCATAGCCCTGGTGTATATATATATATATATATATATATATATATATATATATATATATATATATATATATATATATATATATATATATATATATATATATATATATATATATATATAACATTTTTAAGTCTTTTAAGAATACAGAATGAAAATAACATTATTCTTTCTAACGACATAAATAACATTAAATTAACCAAACCAATATGAGAGCTATAAAAAGATAAAACGTCCAACAAGAACAAAACCTAGTTTTTGATAAAAGTATTGTTACAGTTGTTTAAGACAAACGTGTAAATACAGTACTGGATGCGTGGAATTGTGGGAATACACGTGTGTGTGTGTGTGTGTGCGCGCGTTCGTATTCCGAAATAAGGTGTGTAGACGAGCGAAAAATTGTTCACAGAACTTGTTTGTGCTCGCGAACCGAGGGGTTCGTAACCCGATGGTCTACTGTATTTTCAGTTGTAAAATGGCTAATTATAAACTACAAACTAGTAGTCTCACAACGTATTCCACGTGAAGGAGTTTGGTTTGTAAGTGTACACAAGGAGTAAAAGTCAAGTTTAAATTTTTCTACGCATCAACAATGGAAGGTTGGGACGCTTGCCGCCGTCAACAATTCTCCGTATTTTTCCATTTAAATCGCACACTGCCTCCAGTCTCCTGTCAACAATTCATTATTCCTCACCTCCCATCAGTACTCAAAACACTTTAGTGTTGTCATGGGAACTGATTTATATTATACTTAAGATTTACTAATAGCATGACATTTTCTCAATTAATAATTGAAACCGGAAATCGTAGTTTCTAACACTTAAATGGTTTTAGTAGACAAAACAGGACGGAGATGGAACTCGGACACTTGATTGCTAATGAACTTCTTGTTAATTCTTACCGTTTTTACTCTATAGTGATAAACGTTAAACCTACGAACAGTTGGTTAGTGCCCCTTCCAATTTGTAGGTCTATAGAGAGCTAAGGAATGAAATAAAATATTTTAGTTTAACGCCATTTAGGCTAAGGGAGACGATGATTAAGGCAAGTGGATAATAATGGAAGAATTGGTGGAACGAGAAAGAGGAAGGAGACTCAGAGAAAACCCAAGGATACGATCTTGTCCAACACAAACTTGCCTGACCGGGAATCGAACCAGGGACCCCACGCACCAGAGGTAATCGCTCTACCATTGAGCCACCGTGCCTCCAAGGGGGATAAGACAGAAGAACGCTAAATTGATTTAAAACATTAGAAAACTCTTCTCAGTATTACCTATCGTGTTTACTCTGCGCAAATCAATATTTAAATTGATTGATAGTGAATTTCTGTCAATACGGTTATAGTAGTGCTAAGGATGCAGATAAAATGTATTCTTGAGACGCTTAATCAAATGCAAGAAACGGCTTCTCGCTATCTATTACTGTTTTGGCTCTATAGTAATCAACGTTAAATATCAACCACTGACTCTTAGAATTACTTTTACACTATATAAGCATTTGTTGCTTTTAAATTCATTTTATGTGAGCTCGATAAAATTTAGAGGAAATATATTTTTTGTGTGGAACCTAATATGAAGTTCTGCTTTTTATCTTTGTATGTTGTTTTGGTCTTATATCTAGTATACCCTATTATAAAAAAATGAAATTTGTGAGCTTTACGTCCCACGGTTATGCCGGGTAGGCTAAAGGAGACGGTGATTATGAGAAATGAATGAAAATGGTGGAATGAAGAAAGCGGGAGGAAACGGGAGAACCCCGAGAAAACCCACGCACACGGTGTTTGTCCACCACAAAGTTCACTTGGCGGGGGCTGGGATCGACCCCGGGACCCCAAGCACCAGAGGTGAACGCTCTACCACTGAGCCACCGCGGCCCCCATATACCCTATTATAATGTTGATCATTTCATTATTCTGAAAATTCCTGATAATATATAAGAAAGTGTCGAAAAGTATCGGGTATCGGCAGGCCCGTATTTATATATTGTGCGCTTCTGTGCTACATTAATTTGCTGGCCCCCTGCCCCCGTAAGCGAGCAATATTAGAGTTGAATTCACAGTTTTGGGGTTGCTGAGATGATGACAGCTTTAATCCAACTCAACTTCAAGGTCATATTCCACTCCCCAGGGAAAGGGTGAGATTTTAAAAGTAACCGAAAACGACACATATTACTGTTGAATTCATAGTTTTCGAGGTCGCTGAGTTTAACAGTATCAGTTTTCATGATGTTCAAGTACATCCTCACCCCTTGGGGTGAAGGTGGGAGAGGATAACTTTTTAAAAATAATCAGATAAAGCTAGCTAATTAGTAACTACTGTAATTAGAGCGAATTAAAAACACATTAAAACATTTTCTCGCGCTTGCGCGGGATTGCGAGTTGCTAGTTTTAAATTTTATTTTTTTGTGAATGTTAAAAAAAATCGAAATTTTGCCGCCCTGTGCTCGAGCACAGAATAGCACTTACCTAAATACCGGCCTGAGTATCGGTGAAAAAGTGGTATTGGTACATTCCTACCTACGACGTATATCCAACAGGCACGTAGCCAAGGAGTGGGTCGAGACCTCCCCCCCCCTCCCCTTCGAGACCAGAAATGAAAAAAAATTAAGAATGAAACCAAAAGAAACGAGAAAAGAAGAACCAGTGTTAAAGATAAAAAGCTACAGCACGCGTTTGGTTACTCTTTGTTATGAGGAGCTTTGTGTGTAGGAAACGGGAAGGGAGTAAAGTTGAAAATGGATATTATTGTAACGGAGCATTTCGAATTCATCTAGCTCCACGCTAATCCCATGACGATCGATAAACTGGTTTGATCAGATAAACTCTCAGGTAGAGCTTAAGAAATACCCCCTTTCACCAATAGTATGAGAATGGCAACATACAGTAGATTCCAGTTACACTTGTTACACAAATTTTCAATTTCGCGCCAACACTAATCCATTTTATACGATGTCTTTTACTGTCGAAAGAGATATCGTTACTATCCTTGACGGCATAAAACGAAGATAAGAAGAAGAAAGAAGAACCGAATTCGAATGACCTCGGAATACTATATTTTTCAATAGTTTTTTATTTTTTTTTTATTTTTTTTACTCAAGATTCTTTTGTAATTTGTTTTTAAAATACTTATTAACATATCCTCATTTTATTGTCCTAACAAACCAATATACGTTGTTAGTAAAATAGTTTAGATGGATCTAGCCCCTGGTGTGTAACCACAGTATTTCATATCACGCCCCCTTCCCCCTCCCCCAACCATTATGAAATCCTGGCTAAACGAACCAATATATATTGCCAGTAAAATAGTTTCGAATGATCGAGCCTCTAGTGTAATAACCGCAATATTTCGTCACGGACCCCCCTATTAGGAAATCCTGGCTACTCGTGATATACTCGTTTGTAATGGAGAAAAGTACAGAAATGTAAAGTGGAAACCAATATGAGATGAGTTGCATCTGAACTGAATGTACTGAAATGGGGCAAAATTTTTGGTGTTATTATATTTTATGTGTGTGCTCACGACGGGGGTTAATTTGTTAAATCCACGAAAGAAATGTTACTTGATTTCACAATTTGTTACTTGATTGCACAAGTAATGAAAATATATCGGTACCTCACATGTAGACTAAGGTAGAAATACAAAATGGAAAGAATGCTTATTACCACATAGTACTCCATAAGGAAGACATGGTGAAGTGAAGTGCTATGTTAAGGCAATGTACAAAGTAATCATAAAACTGTCGCAAAGCTTTGCAATACAATGCATGTATCCTATGGCATATAAAGTGTTTTTCCATTATCCTCGTTTATGCGTACGCCTACCGTCATTGACGCGCCTGCTCATACGAATACATCGTTAGCTACCACCCGGGCCTCCCTGTTGCGACTCGGTTCGATAATATTCGTGCTTTTGTGGCCACCTAGCACAGTTGATGTGTTTTATGTACTATAGCTTTCGTGCCATACATTCACACTCTATTTATACTCAGCCTTCCTGAAGTCAATCTGCAACAATGGAACTCCTCATTTAGTGCAAGTTATGCTAAAAGAAACGGATTTTTCATGAACATAAGTATGCCCCCACAAAATGGGATGGCACGCAGCAAATAAGTATATATGTATGAATTTTGTAATATTTAATATTCCAGGGACATGTGTTTGATAGGGAGCATCACTCCGAAACACCCTCTAAAAGTTTACTTACGTAATACTATAAGCATCCATTGTTTTGATAATTTCTAAGCAGTGAGTAGTTTGTAACACTTAACAGTTTGAGAGAACTAATTTTGCGCTGCAATAAAAACTATACAGATGTAGGAAAGAGCAAAGTAAGTATAAAAATTAGAAACATTTGTAATTAACAGTGAAAAGTGAACGCCGGAAATTAACCCCTTCACATATGACTTCTTTCGGATTTCTTTTGCAATGCTGTAAATATCTATGCCTCTTCTGGCGCTTACTTAAACTAACAGATGTTCACAAAGCACAGGAAACCTGTAAGCTTCTGCCTTCTATTGACAGCAAGCGGGATACAGCCGCTCAAACATCGGAACGCGTGACACGTGTCAAAATACAGAAGTGAAAAGTGAAAAGCAACGCGTCCAGCGCGTCAAAATATGGCAAGGGGTTAAACAGGAATAATTATAGGTAAGGGATACTAAAACAGCAACAGGTTAGTAGTAATACAAGGTTGAAAATTGCTTCATGCGTGTCTTTTTCGAGGGCGCCGGCTGCGGAAACTTAGCCGAAACTAAATAATACCCGGAGTTTTTGGTAAACCAAACTCCTTAATAAAGCCCTGCTGTACATAAAACCATTTTAATACTAAAACTAATTAATAATATTGTTCCATACGCTTCTGAAGGATTTCAAGAAGAGTTCTAGGTAATGAACACCATTCTGGCATGAGCTCCTTGTACTGGAGAACAGCATCTAGACATAATCTTAATAACGATCTTGGTTTTAAATATAAAACCAGAAGTTCCTCCGCATGATCTCTTAATTTTACTCTATTCTCAAAATACGGTTGAGTTAAACCAGAATGAATGAATAATTCTCCTTCTTCATTGAAGCAACACCCATGCCAACATCTTGGCTCACCGTGATCGTAGGGTAAAATATGCTCTTTCCAAGTGTGTATTCCATTGCTGTCGATGTCCATTATCCAACAATCATTTAAAACTGTATTTAGTTGATTAAAACCACCATATACCACGGCTTTTGTCTTAGTAATAAACTTAAAACTATGCCACGATCGACCTTCTGGATTTTCTTCGAACTGCCTTGTTAGGTTACCGCTCCAATGCATAGTTTTTAAATCCAAGCAGTGTAAATCATTCATACGGATATTCTGAAAACGACCTCCGAATATAAAAACTTTATCGCCCGTTCGATCACCCGAATGCGCCGCTCTTGGGCAAGGCACTAAACCACGAACACGGGGCCACTCCCACTTATTTCCATTCGGATTGTAAACTACCAGTTGATTATTCCACCCGCGAGGATCACTATGCTGTGTTGACGTATCGATGACAAATGAACATGACACTCGAGTTTCAGGTCGTGGACCAAATCCTCCGAAAAAGTACAGTTTTCCTTTATAACTCCAACCTACTAATTTATCACATGGTAACGGCTGATCTCCAGTGGGGTGAAGCCATTCCCAAACCATCTTAGTTAAATCCAGTCTATAAAGCTGATTACTGTTTCCATCCATCGAACCTGGGTCATCCATTGCATGATAACCTCCAAAAATATACAAAAAGTCATCAACTAATACACAACATGTTCCTGAATTGCGTGGAGGTATATCACCAGACGTTAAAATTCGTTTCCATTCATCCAACAGTGAATCGTAGCACCAAATTTCGTCCGTGTCATGATACAACATAACAATAGGAGACGTTGAAGTTTCTTGAACGCTCTCTCTGTATCCTCCCCATATCATCAAGTAGTCTCTGTAACAAAATGCGACATGGCCACCACGTCGAAAGATTTTATCGTGAACAGATATAACAGTAGACATAATACTTCTCTGCTAGCTAAAATGTCTTTTGAAACCTTACCTTTCCTTGCACTTTTAGTTTATGCAACTCTTCCTCTTTCTCTTGTAGCAATTTCCTTAAATTTCGTATTTCCTCTTCTAGTTTCGTAAAACTCATCCTTATAAATCACAGGATCTATGAAAAATATACTTGTTCTCAAAATATTCACCTAAATTCTTTCTTTGCACTTTTTCCTTATCAGATTCTCCTTGTTTACTATTTGTCTAGAGTTGCCAGCTATATACAAATCATGACACAAAACTACCTCGCTCCACTTTTGCCAACTATTATGGTTAAAATGTCACTAAAACAAGTACTTGTCGAATTTAAGCCTGAAAACGTGTGTGTGTGTGTGTGTGTGTGTGTGTGGGTGTGTGTGTGTGTGTGTGTGTGTGTGTGTGTGTGTGTGTGTGTGTGTGTGTGTGTGTGTGTGTGTGTGTGTGTGTGTGTGTGTGTGTGTGTGTGTGAAAAAATGAATATGTATGCCATAAGTAAATATAATTAGAGCTCCCACATAGGTAAGCGGTTAGCGTACACACCTTTGGTTTTGGTAATTCAGGTTCGATTCCAGGTGGGAGCTCATGAGGTTCAGATTCCATGTGAAGCTGTTACATCTCATATAACCTTGCTGATGAAAGGGACGCTGAACTCAAAACCAAATCAAAGTAAACATAATAAATGAAGACCACAAGGAAAAAAGGAAGTACGTCAAGAAAGGTCGAAAATGAGTTAACAACAGAATTATGAAACCTAACAGGTGTAATTTGGATGGACTAAATCCCACAATAACATGGTTAGTAACTAAGAAATTTAATACTAAAGATTACGACCACAAGGGAAGAAGCGGGTAAGTCAGTGGAAAACAGAGCAATTGCGTAAAGTTATATATAAAAAAAAAAAAACTGACTTGCCTCCTTTTCCCCCTGCAGTCTTCAAATAAAAACAGAAACGATGTAAAATACTAATCTATTCGCAAAGAAACACTGTCTCCTCTTCTTTGAGGTGTACTTAATTTTTAAAATATGGCACTTTTAAAGGGGATAAAAGGCACTGATCGCATACTTTAGTCAATTTAATTTATTAATTACACAGCAATATGCACCACACGGTACACACTGCAACTACATACAGCAAAAAAATTCCTAGTTCAGTGACGAGCAAAGTACGGTCCGCGGGCCAGATGCTCTCCTTCTGGAAAGTTCTATTCGGCCGCGACATGATACGTAATCTGACGAATGAAAAGAGTGGAGTTTCTTTTTAAAAAAAAATGTTAGAAACAGATCGACAGATGAGCATTTATCTTTATTTTTGATAATCACTGTATCTCAGCTCGAATCAGATTATGAGAAACCGCAATGATTAACAGAGTGTAATATTACTAGAATTATTTCAAATGTGCCATTCTAATTTTCATAAATTATATAGGCCATTTAAGATTTTTTTTTCTTTTTACTTTGGTCCTCTTCTAGAAAAGTTTGACCATCACTGCCCTGGTTCGTTCTTCTGTTTGTAAAATGAATGTATAGTAATCACCCGCAAATTATTTTCTCGTCACCCTGCCCCGAAGTGCCAAAAGCAAATTAACCTAACGCACCACCACTACCGTTTCCAAGAGGTTGTGTTATCAGTTGTAACAAACCACAGAACTTTCGAATTTTTCACACATGATGTATTCAGATGACGTCACCATGAACCACACGGGTTATCCCCGAATCGCGTCCAATCGCACGCACATAATGATTCGCTTCGTTTTATTAACCAAAGTCTTCACAATCGCTCAGTTAAGTTATATCCAAATTTTAGAAAGACAAAGCACTAAGAGAAACCACTAAGAGAGAAGACAAAGCACTAAGAATTTGCTAGTTTTGTCGCCAAGACGCTTTAAAGGTCGCTAAAAAATAAAGTCAGTACTCGCTTTTGTGAAAATTCTGTCGCTACCTGCCTCTCCAAATCCACAAGATTTAGCGGCTTGTCGCCAAAAATTGGTGACATTGCTTTATTCCTTTCTTTCTTTCATTTTTTCATTACTCAACCTCAAAGTACTGTTGGTAAATTCACTTGAATTAACAATTAATTTCTAAGTTTAATTCCTAGTCGCAACTAACAAGTTAAATAAGTGGTTGTCAATTCTAATTGGAGCTGTACAATGAGAATCAATTGAAATGAATCAATAAATTGAAAGTAATTACTGTAAAAATAATTGTGATTAAATTCAATCCATGAATTTCATTTAAATGTAGTTCGCTATTAATTTAATTGCAATTAATTTTCATAAAAATTACTTTCAATTGATTGATTAATTGCAATTGAGGTCACAGACCTACGGTGTCGTCTAGATGTATCTTGATGTGTCTAGTGTATGGAAGGCAAACGTGAACACTCCATTTTTTTTAAATTGGAGTAGAATTGTCGCTCGAAAATAATAATAATAAAAAAACAAGTATGACTTGTGTGTTCGTAGTTATATCCAGAATCTTCGGTCATATTTCATTGAGGTATTCACTAATCGAACAAGCTATTCCCAAGGAAAGTTCTTACGTATAAAACATTTTTAAAAATTGATTAGCTAATTTAAATAAATATCAAATAATTCATGCAACTCCTGACTTTTAAGAAAATATCCTTAAACTTGTGGCGACACGAAATTTAACAAAGTAAATTGGATTATGTAACTAAGATATTAAGAACAACTTTCTAGCTAGCTTTCTCAAAATAGTTAAACACTGCTTTGAGAATGGATATTTTAGAACACTTACATGCCTTCCTTACACTCACAGCTTATATGTCTATCTTTGCTGCACTTTCATTAGATTATCTTTCACTTTATCAGTGATTGGTCACACTTGTGAGAAGCCTCTTGGATTTCGAAAGGGGAAAAATTAAACTGAGTGTAAACTGGAAGTTCGCGAGTGGATACAATAGGAAGCCACGAGATTTGAAAACCGAGAATAAGATGGTGGAAACTAAAAGAGAAGACATTAAGGGGATTGTTCAAAGAATGTGTTATGGAAGGAATAAATCTGGAAGAAGAGAATAGAAAAATATATGAAAGTGGTGGAGCAAAAACACGCCGTCGGTCGAGCTCGGACTATGCATAATTTGTGAGCACAATGCTCACCTCTCGACCGACGGCGTGTTTTTGCTCCACCACTTTCATATATTTTTCTATTCTCTTCTTCCAGATTTATTCCTTCCATAACACATTCTTTGAACAATCCCCTTAATGTCTTCTCTTTTAGTTTCCACCATCTTATTCTCGGTTTTCAAATCTCGTGGCTTCCTATTGTATCCACTCGCGAACTTCCAGTTTACACTCAGTTTAATTTTTCACCTTTCGAAATCCAAGAGGCTTCTCACAAGTGCGACCAATCACTGATAAAGTGAAAGATATTCTAATAGAAGTCGAGCAAAGATAGACATGTAATATGTGCGTGTAAGGTAGGCATGTAAGTGTTCTAAAATATCCATTCCGAAAGCAGTGTTAAACTATTGGAAGAAAGCTAGCTAGAAAGTTGTTCTTAATATCTTAGTTATATGTAATCCAATTTACTTTGTTAAATTTCGTGTTGCTACAAATTTAAGGATATTTTTTTAAAAATCAGGAGTTTCTCGAATTATTTGATATTTATTTAAATTTGCTAATCAATTTTTAAAAGTATTTTATACCTAAGAACTTTCCTCGGGAATAGCTTGTTCGATTAGTGAATACCTCAATGAAATATGACCGAAGATTCTCGATATAACTACGAACACACAAGTTAAACTTCTTTTTTACTTTCGAGAAACGGAAAGACATAAGAAAGTATAGTAATCATGAAAACAATCGAATTCGAGATTTTAACGGATATACGTGCCTATGTCCTTAGATACCGGAAAAGTAGTAAAGATGAAAAGGTAAAAACAAAAAGGTAATGGGCGTGAATAAATAAAAAAGAATTGCAATTACTGAATCAATTGCAGGAATTACGTAATTCCTGTGAAAATGAATTGCAATTAAATTAATAGCAAAGTAAATTCAAATTAAATAGATCAACTAAATTTAATGGCAATTACTTTCCACAGTGATTATTTTCAATTGATTGATTCATTGAAGTCGATTCTCTTTGTCCAGCTTCAATTAACAATTAGCAATTACTCATTTAAATTTCTTCAAAAACTTATTTAATGATTTCGTTTATATTTCATAATCCGATTTTCAATAACAACTCCATAGCATGGTATAAGTCATTTCTCAGGAAAAAATCGAGAATGGGTAGTTTATTCTTTGGAGTGAGTTGTTTTTGGCCAACTTTCTCAAAAACGCCAGTAAGGCGATTTAATCATATTTCATAAATATATTTTCCAATAATAACCTGACAGTATGCCATAACTCTCTTGTTCTAAAAAATCTACGATCAAGAGTTTATCTAGAGGATGAATTGATTACGGACGATTTTCTAAAAAGTTTCAGGTGATTTTGTTCATATTTCAGAAATAAAGATTTCTTTAATAATTTGACAATGTGGCATAACTCATTTGTCCTGAAAAATCTACGAATGGTAGATTTTTCGCAACTCAAATTTGGCAAAAACCAATATTAACTACTATGGACCCAATTACGTAACGGTTTGCATCAATGTATCGCAAAATCTGCGTTTTTATTCCAATAATATGTAGAAAATTTATAATTTATTTTCCAAGTATTGCGTTATATTATCCATCGCCATTTTTGAAAGGGCTGATACGTTTGTCCCCGCACGGCGATTATCGCAAATGAAAAATATAATTTTGCGTTGCGTAGACTCAAACCATTACCGGGTAGAACGCTGGTCTTTCATAATTATTAATGTTTGCAAGGAGAAGAAGAAGAAGTAGAAAAGAAAGAAGCAGCAATCATATATTAGGTTGAATTGAATACGACCGACAGATCAGGTGCGAAACAAAAGCAGAATGGCTGCAGAAGCAAAGAAAACTAAATCCAAAGGTCAAAAGTCAAGTGAAGAAATATTTCAGGGATTTCAAACTCTTAGGAGCGAACAGCGAACACTGGCAAATAAAGTGTCTGAGTTGGAAATCGAACTTAATGAACACAAGTAAGTTGTTCTCATCTTGTATTACTTGCAGACCAGCATGGCTTTTTTGTTCAAAATCCCATCTCCGTATCTCCCTGTGTTTATTTAAGCTTGTATATCTTATATATTATTAAATTATGTATCTCATATAGTTTTACGAGACCTCGTTAAGTTAATATATATCTGGTGCTTATGGTTCCAGGTTCGATTTCCGGTGGAAGAAAAGTGGTGCTGGTCAAGTTTAGGTAGACCACATTTTGGAAAATTTACAGGTAAAATTCAATACTCAGCATGGAAGGACAAGTGTGTAAAGAACAAATTTTTGCAGGAGCTGGAATTAAATAGTAATACCCATGGTTTGCGCAACTGGGCCCAGTCCAAAAAAAAAACGGTGTTTTTTTTTCGGGTTGGAACCCGCCTGATGAAAACCACTTTAAATCCCGCCTGGGTTTTTGAGTTTTTTGTTAGTATATTGTTGGTACAACTAAGTTGATCACATTGAAAGTGATTTTTATCAGATTTTGGTCTTTTCTTGGGTTAATTAGATGGTTTCGCGTTAAGGTGTACAAACCTTTTAACATAAGATCTTTATAAAGTTCTGAATGAATAAGAAACCTTACCTTAGCTTGAGATAATTATAGAGCAAATTAATGTATGGATTATGCTTATAGCCTGTTTGAAGTAAAATATGCGGTAATAGTATACATGAGAACCCCTGATCTGCGTTTCTTCTGGGTTCTATTACCACTTCTACATGAAATACCATAAATTTTCTACGTAGTGCAATAGTAAGAAGTATCCATGTGCACAAGACATGGGATATGCGTTAAATTCCCCACCACCACCACACACATAGTCATAGATAAAGTACAAGGGCACTACACATGCAGATATAAAGTACGGGTACGTTCTTTTTTATTTTCGTATCAGTCGATAAGTAAATAAAAGTCGCTTTGTTATTCTTCACAAGTATTCTTCAGTAAAAATTTTTTTCCGACAGTAGTAGTTTAGTTCAGTTGTTTGTTGCTACTTCTGTACAATCAACACCAGCAATAGCGTAAAAATTATTTTAATCTTTAAGTTTTACGTCCCACGCTTATGCCGGTTAGGCTAAAGGAGAGGTAAAAATTCTTGTCAAATTTAAGAGCTTAATGTTCGGAGTTCCGAAGACTACGTAACGCTTGTTATTTCAAGTGCTCAATTCAAAGTTCCTTACTCGTTGAAGTTTTAATGTACAGGGTGGCCCGAAAGTGGCGTACCTCGCTTTAATTGGAACAGTATAGTGTTAGTTATGGTTGAATGTCTGTACAGTTACCTTGCAGGCTTAAAAGTCTTAAAGATCAGTATGATTACCATCCATGTCATAACACAGCTGGATTCTGCGCCAAGTTCTCGCAGATGTTTTGCGGAGATACTCCGGAGTCACGAGGGTGAAGGCATGTTCCACAGCTGCTCGTAATTCCTGCGTTGTGTGATAGCGAGTGTTTCTTACTTGTTGCTTTATGAAACCCCAGAGAGCATTGTCTGGTGTCGTCAGATTAGGACTTCTTGGAGGCCAGGCAAAGGGAGCTGGTGAAGATGCATAACCTCTTCCTCCAATCCAGCGCCCAGGAAATGTCTGATTCAGGTAATTGCGCACGTGAATCGCGAAGTGCGCTGGTGCTCTATCCTGCTGTATAACAACAGTGCCTTTGATACCATTTTCTTCCAGTTGAGGCACCGACCACTCATTAAGCATCTCCAGGTAAGAATGCCCATTAATATCCTAAAACCGTCAGAAAACACTGATTTGGGGGTACGCCCACTTCCGGACTACACTGTACAGTAGAAAAAGCTGCATTTTCGAGGGAAAATTCCGTCGTGAAAGAAGTGCCCGGGAAATTCCCGCAATTGAACACACACAGCATCAGAAGTAAATGCTTCAACAATAAAACCATTTATTTTACGTTGGAAAATATTTAATTTCATTTAAGACATTTTGAAACGCTTACTTTATAAAATATGAATTATATCTTTAATTGTTTTAAATTAATTGTCTGGCAAGAACCGTCTTGCAACAAGTGCTCGGAAAATCTCCGTAATTAAACGCATAAAGTATCGGAAGTGAACTTCAGCAAAACATGTGGCGAACGTCACTGAGGCTTCTGGGATGATTTGATCTACATTTATTCTTCGTCCTTTAGATCATTAGACGAATATTTCACCTCCATCAGCTCTGACCGTCCCTCGTCTCCACTTGGAGTCTATCTGCCCCTGGTGTACCACACATACTAAGGGTACAACTTTCGGTCTTTTAAGTTTAAATTTTCAAGGTACAAGCACGAGACATACTGAATTTTCTGTATCCTTTTTGGTGGCATACCAACGTAAAATTTCAAAATGGCGTGTTTTTTGCAAAATAGCTGTTATACACGTTACAACGCGCAATTTTCGGTCTATCAAGTTGAAATTTTGAGAGTAGCAGCACGTGACATTCTAAATTTGCTGTGTAGATTTTCTCGACGATCCAATGTAACTTTCAAAATAGCAGCCTTTTTTTTTTTTTTTTCAAAACCGTGAATAGAAAATTGTTGCAAGTTATGACAATGATAATCTTGAAATGTAATTCACATTTTAACACTTTTATCCCAAAGATATTGAAATATTTCAAAAAAAAAAAACCCATATGGGCCTAGGTGGGTTGGGCTTTTTCAAACTTTTTCAAAAAACCGGGTTTTTTCAAACTGGTAATACCCTTGTATCTTAAATTTAGGAGTCTAGGGTTCGTATTGTAAAATCATTACAAGTACCTTTAGAATATGAGTGCTTATGAAAGATGGTGCGTTATTTCTGCATTCGGGGGACCCAAAATTGTTTTGAGGAGAAACGAATAGTTGTTATGGAAGGGCAATAATGTGTAAGTAATCTGTGAAGTAAATAGAATATAAATGTTGTCGGGATAGGCCCAAAGTAGCTAAAGAAAAAGAAAGAAAAAAAAACCGGATACCGATTAAAACAAGACGTTAGTAAATTCCGGTAAAGGTTTGCGTCGACGCAACGTAAAATTTTAGTAAAATTTGCGGTACTTATCATACAGATGCATTCCTGCCGTGCTGAAAACAGAAGCCTTTCCCGATCTATACAAACCGTGAAGGTAAATATAAACTTCTCATTAAACACCTAACCTAACGTAAGCAAAGATCAAGCTACATTTAGTAAACAGTATCAATGTTTAGAAAAAAATTTGCTCCCCCAAAAGTAGAACTTATACTAACATAGATTATATTTAAAGGGGCTACAAGATATACAGTGTGTCCCAAAAGTAGGTATACAGACGTGCATCTATTAAGTATGACATTTTAATTAATTAAGATAATGAATTTATTTGCGACGGTTGTTTCCGAGCTTAAGGTAAAAGTGAAAATGTCATGACCGATCAGAACGTGACTGTATACCTACTTTTGGGCCACTCTGTAATTGTTGAAAAAGTACAATTCCTTCATGATTTGCGAATAAATACGGTGTCCGCTGCGTAAAATTTACAGTAGACAAGGCAAAGGAACCTGAACCTGTGCTAATTGGTCACTATAATGGACGAACGCTATCTAAGCAAGTCAAGGCAGGTCCAAGCTACTGGATCCGCGCATTAGCATGGGGTGCATCCAAAGGTAGCAGGCGCGTCAGTGATGATGAGTTTGCGCATAATCAAAAGTTGTAACAACATACCGGTAGTGATTTTTGCAGTGATACGAGTTCCTATAACAATTGTAAAGGTTTCACACTACTGACACTACACTTTTAAACGTAAAAGTGCAGCTTCTGTACACTGTGCAGAAGTATTCACTAGTGGAAGGTAGATATCTAATACAACCTTATGTAAATGGGACATTGTTATGTCGGCCAGCTCAAATCTTTTGGAGTACGGTAAGGATTTCGAGTGGTGTCCCTAAACTTATCCTTCACCGAAAAAGACTGATCTTACGTTGATGGCCGCCCAGAATGACAGACATATGAAACTGTTTTCAGCGTAGTATTACTGATTAATTGTTGTTATTCGTATCATATATCTTATCCACAATGCTTCTGTTTCATTTCCTCCTTCATTTGTAATTGTTATTCAGAAATATTTCTTCATCATTAAATACATAACCTGCAACTGTTTTACTGCGTAAAAGTAGTGCCTTTACACTGTTTATTGTTGTAAAATCCGTACTGTTCAGAAATAATGAAAACAATGAATCCTTACCGTATTCTTCTTTCTTAGTTTTTCCAACTACTATTATGAACAACCCCCGAATAAAGTGTTATGTTAATAATTAAAGGAGGTAGGCGGATTGAGGGTGGAGCTCCCAGTAACATGTCGTTGCACTTCTACGTCCAGCTGTAAGAAAAACGTTTCGCTGCTAAATGGGGGGGGGGGACCCTAAACGTTAATGGCTTTCTTTTCTTAATCCTGATTAGTTTCAGGTCAAGTTTTTATTTCGGTAATTTCGTTCAATGAATCGATTCATAGGAAACTTGTTCCTCTTAGCAGTTTCGTTCAATATCAGCAGGAACCAGTTCCTCACGAATCGAATCGGTTAGAAATCATAGTGGTTCAGACTATAATGTTTCTACAATTATTTTCAACATTGTCATACTCAAATGCTGACAGGGGCCGCGGTGGCTCAGTGGTAGAGCGTACACCTCTGGTGCTTGGGGTCCCGGGTTCGATCCCAGCCCCCGCCAAATGAACTTTGTGGTGGACAAACACCATGTGCGTGGGTTTTCTCGGGGTTATCCCGTTTCCTCCCACTTTCTTCTTTCCACCATTCCATTCATCACTCATCATCACCGTCTCCTTTAGCCTAACCGGCATAACCGTGGAACGTAAAACTCAAAGATTTCATTTTATTTTTTTTCAAATGCTGACATTTAGGGTCGTGCTAACTTCCCACCGTAAGATACTTCTAAATTTATCAAAACTTGAAGTATGCAATGTATTAAATAGTAACAGAAAAAAACTACATCAAAAACCACCACACTTTCAGGCTGCTACAAATGGAACCAAACGAAATATATACATGATGTGGGGGGAAGGGCTATCCCCCTATTACAATATGAAAAATTCAGAACTGATATACTCTGCAAACTGCACAAAACTATATACTTAAAAGAAAAAACTCCCTGACCTAAACTTATCTTGCAATTATTATTATTATTAAGTATTCTGCCTTTTGGCAGGTCCTGGGACTAATTTTTCAATTTAAGATTTGGGCCTGGAAATGTTTCTTGCACGTTCCTAGATCATCAGCTTCCTCTTTTAACTCCCAATATTTTCTTCTATTTCTCAAATCATTGGTCAACTATGTTCTTCCTATTCCACGCTTCCTTTCCACTTTTCCGTCTGTGGTGGTGTGAAGAAGACAATTTCTTTGCATGATACGCGTATGTTCAATCCAATGTGTCCTACGAAGGATGGTGGTTGGAAGTGTCCTTTTTCCTCCTATCCGTTTTAAAACATTTTCGTTTGTTATTCTTTCTGTCCATTTTATCTTCTCCATTTTCCTCCAACACCACATTTCGAAGCTCTCCAAATATTTCTTCTCTAACTTCCGTAATGTCCAAGTCCATGAACCATACAGTCCCATGCTCCATATACAGAATTTGACCAATTTCTTCCTAAGTTCATATTAAGGCTGCTAGTTAAGAGTGATCTGTTCTTGTTGAATGGTTGTTTAGCTATGGCAATTCTTGACGTAATCTCTTTGATGATTGATTTTGACTTGATCTCTCGTCAAAATACTTCAGATACTTAAAATTGTCGACCTCTTCAAGGTTCTCTTTGTTCTACTCTTATCCTTACGAGCGTGTTTCCACGGGATATTCTGATGACTTTCCACTTTTCGATGTTAATTTCCATTCCATACAGTTTTCCAGTGTCAACTATTTTGTCAATCATCTCCTATAGTCCTCCTTCGGTTATAACCATATCATCTGCATACCTGATATTGTTAATGATCTGTCCTCCAGTCTTGAAATCTCCAATTCCCATTAATGCTTTCTTCATTAAACATTCACTGTACATGTTGAATAATTGGGGCGACATACTACTGTATATCCTTGTCTGACTCCTCTTGCAATCTCCACTCTATTGATTTCTCCTTCATTCAAGTGCAGTTTCACTCGTTGTCCTATGTACCCAGGGTTGGCCCCACCTGAAAAAAAAAAAAACACTTTAAAACTCACCTGCGTTTTTGAGCTTTTTGTTAGTATATTATTGGTACAATTAAGGTGATCACATTGAAAGTGATTTTTATCAGATTTTGAACTTTCCTTGGGCGAATTAAATGATTTCACGTCAAAGTATACAAAAGTTCTGAATACACTGAACGGATAAAAAAAGCTTACCATAGCTTCAGATAATTATAGAACAAATTAATGTATGGTTTGTGTTATAGCCTATTTGAAGTAAAGTATGTAATTTTATATTATAGAAAATACTTTCCGTAAATAGTGTGTTCGGCGTCGCCGGGTTGACGTTATTCCTTATACATTTGACGAGTTTAAGGTGGGGTTGCCAGATTTTGTAAACGAAAAACCGGGACACCAACCTCAGGCTATAAATGAGGTCAGGTTTTCTACTCATTTAGTCAGAATCAATTACCCGTCTTTTCCTGGTTACTATTGACAATTTTACAGTTCATGCATACACAGTTATCACAAATGAAGTCCTACCAGGGATGTACAAAGAATGTGAAAAGATAACTTAAGAGCTACCTGGCGTCCCTTCCGATTTGCTGTGTTTAACAGGTCCTAAATATTATGCCAATTACGACACACCCTCCCATTTATGAGTGAAGAGATACTTTTCTCTTTGTTGCTTCATCAACTGAGTCAGAAACACTATCCTAATAGAAATATAAATTTAGCATTTAGCGAGAAAAAATACATTTACGCTAAATTCAGAACGATAAACAAAAACTAAACCTCTTGAAAGACTTACGCGGGCTTTCCAAAAGTTCTGCAGAAAACAAAATCTAATATCAAAATTAAACACACAAGACACATAACTTTGTGTGTGTAACTGTCACTTCTTGTGCAAGAGTAAGTTGTTACGGAATTTTAGCATCAAAATTACTGAAAATTTTATCAGATAAAGAAAAAATGTAAATCCAAAATTATTGAATGCGTGCATAGAAATATTTATCCATAGATGGGAAAATATATTAAAGACAACCAGGGTTGATTGATTTAAATCAGTATGATTTAAATCACTTGATTTTTTTAAAATAAAAATCGTTGATTTAAATCAAATTTCGAAATAAAATAATTTAAAGTAAAAATAAGTAAAATCTCGTTTCTGTTCTGTTATTTCGGTTACGAAAGTTAATAATCATAATACAATGAGACTCAAATGTACAGTGTGTATAGCATAGTATGGAAACGTGTCATGCACAGGATGATTAGGGAAAATCCCGTTTTGAACGGGTAACGGAGTAATCCTGCTTTCTTCTCTTCGTAACAATGGGTTTGAGTTTTTAAATCGTTAACTATTTCAACGGGGAAATCATCATCGACATTTAAAACAAAAATCCTTTCGTTTGCGCGTCTGCTTGTTTTTGTTCCCAAATAATAGGACGTATTTAGAGGGGTTGTATCCCCTCTCCGATTTATTTTATAAGATTTATAACTTTAGGCGAAATTTATGTATTTCGTGCCTCAAGCTAGTTCCAATTTTTTTTAAAAATATGCCCCTACCAAATATCAGTAACTTTTTTTTTTTTTTTTTTTTAAGTGTCATTTTGATAAACGTTGCTATACTTTTTCCTTAATGCTTCACCTTTTAAATTTTATTACCTATTTTTATTCTATTAAAAATCGAATCTTCATTATTCGATTAAAAAATACCAAAAACCCTTTTACTTCGGTTTTTTTTTTTTTTAAGACTAGAGGCTTTGTAGAACATGTTACATATGGTTTCACGAATTTCTGCGTCGAGACATAGTGTGTGATGACATCATAAATTTAAAAAGATATTTTTTGTTATGCCTATTATTATTTTTTGGCGGGCTTACATTTTACATTCAAAAGACTGAAATTTTGCACACTCGTGCAGTGCACCCCTTAGTATTTTTCAGATGTTTTCAGATCTCTGCGTGAAAACAGGAGGTCCAGAGGGGAAATGTTAAAAAAAAGGATATTTTTTTTTAACAAAATAGCTTTTCTCGCGATTCGGATGGCGACATATGAATTGTACGGTTTGAAAGGCTGTTCTATTCTGAAGAGAATGGTGTACGAACCATGATCCTAGGATAAATAGGGATGTTTCAGGAAACTGTTACCTGAGATCCTGTTTATACGCGAATCTGGGGTATTTAGGGAATATTATTTTTTGTAGGCTTACTTTTGCACCTAGAAGATTTTGCACCTAAATTTTTCACATTTATTCAATGCACCCCTTAGTATTTTTCAGTGTTTTAGATCTCTACCTTAAAACGGGGGGTTGGTCCAGAGGGTTAAAAAGTAAAAAAGGGTATTTTAAACAGAAAATACCTTTTTTCGTGATTTTTCCGCCCCAGATACAAGATGGAAACATTTGAATGGTACGATTGAAAATCTTTTTTATTCTGAAGAGAATAATGTACAAATCACGACCGTAGGATAAATAGGAATGTCTGAGGAAATTTTTATATTACATGCGGATTATCTGGGGCATTGTGGGGATGTTCTTAGCTCATTGTTAAATATTTTCCCCGCTCTTACTATTCAAGATAGCTTGAAAGTTTATACACACATTTAGTACACCCCTTAATATTTCCCAGTTGATTTTGAGATATGTGCGTTAACATAAGGGAGTCCAGTGGGGATCAAAATTTGAAAAAAAAAAAAAAAATCAGAAAAATTCCATTTTCTCTCAAATTTCGCGCTTCAGGGACATGATAAGGAAATGAACATGTTACCGTTTCAAAGGCTGTTCTACTCTGAAGAGAATGAGGTATGAACCATGATTCTAGGAAAATAGGGATGATGTAGTTGCTTGACTGAAAATCTCTAATTTACCCTTTTAAAAAAGCCATAATTTAAAAGGGTTAAGAAACATTGTTTGAGATTGGTATAGGTTAACAATTGGGGATTAATTCAAAATTCAACCCTAATACTTTCACTTAAATGGCATGATTAGCATTTAATACTAATTCCTAATGCTTTTTCTTCAGTTCGCAACTTGTAATTTACGAGGAGAAAGATTTGTTTTAAATCAAAAAAATCAACAAAAATGATTTTTTTTAAAAAAAAAATCATGATTTTTTTCCACCCTGAAGACAACTCAGTCCTCAGAAGAAATTGTGCCTAAGAAGAAGGCAGACAGGATGGAGTAGACAATTGACATGCAGCGAGTGAGAGCAGAATCTCAATTGTTGATTAAAGTTCCAATAATGAAGCAGTTCTGCACTGCCGACTGAAATATAAAATAACTAGCAGTTGAAGCCCGTCACAAGAAAAAATATGTTCTTTTTCTATTGAAAGTGATATTCAAAAAATTGTCCCCTCCTTTCTCCCCTCTGGAAGAGAAACAACCCACAGGACATAAGAATGGATATGATTTCAAACTCCCTGTTGTTTGTTTAGTAAAATTAATTTCCTCCCGAATCTTCCGGAAAGTAGGTGAGACATACTAGTTCTTGCAAGTTGATTTTTTTTTTCAATCTGAATAAGGAAAACCGGAACAAACAGGCGTCCCGAAAGCCTTTTTCGGGACAGTTAATAAGTGCTAGTTTAAGGCCATAGGTGCCTGTACCACCAATAAATATGTAAATACATTAGTAAAAATAGTATTATTCCATACATTTGATGGTAACACAAGTATTCAGTAAAATTTGGTTTTCCAACAACAGTAGTTTAGTTCAGTCATTAGTTGCTACTCTTCAAATAAGCATTCTGTAGAGTCAACACCAGTAATAGGGTAAAAATTCTTGTCAAATTTAAGAAGCTTAACGCTCGGAGTTCCGAAGACTATGTAACGCTGCTGTTTGAAGTGCTGAATTTAAATTCCGTACTACTGGAAGTGTCGATGTACAGTAAAGAAAGCTGCATTTTCGGGGAAAACCAATCGTGTAAGAAGTGCTCGGGAAACTCCTGCAACTGAACGCACAAAGCATCGGAAGTGAATACTTCAACAGTAGAACTATTTATTTAAGCTGGAAGATATTTAATTTCATTTAAGACATTTTGAAACATTTACTTTACAAAATATGAATTATCTCTTTGTTAATTGTTTTAAATTCATTTTCGAGAAAGAACCGTCTGGCTAGTGGTAGGGAAATTCCCGTAATTGAACGCGCAAAGTATCGGAAGTGAACTTCAGAAATAAAACCATTTATTTTACGCTGGAAAATATTTGCCATATAAGGCATTTTGAAACATTTATATTATAATACATGAATTAAATCTTTGTTTTAAATTAATATATTTGGTATTCATATTTGGCGAACGTTACTTAAGGCTCCTGGAATGACTCGATCCATATTTGTTCGTTTGTCTGCCTCTACCACACACATTACAGGGTACAACTTTCGGTCTTCTAAGTTTAAATTTTCAAGGTACAAGCACGAGACGCACTAAATTTCTTGTATAGACTTTGGCGGCATACCAACGTAAAATTTTAAAATGGCGATCTTTTTTTCTTCTTCTTCTTCTTCAAAATAGCAGGTATCCACACTACAAAGCACCATCTTTGGTCTTTTAAATAGAAATTTTCAGAGTAGAACCACGAGACACTCTTAAATTATGGCGGCTATCCAATGTAAAATTTCCAAAACAGTAGTGAACAGAAAATTGTTGCAAGTCGCGACAATGACAGTCTTGAAATATAAATCACATTTTAACACTTTTACCCCAAAGACATTGAAATATTTCGAAAAAATCTAATTAAACTCGAAAAACCCAGGTGTTTTTTTTTTTTTTTTTTTCAAAAATACCCGGTTTTTTTCAAACCCTGTATGTATAGGTTTTGAATGAGTCTTCGATCTCTCCAGTTGACTCCGATTTCTTTAAGTATTTTCAGAAGTTTCGTCCAATTGACTCAATCGAAAGCTTTTCGCCAGTCGATAAAGCTCAAACACAACTCTATCTCTAGATCAAGAATTCTTTCTGATATAATTCTCATCAATCCAATAGCATCTCTGGTGCCTTTTCCTTTCCGGAATCCTAATTGATCTTACTTTCCAGCCACCTGTTTAGTATGCGTGCAATAATTTTTCCAGTGTGGGAAATCAGGCTAATGTTTCTGTGATCGCTGCACTTCTTTACTTGCTTTTTCTTGGTCAATGCAATCATTGTAACATCAAGAAAATCCTTTGGCTAATCTCCACTCAGGCAGATCTTGTTAATAAGTGAAGTCAGTACTTTCATTGCGTTGTCTCCTAACCCCTTGAGGAAATCTACTGGTATGTTGTCTTTCAGTGGCATTTCTCCTTCGCATGTCTTTGCTTGTACTACTTCACTTTTCAATATGCTGAGTCCTTTTTTATCATCCACCTCTTCCTCTGCTTCAGTCGCAGTATCTGTAGGGCGGATCTTCTGATCATACAGATCTTTTATGTATCTCTCCCGAATTCTGAGGATTCTTTGATGGTCAGTGATTACATTTCCTTGTTGATCTTCGATGCCAAATGTTCGAATACTTTTGTTAGCTTTCCCTCCTAATTCTTGTGCTTTCTAGTAAATCAGATCGTATCTGCCGCGCCATTGAAGTTCCATTATTTCTTCACGTCTGCTCCATGGTTTTTCTTTGGCTTTGTCCGTCTCTCTTCTCAATTAATTGTTCAGGCTTCTGTATTCCTTGATGTCGTGTGTGTGTGTTTTTTTTTTTTTTTTTCACCCTTTCTCCATCTTATTAAGCATCGCTTCAGTTATCCGTGGTTTTGCCGCCATATCCATGGTCCATACAGCCACACCAACAAAACCATTTCCAAATCTCATCAACGAGTACAGCTCTTAAAGTATATGATCCTGGATTACCTATTATATACGGCCTGCCAAAGATACATAGAGCAGATATTCCTATTAGGGCTATTATGTCAGGCCAACACCATCCCACGTGTAAATTGGCTAAATGGCTTGTTAATTATTTTAAGTGTTTGAATATTCCCCTTACTTATTGCGTAAAAATAGTTTCGAGGTTAAACAACAAATACGTAATTTAGTCAATGCAAATAACATTAAAATGGCATCAGTTGGTGTAGTTGACATGTATCCGTCCATTCCTTTGCAGTTAGTTTTTGAATCAGTAACTCGTAACATCTTGTACAGCAAAAACCTTAGTACTCCAGAAATGAATGGCATTCTCAATCTTCTTGAATGTTGCCTAGAGTATAATATTTTCTCATTTGAAAGTAATATATATCATGAAGTGAAAGGTTTGGCTATGGAAAACCCTTATTACCGTAGTTAGCAAATCTAGTACTTCATATGGTTGAAAGTAGTGTTTTGAAAGAACGGAAACTTGATACAGATCGATATTATTGATATGTTGATGTACTTTTCTTGTACAAGAATGATTCACAACTGGATATCTTATAAAAAGAATTGAACAAAATTCACAGCAATTTGAGATTCACTGTTGAGAAAGAGAAGAACGGCAGTTTTATTTAATATAAAAACGCATAACAATAAATTCATCACAAACGCACAACCTTTACACAGTAACATTCATTATAAATCTTCACATTCAGCAGGTACCAAAGCAAACATTTGGAATAATTTCTGTTTTCCGTACCATACACGTCTTACTTGCTTAAAAACAGATTTACAGACAGAAATTGAACACCTGATGAAACTGGGAAGTTTGAATGGGTATTATTCTTAAATAAATTGGTATAATCAGGTTAAAAGGAATTTAAGTTCGGATAAAGCTGAAAGCGACATAAAAGATAAAAAAAATGGATTTGCTTACCTGTTTTTCCCAGATTGACAGCTGCATTAAATGGAATGTATACACAATACAGTTTTCTTGTAGTTTTAAACCTCCCAAAACTTTTGAAAAGAACATGACCCAATTTAAAAGTTATTACACGGATTCTGCTGAAAAATCGGGTTTTTTATGAAATAAAATGCAGTTGCCAAGAGAGTTACATAGGCAAAACGACCAAAAATCCAAGTAAAGAAGCATATCTATCAGGGATTCAAAAGCAGAAAATCCGATGCCAGATTTATCGAAACATTTAAAAGAAACGCAGCGCAGGATAAAAGGTTCAAAAAATTTATTTGGAGCAAGAATGAAGTACAGAGACTGGTTTTTGAAAATTTATTTATTCATTTAAAAAAAAATAAATAAAATAAATTAAATTTAGACTAGGCATGGTTGGGTGACGAATAGGAGGCGGTAATTGCAAAATTGGCTGACAATAAAAAGAATAACATCAGTTGGCAACCTTCCAACAAGGAGCAATAAAAGCGCACAGATTGACGTGCACTGTATTTTAGATCACATCAACTTTATCTGGAGATCACTGACGTACTTGACAACGTGTTTTCGTACAACACAGATCGTCCCTTGATAAGTCCGTTCCATTTTTATTCCTTGATGTTTTTGTTCTTTTTCTTCCTTTCCACCTCCGTGATCAAGACTCCAGGGGAGAGTCGAAAGAAAGTTCAGGAATTACAGAAATCTATAAGTAGAATGATAAAACATACGTATTGAAAGAAAATTACAGATGAGTCAGTATATTATTATTATTATTGCAATGTGTGCTATACACTAAATAAGTAACTGTAAAATTTGCACCTCCGTACCAAGAATCGAACCAGGTTCTAAGGTGTACTGTACCGACTCGTTAAATACTCCGTGAACAACCGTACATTCCATCACTTGAGGTTGGTTTTGTCTACATCACAGAACAGTTCTGGTAGTTTAGGAAGGGAGGGCTTAGTAGTTCAGGGATTACATCTTGTAGGAGGGTTCCTTTTGTCGACTCCAGGCCAAGTGAGTTGTGAACAACATTGTGTCGTGTCATATTTATTTCTGAAATCTTTTTCCTTTTGCATTCTCATTCCACATTCTTTTGCAGCCATTCAGTTTAATTAATTATCCGTTTCGTTTGGCGTAAAAGGCGCGATCGTGAGACGATTAATGTTCTAGTTTGGTTATGGTCGCTTGGATATCAGTCGAGATAACAATGGCTTCACGCATTAAGAGAAAACTTATAGAACGGAGGAAAGTTAAAAATCATTGACTGAATCAGATGTAGTTACTGATTTGTGCAGGAAATTAGTAAAGAGTGATGACATGGATGAACGTCAGTCAGATTATGAGCAGGTTCATTTGTTGCATCTTTTAATCGTTAGTCTATACCTTAAAGAAGGGCTTTTATCAAGTTCATCAAACTAAATTAAAAGATTTTTCCAGCTAGGTCTTGGAATGTAAGTATCAAGGTTGTGAAAAACTTTTTTTTTTTAAGCCCAGCCTAGTGGTTTTATTAAATTTTGTACGTGCATTTGAAATCATGTTCCTACATAAAATACCATTTACATATTCATGTCCTACTACACGATGAAACTTCTGAATTTCTTTGTCGCACAAAGGAAATCCTTGAAGTCACATCTGCGTTTCGTAGGAAACTTTACACTTTGATGTTCTCTTATATTTCGATTTCTAGAAAGAAGAAAGTAGATAATTTTGTAGAGCAACGTAACAAAGAGATAAGTAATTCTATATAAACAGAATATGAATAAAAATATTCTACTACATTCAGGATTCAAATAGTAATAGATTCCTTTACTTTCCATCAAAATACTGTAGGCATATACTGAGATAGCACCTCAAGATCAAAAATCAGATTTTTTTTAAAGGCTCTATGAAATGGACTTTTTTTTTTTTTTTTTTTTTTTTGTAAGGATTGAAATGTTGGAAACCTTTCTTTTAAAAATAGATCTCGTTCCCAGTTCCCAATTTTGTTTCTTACGATAAATCGTATGATTAATGGACCTTTGTAACATACGAAGCTTGTACTAAACTTTACGTCTTTACATACTTCATCAGATACAAAAAAAAGGTAGTTTTTCAATTATCTTTTTAATGCTACTTTTTTTTCCATTTTTATATGTGTAATTATAAAATTGTATTGTTAAGAAAATAGAAGTAGATCTTTAGTAATTTCATTTTTGTAAGTGAAGCATTGAGTAGTGTCTGATTTAAATTAAGGTATTAAAAAAAAAATTGTTCATTTGTAATTAAAATTGTTATAAGAGAAGATTTTGTGTCGTTTCTCATGCAGCTCATTTTCGTTTGTAAGTGTGTAATTATCCAATTCTGGTGCTGAGAAATATATCTTTAGTAATTTCATTTTTTTAAGTGAAGCGTTTTCGATTTGTAATTAACTGACATTTGGAAAGTGACATTTTATTATTGGTTTGTAGTGATACAAAAAAAAAAAAACTAATTCTGAAACTAGTTATGTACTAAGAAACACGATAAAAGAATGTAAGTGTACTCCCATTAAGATTATAACTTTAATCCAGTTTTGAAGTAGGATTTCTGGACGTGGGTTTTACCACAAAAAAAAGTGGTGTGTTTGGACTGGAGTAAGTTGTCAGCCCTGGTAAATGTTGTATTCTAAATTTCAAGTTCATTACAGCATAGTGCAGTGATGTTAATAAAATTCAGAAAAAAAAAATATATATTTTTAACTACATTACATTTGCGGTAATGTTTATAACGCGTGTATAAAGTGTATTCCCTTCCCAAGTATCTGCGTTATAATAAGTTTCTACGGTATTCAGTTTAGTAAGAATTTATGTAATACAGCTGCCATATGGAATAGACATCATGAGTTTATTTCAGTTAAATTTACAATGATTAATGTTCGAGTTCATTTTAATACTTTAATATCAAAATTTCATTCGAATTTCAAACTTCCACACTTTCTCGATATGGACCCCTTTTAAAATTCTGTCATATCTGTGACCATACACCCACATGTGCGATGTGAAATATTACTATAATTTCATTCAAAATAATTTTTCTTGTTATCTATTAGTTTCCTCCTGGCTGAGCGGTTAGCGTACACGCCTTTTCTTTGAACCCATGGGAGACTCAGGTTCAAAATCCGACGATTCATCTGGTTCGAATCCTACGCTAAGCTGTAGGTCCACGTTTTATGTAGCCTCATTGCTGAAAGAGACGCTAGGCTCAAATCAAATCTTGTTCTGCCCCCCCCCCCCCCAAAAAAAAACGCATCTTCCAAGTATACCAGAAACCACACTAATTGTCAATTATATTCAACACTTTTAAATGTTAATTGACTGCTAAAGCTGTAGCCAAGTGACATGATATTTTTTAACTCAATCCACGCGTGGGAATTAAAACAAGAAATTAAATTTATTTTTTAAAAAAATAAGAGATAATTAAACCTTATTTCTGGATTTGTACATAGCACAAACTTAATCTTCGCGACATCAATTCATGAGGCAGACCATATATTCGAATATGATCTGGCAACATTGATCCGCACTGCGTTTTTGAAGTTTTCAGTTTAGAAAGATATGCTTTGAAAGGATAAGTTAATAGAACAGTACAATTAGTCTTAAAAGACACACAACGACACTGAATTGGAGTGGAAACTGTGATAGTGTTAGTGGCCATTATTTAACCCTTTGTGGTCATGGAATGTACATATGTTATATGTCATACACACCAGGAATTAACCGCCATAAAAACTGTATAATTGTCCAATGTGGACTTGCGTGGTAACTGATATTGAAATATTACGATAACGTCTCATGGAGTTTAGTTCAAGGAAGCGATTGGATTTATTTAAAAGTGTTACATTTAATTGAAATTAGTCTGGATTCTGAAATACTCGGGGGGGAGGGTCTCTTTCTCTCTTTGACAAGAACAGATCATGTTAAATGGAATTAGTGATAGTTTTAGTTCACATTCACAGGATTATGGCATGACAGAGATGACCGAAATATAATGAAAAGAGAATCTTAAACAAGAACAGTGTTCGTAGTGTAAAGTAGTAGTTTTTGTCGCAGAAGAGTAAAACAGTTTTAAGTGACTGAAAAATGGAGAGAGGTGTGACCAGGTGTTATTTCTGTAGAATATATTGTCATTGTTGGATTCATAGACCATGGCAAAGTAATAAATAGTCGGTTAAGGCGGCGCAGGAGTGTGGATCAAGAGCTTGGGGTAAACTTGGATGTTAAACTTTTCTCATTGTATATGTAGGATCTTGGCATAATCGTTCAACGTAAATGACAGATACAGTGTAAATGTAGCTTTACCGACTGAAGCTTCACAAGTACATTAAAGTTTAATTTATTGAATTAAAAATAGAAAACTCCATAAGAAAAAGGTAGTCGTTGAATAGAGACGCAAAATACATTAATGTTACAAGATTTCATATCGATTCTTTGAGTTTAACGTCCCACGTTTATTATTATGCCTGTTAGACTAAAAGAAAAAGTGGCAGGAAACGGGAGTACCCCGAGAAAACCGACAAGCATGGTGTTGTCCACCACAAACTTACTTAGATGGGAATCGAAGCATGGACCCCTCGCACCAGAGGTAAGCGCTCTGCCACTGACCCACTGTGCTCCTTTCATATCGATTCATTTAAAAAATGAACCTTGAGTTTGGTGGTCGCTGAGAGAAGTTTCTTTATAGTGTGTATGTAAAAGTGTTCTTATATCTGATCATTATTAAATAAGTTTTTAGAGTGAGTGTCATGACTAATGTTTTTTTCTTCATTCTTACAGAATAGTTATTGATACTTTGAAGGACGTAGATGGAGATCGCAAATGCTACAGATTAGTTGGTGGTGTCTTGGTGGAACGGACAGTAAAAGAAGTTTTGCCGGCGTTACTTACAAACAAAGAACAGGTAACCTATTCTAGATGGTGTAAATTCTCGTTTCTTTGATCTTGATAACAACACTAACATCACTTTGGGGTATCTAGTTCTAAATGTAAAATGTTAAAGGATGGCATCCCTCACTAAGGACATTTCAAAAATATCTTACGTCCAAAGAAGCCTTGGAAACCTGAGCTATTGGGCAGACAATTTGTTTACCATTACTATTATCAAGTATTCTGCCTGTTGAGACTCGATCTTCAGCTTCCTCTTTTAACTCCCATTTTTCTTTTTCCTATTCCTCGCTTCCCTTCGATAGCAGGATGAATAAGACAATTTCTTCTGAAGATGTGTCCAATGCAGTTGGTCTTCCTACGAAGGATGTTGGCTAAAAGCGTCTTCTCTCCTACCAGTTTTAAAACATCATCTTTGTTACTATCTTTTCATTTTATCTCTTCCATCTTTCTCCAACATTACATTTTCAAGCTCTCTAAATATTTCTTCTCTAACTTCCGTAGCTTCCAAGTCTCTGAACCATACAGTCCAATACTCCGTATATAACACTTATCAACTTCTTCCTTAGTTCAGTATTGAGCCTGCTATTCAAGAGTGAGTGATCTTTTCTTGTTGAATGCTTCTTTTGCCATGGCAACTCTTCTTCTTATCTCTTTGGTGCAGTAAGCGTCTCTCGTCAAAATACTTCCCAAATACTTGAAATTATCGACCCCTTCAAGTTCTCTTCGTTCTACTCTGATCCGTAAGGGCGTGTTTCCACGGAATATTCTCATGACTCGACTTTTCTATGTTCATTTCCATTCTATGTAGTTTCCCAGAGTTATCTATTTTGTCAATCATCATTAGTCCTCCTTCACTTCTAGCTATAATAACCGTATCATCTGCATACCTGATCTTCTTAATGATCTGCCCTCCAATCTTGAAATCTCCAATTCCAATTAATGATTCCTTCATTAAACATTGCTGTTAATATTGACTAATCGTGGCAACAATACTACATCCTTGTCTTGACTCCTGTTTTCTAGTTTTGTTTAGGAGACAAGGAATGATAATGCCATCTACAACGTCTGCTGTGCCGATATTCTAAAACTTTTTTTGTTTTAAATTAACTTCATTTTTTTAAAGCTGTTTTAGATTGTTATACTGCTTCCTTTGGTAGATAAAATCCCACCAAGATCTTGTCTGTTTCTTGTGTGTTGAAGTCTAGCGTCCCTTTTCAGCACAGAGGCTACTGAGGTGTGAACCTACAGTTTGAGGTGGAATCCGAACCACTTGTCTCCTGCTAGATATGAAACCTAGAAGTACGTGTATCAAACGTGCATGCGCTGGTCACTAGACCTGTGGGTAGGTACTACCTAAATATTTTCGTATCTCATAAGAGTTTGCATTTCAACATTATTTATTTGTTTTTTAACTAGTGTCTTTGTTCGTGTGAAAGAAAGTAAAAGATATAATTATGTCCAGAAACTGGGAAGAATATGGATTTTTAAAGTTAACATATTTTTGATATTATGCATTTAGGAGGGGGTAAAATAGAGAGAAGAAATTCTATTCTATATTAACACTTGAATGGGGAGCGAGTCTTTAGACACATAGAAGACGACGGTGAATTGGGGAATGCGTCTAGGGATGCTAGTTTTAGAATCTGTTACAACATAGCTCTATTATCTAGTGAGTCACCTTGGTGGTCAACGAAATAGACAGAGGGTCCTTATTAAGCGGGTTAAGCTTCGTTCCGGTATTAGCCGAGAGGTCTACACAGTGGCTGAAATGCAGAGGATCTTACAGACTGAAAATCCGTGAATAAAGTTTCTAATTACAGTTCGAGCTCTCAAAATCAATAGTTGTAAGAAGGCACGATGAGAGCTTGGCATGAAGTGAAAAATAAATTTCTGCAAGATGGTAGCTATTTATTGTTGGATTAAATTCGCGAAGAGCTTTCCAATATCAACAATGAATGGCTGCGTACATATTTACGAGTTTTCATAATTGGATGTGTCAGATCAGACCTACTTAATTACACAGGTGGGCGTTAGTGAGTTGATGGGATGAAACCGGTAGGTCGTAGTGTTAGCAAAAAATATTGACCTGAAATTTGCAGCCAAACGTTTTCTTTTACGACTAGAAAATATGCCAAGGAGCAATAAAATCTGCTTTTTATATTAGTACTCCGCTGTATTTTATTTATTATGTTTTCAAATTGTCAACAGAGAAGTTCTCCCAAATACAAAGTTGTAAGAGCCCTGTCTTATTTTTACTTTTTACGCCTCTAGCTCAGTAATCTTCAACTGCTGATCTGTGTGACTGTTTTGCTGGTCCGCATGAGAAAATGTGCCGATTTCAGTTACATTACCCTGGTATAAGCAAGTAGACACCCGAAAACAACTTGTGATAATTATTAAGTACCAGTATATATAGAAGGAACCATTCGTAATGCTGTTTTTAGTTTTTTGTGAAGCTCCCTTTAACAGCATGTTACTTCAGTACTACGTGACATGGTATGCAATAAGTCATTAATAACATCATGTAACGATATCTTTGGCCGCACATTGCATCAAGTAACTATCGTTTGTTTCCAGGTATGTTAGGTCGTTTATGAAATTTGTAGAAGATGGTTTAACATTTTCTGTGGGATTTATATCCGGAGATTGTCAGGTCTACAATGGGCTTGCAATTCTATGTTGCCTCTTCCTACAGATGATTAGTTTTGCCCTATGAGATAGTGCCTTGTCATTCATGAATTGCGTGACGTCATATCCAATTTCATGTATCATAACATTGATGTGGTCATTACAAACAAACAACAGAAAAAAAGGTTACTACGACTGCCTTTCAAAATTCGCACTCCCCCCCCCCCCCCCCCATACCATGATATTGCTCCTCTTAATGTGTCTGAGGAAGACTATATTACATAGCCGAAACTAAAACACAGTTATATATACTGTTTTGGTCAGTTGGAGTTTTATTAGCAGTTTTGTGTGTGTGTGTGTGTGTATATATATATATATATATATATATATATATATATATATATATATATATATATATATATATATATATATATACCCTCCATTCCAAAAGAAACCGAATGTTTTAAAAAAACAAAAAAAGCAATGAACATTTTGGAACAAATCATTTTTATTAATCAATGTATTCCCCTTCTGCATCGATACACATATTTGCACGCTCCAACAAGTTGTCAAACGACTTCTCCATGTCCTTTATTGGAATGGTCTTTAGGATGGCGGTTGTCGCCTTCTCAATGGCATCAATCGATGCGTGCCACTTTTCTTTCATCGCCAAATGCAGTTTCGGGAACAGATAGAAATCGCACGGAGCGAGATCTGGTGAATAGGGCGGATGATGCAACCGAATAATGTGATTTTTGACCAAAAATTCAGTTACAAGTCGCGAACGATGTGATGGTGCATTATCGTCCAAAAGAGTCCAACTGCCGATTTCGCGATATTCGGGCCGAATACGACGAATTCTTGCCAGCAAACGCTTCATGACGCCCAAGTAAAACTCTCCAGTGATTGTCTGGCCGGGCTGAACAAATTCTTTGTGGATAATTCCTTTTCAATCGTAAAAACAAATCAGCATCACCTTAACTTTTGACTTCACCAAGCGACTTTTTTTGGGTGTTCCTTCATCCGGCGCTCTCCATTCAGCACTTTGCCGCTTTGTTTCGGGCTCATATTCAAAACACCACGTCTCGTCACCAGTTACAATCGATTTCAAGAAGTTTCGATCCTGCCGAGCACTTTTAACGATGTCTTTGCAATGCGCAATTCGATCAACTTTTTGGTCTTCGGTGAGTTTGTGTGGTACAAACCGCGAATTAACCTTCTTAAGGCCCAAAACTTCGGTCAAAATGCGGTATGCGGTTGTTTGAGGAATGCCTAATTCCATTTCAATAACTTTCACCGACGATTTTTTGTTATGTTTGATGAATTGACGCACTTTTTCGATGTTTTCTTCCGATAATCCGGTTCTGGGACGGCCTGATCTTTCGTCATCATCCAGCGTCTCTCTACCCGATTTGAATCGCCTGAACCACTCGTAAACTTGCGTACGGGATAGACACTCATCACCATATGCATTTTGTAGCATTTGGTGCGTTTCACTAAAAGTTTTACCCAGTTTAACACAAAACTCAATTGCAGCTCGTTGTTTGAAACTCATTTTCCGACCGATGTACACAACACACTGACAGTTGAAACGCAATAACTTTGTTGCCGTGCATCCAAATGTCATGACATTTATACCAGTTGTCAATGAGGGACTACGCCATCTACCGATAAAATATTACAACAGATGGCACTAGTGGTACTATTTGTTTTCAAAAGTTCGGTTTCTTTTGGAATGGAGGGTGTATATATATTTAGTGTCAGTAATTTCAATGAGATTGTATTTTTGTTTTCTGTTTTCAGCTGAAGAAAGTAATAGAAACTTTGGAAACGCAGCTAGCGAACAAAGGCCAGGAAATCAACGAATATAAAGAGAAACACAACATTAGGATTCGAGGGCAGGATGACATCACGTCACCTCCACAATCAGAGAAAGAACAACGGTCATCTACGTCAAGTCAGGGAGTCTTGGTTTCCAACAAATCCTAGAACCATGCTTTACTCTGAAGAAATACAAAAGACGTTTTTTTTTTTTTTTTTTTTTTTTTAAGTTAACAAAGACTGTTGTTGCATATTTTGGGATGTAAGTAATAGGGACGGCATGATCTCTCATCCGACTTTGATTGTCACTTGTTTAGTGACTATATTCAAGGTGCAGCACAGTTTCGTAGTTTCCAGAAGAAAATATGTCTAATCTGCTCAGAATTTTTCTTAAAGAAACGTTTGCTACTAATGAAAGCATTTAGGTGAAATAAATTGGTACTGTTTTTTCTCAACGGAATTAATACCGAAAAATCGAAGATGTAGGTTTATGATAGTGTTTGAAGTACTATCGTTAAAGAAAAAGAAAATTCATTTCTTTTAACATACTAGTACGGATTAAGTAACAAGTTTATAAAGGAAAAATAGTACTGTGAAATAAATGTTGGTCTGTCTGATGCTTATTTGTAATAAGTCAGAATGTGGAAATTATTCTGTATCATAATAGCTAGAACAGTTGTACACTGTGTTCATGCACGCTTTATATTAATAGGGTATTAAGTTTATTAAAGTTAGTTCACATATGTAAAACATCAGGTGTAATACTGAACTTCGATATTTTTCTAGGTTCCTTGGTTATATCTCCACGTTTTACGATATTCGCAACTACCAAAGCATTGTTTTTAAAAATTATCTGTAATCTAAATTAAAGGAAAAATTGAAATTAAAATGTATATATATGCTAGTTTGGCTCAGGCTTAATTGAAAGTATGATTTTCACATCTTTTTGTTTGATCTAGTACGTCAGTCGTTCTGGAATCTTCTCGCCGTCTAACATATTCATGTATCACTTTATAATCTAATGTACTAAGATCTGTTCGCTTTGTGAAAATATGAAGGAAAATAATGTTCAGCTTTTTCTCAGTAAAATTAATAGTTTTATAAATATTGTGAATTGCTCTGCATTTTCGTATTTGCTATAGTTTCTGTATATTATATGGAACTTAATTTAATTAATGTACATTAATTCTTTTTGTTTTCTTTTCGAGATTGAATAAGAATTTTAGTAAAACTGTTATTTTTGTTTCTTTGTGTGAAGCTTTTTTTTTTTCTGTATGAGTGTATAAAATTGGTCATTAAGAGCCTGGCTTACTGAAAATTATACAAAGTTTACCATTTTTTTTTTTTTTTTTTTTTTATAAGTGAAAGGGGAGATAATAAAATGAAACTTACCACGATCATAGATAATGTTATTCTACAACAGAAAATATAAACTTGAAGAATTTTCATTGTTGCGATTCATAGAAATTACAGTGTTGCCAGAATAACATCTTAAAAATCTAAGACAGTGACTAGAAAGGAACAAACTCAACTGCATTTAATTACGTATCATGTTGTCTTGGTATCCTGTGAACTACTTTTAAAATAAAGTTGTATTTAGTTTGTAATAAAGAAAATAGTCTTAACATACAATTATTAAAATTAAATAATAATGTTATTTAATTAGTAGTTCACAGGATACCAAAACACCATGATAACGTAATCAAATGCAGTTGAGTTCGTTCCGCTAGTCGCTACCTTAACTTAGATTTTAGAGGAAATGTTATTCTTGCAACACTGTAATTTCTATGGATGGCAACACTGAAAATTCTTCAGATTCATATTTTCTGTTGTAAAATAACATTATCTATGTGGTAAGTAGCATTTCATTATCTCCTTTCACTTATGAAAAACAAGCAAAAGAAAAATGGAAAATTTTGTATTATTTTTAGGCTCTTAACTTAGGATTAACAGGCAGTTTTTGAAAATGATACAATATTATTAGTGTAAAACGGAAAAAGATTTTGTCCAAAGATAAAACATGTAACAATTAATAAATCTCATTGAGCTGAACAGAATGGTATCGTTGACAGGGTGTCTATCGGTCACGAAAAAGTCACGAAATTTAGCTTTTGGGTCACGATTTTTTTTAACTACAAATGTAAGTACATATTGGAAAATGTTGTTTTATAAAACGTCAAAATTCACCACCAAAAATGTCTATGGTTGGCTTTAGACGCTACCAAATCGCTAGTAAAGTACGTTTCTATCGCATGAATGAAAATTCGGCCTAATTTGCACCCAAATTCGCTCTTGAGAATGTTAGGAAATTCTGTGATTTGGTAAAAGAAAAGGTCACGAAATTTTATTTTGGAATTTTAGTAGACACCCTGCTGGAGTGCAAAACCTCATGCATAATTTTCGAGAAAATTTTTGCAAAAAAAGAGATCTTTTTTAAAACCAAAAAATAAAAATGGTGCTGTACTAAAGTCACACCACCTGTTTAGATGAAACTGATCCTGAAGCATGCCTTCAACCTTTTGATTATCATTACCAAGATGAAAGTACACAGTATAGTCAATGAGATGTAACCCAAAATTATTAACTCGTAAATTTTAATTTCTGTTTAAACCAAAATATTGCAAAGTTGATGCCAACCGCTAGGTCATATAGAGCTGAACAGAATGGCATTCTCATGCGTAGTTTTCGAGATAAACTTAATTTTTATGGTGCTAAAAAGTATGTCATTCCTTAACTATAAATATTGATAATTTCTATTCAGTTGCAACTGTTCATTTGTTTATGTACTTGCGTATTGCATGTGTAAAAACACCACACAATTAACTAGGAGAAGCCAAAATAAGTAAAGAGGAGAAAGATTTGTGTTATGTATGTAATACTGCGGATAATAAAAAATGATCGTGTAAGGTGGTTGGTTTATCTAAAGGTATTTGGGTAAGCCAAAAGGAAGATATGGAAAGGGGCATAATAAAAAAAGCGGAATTTTTGGAGAGATGGATAGTAATTAATTTGATTCCCACATGGCAGGACCCAATTGTTTTCTTTAGGTTCTGCGGCAATAAGCCTTTTGATCTTGGATGAAATTTCAGTGTTGCCTGTCATTGTCATGTGATGTCTTAACATTGGTAATGGTCAGTGCTACCTGTCGAGAAAGTTGGGCAGCAGTTTTATTGTCTGTATGAAAACAACTTTCTTCTGAAAAAGTATGCAATAACTGTTAAAATTTAATCAGTGGCTTGCAGCTTTTGAGAGACTGATTCGATATACCATTAGGTCAGTCCTTTCGTTATGTAAAAGTTTTCTTTTATTATGATAAAGTGACCAAGTATTCCGTTGTAGGTGGCTAAGTCTCTCTCTGAACGACTATATTGGGTGTCCTCTACCTATTATATTGAAGCTTGCTTTTTTTATTTATTTATTATTATTATGGGTCAGGTAATTCTTTCCGCTCTGAAGAGGGAATGGTTATTTAACATTAACTAACTCTCTCACTCTATGGCTTATGGAACCCGAAGGTTCAATACCGCGTTCACAAAAGCTCTCCACTGACTTCTATCCTTAACCAACTGGATCCAGTTTCTACTTCATATTCCTATCTCTGCAAGATCCATCTTAATATTGTCCTCCCATCTAGGCGTAGGTCTTCCTAATGGTCATTTCCGATTGGCCTTCCAGTAAGGACTTTGAAAGCGTTTCTACTTCCTTCCATCCTAGCTACATGACCTGCCCACCCTAAGCCTCTTAGATTTGATGACCCTAACAATGTTTGGTAAAATTATTTAACATTAGGAGTTTAAAATCGAACCTTAAAACAGCTTATTAGTTCCATGTGCTCTGCCCAGATTATATTTATAAAAAAGAGATTTTCGTCTCATAGTTCTGTACTCTCTCTTGAGTCATCTAATTTTGTCCATTTTGGCACCCGCTTCCAGAGTCTAAATTTTATTTTTTTCGGGGAAAGTTTGTGACGATTTTGGTTCTATCTGGTAAACTCATGGCAAGCTTTGTTGGTTTGGAGCTTAGAGTTCCTTTTACCAGCGAGGTTATCAGAGACGTGGACAGATAGCTGAACGTAATATCCGAACCACACGAGCTTCTATTGGTAATTGAACCTGGGTCTCCCGCAAAGAATGCGTGTATTCTAAACATATAGTCCCGAGAAGCTCTATGTGATTCAAAATGTGTAACTGAAGACAGTTATGTAACATGGAAAAAAGTGAATGAAATCATGGATTATTGGAGGAAGAACTCATTCACCTACCCCAAGATATGGGATATCTACGTAATATAAACTGTTTATGTATTACAAAAATTCAGATAACTATACACATTTCAAATTTGAAAAGTAGTAATATATCATGGGTATCCTCGTTTTTGGAAGTGAAGTTTTTGACACGTTCTAGTTTAGTGTATTGGCTCGAATATACTACAATATTATATATATATATTTCTTGAGCGCCCGAAGGGGAGGGCAGGGTGGGGCTCGGGCCCCCCTCTGGCCCACGAAAATGTATACGTAATATAGCAACCATGGAAATTGCTCCCCTCCTCTAGAAAATTTTCTTCGGGGCCCCCGCGTGTCATATAAATCAAAAGATTTGAGATAATGAGAAAAGGTTGGCTGAATTATAATGACACGCAAGGGCGCCGTCTTATACGTATATTCAGAGTAATGTTATAATGTTCATCATTAGTGTATAATTATTGTTTGGTACTAGCACAAGACTAAGTAATTCATCGGGTTTCAAAACTATTTATTTACAAGTATACAAAGACGGGTTATAGATGAAATGATACATACACTCACCAAGTTTCTAATACATTCTACAAATGTTCAAGTGTGCGCCCTTGGTCACTCTGCACACATCCAAACAGTAATCCAGTTCTGTCCATACGTTTACCAGCATGTTTCCCTCACAGCAGCACTCCAGTTCTTGCAGCGTTGTTGGCATTAGGAGTATATAAACATTGTCCTTAAAGTTATCCCACAGCACGTGATCACACGGCGTAAGATTGGCGACCTGCAGAGGGGGGTGGGTGATCGAAACAAATTAATCATTTAGGCTAATCCTGTATTTTATTGTATTCCAAATATAGGAAATTTGAGTTTAGAAGGTAAGCATGTGAGAACGGTAGAAGTTGATTAAGAATTTTTTTTTTCCTTCCAAACCTGACTATAAATGATTGTGTTTTCGGTGTCAGTGATCAAGGAAAATGTACTTAATTAACCATGGAGATTTAGGAAAACCAGTGACAAGAAGAGATACGACTGAATTGTGTGATCTAGAAAGACTCAGCTACGACTGCTAAGAAAGTAAAAATTGCACATTTTCTCAGTGCAACACGACAATAAAAACTCTCATAAACTAAGGTGGAATGAGAATCAAGTTAAGTGGGTTCGAGGCAAAATGGCGTCGGGACAGGAAGAACTGTCGCGTGCTACAGTTTAATACGCTTTTTTTATTTCCATACAAGCGTTGTTTTGTAGTTCTTTTTTATGTGTGATGCAAATTTTAATAAGTATGGATAATTCTGACGTTACTTATATTCATTTTTACAACAATTTAGCAGTATAACAAATAGTTGAACATACGCAATTTCAGGCAATATGCCTGCACCATTTTGGTTTGCAACTTAGATTGTGTCCATGACAATTATGGTGCATATCAATTTTGTTAATACATTTTTTTACTTTTTTTAAGCAACTTATAATGTAATAGTTGACATAGTTAATGGCTGCGGCATTGAATACATATGAAACCAGAAATGTGGTTCTAGAACAAAAACAACTAAATGATATTAAGCCTGCCTGAAAAGTGTTTGACTGTAAATCACGTGAGAAATGTCAGTTACGTACTTATCTTTACAAAGTCATTCCTTATTCTTGGTGAAGGCCCAACGCTAAAGCCCCCATGGGCTCTTTCCAGCATACGAAGACAAAAGCAACAATGCATACTCAAGTGCAAGTGTAACGCAAGCGATTCACAAGTAGTTTCGTATTTACCACATCCAGGAAAACCCATAACTGTAAGAACTGAAGAAATTATTTGAGTTCATTAACAGGTGAGACGTGATCTCAGATCACTACTCAAATCACTTCCAGGGCCGGATATTAGCCGATCGGCCCCCAAGCTAGTGTGTACCCTACTGTCAGCGTTAGGGCCGTAACTTGTAGGGGGGCAACTGCCTCCCCCAGGGAAGCTCTCGCCGTTCGAGGGGGGGGGCACTTTAAGACAAAATTTTCTTACTCCATATACTATACGAACATAAAATTATAACTGAAGCATCAAACAAGTTCACTACATTACCTAAAAACAGCACACAAAATGTAAAACAAAAATGAGTCGTGGGCCTATTTCAGTAAGAAATGTTATACTATTTAGGAGCCTTAGAAATAATATTTATTCGTATTGCTTTTAGATTTGTCAAAATTGTGTCCTTAATTAATTTCTCATGTATGGAACGGGCTCAGGGGCGTGCGGGAGGGACCATAAAGAGTAAGAGAAAGATGGAAAGAGGGGGGCCCAAATACACGTATTAATGCCTGACCCCCAAAAAGGTTAAGTTACAGCGCTGGTCAGCGTGTGAAGTATGTACACCACATTGCAGTGTATAAATAACGCCAAATTTCATGTTTTACGGAGAACACCAGTAATTATTGTAATAAAACTACACAACCCAAAGTGTTAGGGTTTTAATTTAAGACACTGGACTTTACTTTTACTAGTTTTTACCTTATTTCCTATGGTAGTTAAGAAAACTAAAACCTAAAGTTTGAGAGAGAATGAAACGAAAACAAGTTTTTTTTTATTATTATTATTATTATTATTATTATTATTATTATTTCTCAGACTGTCCTCTCCAACAACAGTGTCAATTGATAAGAACAGCATAACACGTTGCCTCTTGTTTTACCTGTCTTAACAACAGTATTGTAACACGAGACAGTCAAACCACGTGTTCCGTGCATAATGCTTCCTTATTATTCAAGGACAGGACGTGACTTTCGCTTGTGTCTACATTATATGAGCATAACCTTCATGTTTACAAATGTGTCGGGCGTTCCAAGATTTTACAGGAAAGCGTTTGCCTTGTGTTGTTTATTTACTTTTTTAAAAAAGTTTCTACATATCGTTCATGCAAGTAATTCCTAATTCCATTTCAAGATCTTATATCTCTCTAAACATTCGTGGGATTTCTAGTGATAGTAACCGTAATCTTTTACGTAGTTTTATCCTTCAAACAGCACCTGAATTTATATCAACACAAGAGATAGTTTTTCAGAATTATGACTTCCTCCCTAGGTATCAAGCCTATGTGAACGTGGGTCCGCCGAGGCACTGCAATATTATGTTAACGAGGTGTCGAGATTAAGAATGGTGTGTATCTCACATCAACCAGGGGTATCTCCGTAACTTGCGACGATCTTACTCCGATTAGGCTACCATTTATACCCCAAGTGCAGGAGGCACTTATTTTCACGGTTATTGGTTACAGTGTGGTTCAAATAATAGAAATGGAAGAGAACAGTTTTATAATGAAGAAATGTTATCATTGTGCACACACAGCAGTCATAGCTCGTCCAGTGTCGAAGAGAAATTGAGGTATCGAAGCAGCTTGTTAGCGTGTGTTTGTTGTATGATTTTAAAGTAGACCTGTCAGTTACCACATCAAGTCTCCTCATATGCCAGGCATTTTTGGAAAATGCACTCAACACACGCACTGCCAGATATTGCTTCCAGAAATTCCGTTCGGGAAATATGAGCCTTTCGGATGAACCTCGCAGTGGACAACTACGTGTGTTGAATGATGAAGCCTGAGGGCAACCATCGAGGAAGATAGTGGTCTAATTTGTGATTAACTTGCAGAAATGGCGTATGTTTCCACTGAAACAGTCAGGCTGCACCTATATGGGATAGGGAATTCATAAAGGTAAAGCGCGTGTGTATCCCAAATTGTCGGCAGTCAACAAGGAACGAGGGACTTCCTATTTGTCCTTGCTCACTCGGCATCTAAATACAATTCATATTTGATCGTTTACTCACTGATGATGAAAAGCGGGTCCTCTATGACACTCCCAAGCGTACCAGACATTGGTTGTCGCCATGTGACCCTCTTCCTTACATTTCAAGACTACCTCTGCACTCACGAAAGTGGCGGAATTGTGGGCAAGTGGTGCATTACGAACTTCTTCCACCTGGTCAGACCTCTACTCTCAGCAGTTAGAAAGAGTGCGTTGAGGCAGAAGGAACCGGCCTTGGTGAATCACAAGGGTGTGCTGTTCCTGTAGGATAATGCCAAGCCACATGTGGCAAAGAGGATACGGGAGACACTGTACCATGCAACATATTTACCGGACTTTGCGCCAACAGATTACCACCTGGATCATTTACTCGACAACCACCTACGTAAGAGATCCTTCGCAAAATGAGGGAGACCTACGGAACACACTCATGGACTTCTTTTCATACATAACCTCCGAGTTTTATCACCAAGGTATTGTGTAGCTGCAAGAACGTTGGCAACAGTAGTTGAATGTTGATGGAAGTTATTTAGAAACATAAAGGTACAGGAATAAGTAAAATAACTGACGTGTCGCTTTAAGAGCCTGCCTTACTAAAAATAATACAAAATTTACAATTTGTCTTTTGCTTGTTTGTTCATCAGTGAAAGGAGATAATGAAATGCAAGTCACCACAATCATAGATGATGCTATTCTACAACAGAAAATATGAACCTGAGGAATGTTCAGTGTTGTCATCCATAGAAATTACAGTGTTTCCAGAAAAACAATTTCCCTAAAATGTAAGTTAAGGCAGCGAGTAGAGTAACAAACTCAACTGTATTTGGTTACGTATCATATTGTTTTTGTTTCCTGTGAACTACTTTTTAAATAATAGTTGTATTTAGTTTGTAATAAACAAAATAGTTTTAACATACAGTTATTAAAACTAAATAATAATGTTAATTCAAAAGTAGTTCACAAGAAACCAAAACAACATGACACGTAATCAAATGCAGTTTAGTTCATTCCTTTACTCGCTGTCTTAACTTAGATTTTAGGGAAATTGTTTTTCTGGCAACACTGTAATTTCTATGGATTGCAACACTGAACATTCTTCAGGTTCATATTTTCTGTTGTAGAATAGCATTATCTATGATTGTGGTAACTTGCATTTCATTATCTCCTTTGATGAATAATCAAGCAAAAGAAAATGGTAAATTTCGTATTATTTTTAGTAAGGCAGGCTCTTAATCTGACACTTTTTGAAAATAACTCTATTATCGTTATGTTCAAAATTTAGGAAGGTTTCCATTGTAGGAAAGATTAATGACAAATACTTTTTTTAATGTTTGTGTTCAATATTATTTTAAAATAAAGAAATTAGAAGCAAAAAAAAACTTAATTTGGCTGAAATTTCGAAAATTACCAATTCTGTTGAAAAGGGTATTTTTCTAGACCAGGAGGGAGTTCTGTAGTTCAACGAAGAACTGAGACCTTTACATTACTGACGAAGTATTGAGAGATCATTCACAAACAAAACATTTAATCAAACATTTCTTACATATGCAGACTCCATATAAATAAAGCAAACAATGGAAATTATCTATCAAAAGCGACAAATTGGAACACGATCATAATGAAAATCATGTCTTGTAGTAGGAACAGACGGATAGCGTGTAAGAAATCGGTACCAAATAGTTTCGCTTGGTTTTGGCTACACTGCCACTCGTTTGTGCGGTGTTCTATTGTTTCATATTGTATTGTATTCTGTGCCACTGCTTAGTTTAGAAGTCGTCCAAACTTATTTTTTAAAACAAGCAATATTAGAAGAAACCAAATCACCTGCACTAACTACAGTCCGGTGTCTAGCCCAAAAATTTAGGGGGACCCTGAAGAAGTTAGGGGGCCCGATCTAACCATATTATAGTTCATCACCATATAGTTCATTTGCAAGCCTGCCGTGACAATTTTAGGAGGGGCCCGCCCCCTAGACCCCCGTGGATACGGCCCTGAATAACTATCTGATTCCAAAAATCGGCCGAAAAATTTATGTTATCAAGATTTAGCCGGACTACATCTCTAATGATTAGTAAGATACAATATATTGAAAATTTATTTTATAATAAAAACACCATATTTCACGTTTCGACATATATATAAACGTTTCGACAGAACAAATTCAAAACTTATGACTTGATACTGTTTTGATTTACATAGACGCATCTAAATATACAGATTCTTCAGTGAGAGTTGCAACATTAATTCCACCATAAAACATAACTCTGAAGTATAAATTGCCTTTATCATTATCGATTTTTGAAGCAGAAGCTTTTGCTATCCGCCAGGCTTTATTATTGGTGCCGTATATATCAAACAGCATAATTTAATTGTTTCTTGCATTTGTATATATTCTCTCGGTGTATAATCTTCTCTACGAGCATTGAAGAATATTCATTGGAATACAAAAGTAACATGAACCCTTTTAAATACTATAAAACATCAAGAAAAGAAATTCTCTATATATTTCTATTTTATGCGCTCCCACACAGGACTAGAATATGGGTACCTTATTGATACCACTGCAAAAAGTGCATGTAAAGACGGAAAACCAAGTTATATAAAAAAAATTTATCAAAGCTATTTCTATATTATAGATCGACACTTCAATTGCAATATCACGATGGCAACAAAATAGCAGATATAACCCAGGACACTTTCACTCGAAACAGTTGGAAACCGTTCCCATAAACCCAGAGACTGTACATAACAGTGTTGAATTCAGACATTTTCACCCGGGGAGAATGCCAACTCCTCAGGGGGGAGGGTTGTTTTTCTGTATTTTTGCAAGAAAGCAGCATATTTAACAATTCCATTCACATGTACATCTTACCTAATATTGAGACTAATTGCTGATAAATATTGAATGTGAGATTATAATTTTTAAAAAAATCATTTAATTTTATCTAAAACATTAAATAAAGACTGCCAAAAATATTTTAGACTAAACTTTAACTGCTATTTACAGTAGCTAACTTTGTTATTATTTCTCATACTCAGTAGTTACTGATTGTTACTAATGTAGAAGTTTTTAAAAAGATTTAAATTAACTCAAATATTTTTTGTCCTAAAACAAACATGCATAGGAAAATCTTATCAAAAAGTTATCATTCCTTCTCACACTTCTGATTCTAAATCAAGCATATTAGCCTTGGTTTCTGCACTGCAATAGTTTAGTTTACGAAATCTTCAGTAGGATTAGTGCTGTGTTGTGGAAAATCAGCGCTTGGCGCGAGACTGAGGGCACCCTCGTATATACGAGTGAGGTAGACAGAGCAGCCGCGAAAGATGAGAAAATTTTAAAAAGTAAACCCTGCTTTTCCTTGATTTTGAACACTTTTTATTAATTTTTTCCTTTCATTTTATATATGTGCTCGTGCCCACATGTGCACATGTGTTTAATTCCTCTTCTTTTCTTTCCTTCTTTTCTTTTTTTCCCTCCCGAATTTTGCACCGCTTACTTCGGCGTCCGGGGTCGTCGCCCCGCTTGCCCCTCCCCCATGGCATTGCACTGAGAAGAGGATCTTCATCACCTTCAATAGCAATCTTTCACTTATATACTACTATTATATTGATAAATTCTATATAAATCTCTAACCCAGGAGGGATAACTGTTCCTTCCTGATCCCTCTAAATGACGCCCTCTGAATCTCACCCTTTAACTGACTTATTTTTAATTAAAGAAAGGTGTGTTTACTTTAACAATCGTAAAACACATTTACGTCTGTTACTTAAGATGCGAGAAATGGGATTTAGGCGCTCTATTTCAAATAATGCAAGAACTGTACATTTTCAAGAACTGAAGTCTGCTGACATCAGAGATCATATGAAATGATCGAAAGATCTTCTCTATCTTTCCTTTCCTATCTCAATCTGTGCTAGTGCTACCTACTAATATATAATATAGGGCGAGAGTATAGTACCTACTAAAATACAAACCTTTCTTCAACAGTTAACAATTTCATGTTCTGCCAAACTCGGTCATAGAGTTAAAAATACAAGTTTTATTGACTATTTGGTATTCTATCTTAGATGTTGCATGTTTAATATTTATATAGAATGGGTCTGCGTCATTTATATGTATATTGAGAGATCGGATTTCGTCTGCATGTGCACGGAAAGAAAAGCAAATAATTGGGTGAAGTAATTTCTACATTTTGTGACTGAATTATTTTGAGTTTCTCCGGGAGGAATGAATTTTCTTCGGGGGAGATCCCCCCGGGCTACCCCCTGAATTCATCCCTGGTACATAATTGGTCAAGAAAAGAAATAATCACATATTATAGAATACTTTTTGGTACCGCACTTACTCCAGCTAAATTATTCCAAATCAAGAAAAAGGATACTTACCATTGTTGGGTATAAAGGTACAGGTACACTTAACCACATTTTAGTTGAATGTAGCTTCTTACAACAAAATAGATTCATATTTCTTCAAAATTTAAATCAAATTCTTGGTATGAGTTCCTTTTGTTACAAATATATCATGGCAACTTATAATTGGAAAGCAAGCATGATTCAATTTCTTCTTCTCAATGGTATAAATTTATAAAAAAATTAATTAATAGAAATAAAAAAAACTATCTTGAAAAATATAAGAAGAAATATTAATTCTTTGAATAATAATAATAATAATAATAATAATAATAATAATAATAATAATAATAATAATAATAATAATAAAGCTTGTTATGTTCAATACTGTTGAAGAAGAGAATTCTTTACTGAGATAGAAAACTTGATGAAGATGTCTAAATGTGCTACTCGAAATATTCCTTCACCAGAAGAAGATGGGAATCTACATGGAAACAATTGTTTGAGACTACAGCCTACTAAGACTATTTCTAAGTAAGAGGAGTCCAGCGGTGACCTTGGCAGGGATAACACCTCCCGAAGTGTGATCAAGAAGAGGAAGTGGTTAAAGTGAAAAGTGCTCATTATACATACAATTCACACAATTACAATTATTCATAAACACATTTACACTCACCCACAATAATCCTACTCATCAAAAATTCACGTATTTTCACTTTGTACCGTACCAACACATTACACCCTGACAAACTGGGTAGCTGGCCCTCTTCGTCCCGTTGGACCCCCTTCTCGATTTAGACTATAATACTTACCGATTATGACAATCTTATATTTTTCCCGATTTTGACTTTATGCTTCTCAACTTTCATGAACAGGTCACATTGAATTTAATTTTCTTATAACTTCTATTAATTAACTACTATACATGACAGGCACTTCGACTCTTAAGTCGGCCAATCATTGCAAATGGCGGTGTTAGCCATTTGTATTTTTTTTTCTTTTTTAGTAAACACAATTTTACACACAGAACAATTATACATAAGTAAGTCAATAAGTTTACATTTGTTGCACATAAAACCATAGATGTTGGTGCAGTGAAATTTTTAAAACACCAATTAAGGTGAAGAAGAAAGAAAGAAAGAAAGTCGGAGGAACCCTCTGTAACACTGTTAATAGTGAAGAAGAAAATAAAGAAAATAAATTAGCAAAAATGACTCTGATGGAGTTTTTCGGCTGTGCATTTATGGCATTTGGCCCACCACTTGCTATATTCATACTTACAATTGCAAAAGACCCGATTCGAATAATAATGTTGGTAGTTAGTGCCTTTTTCTGGTTACTCTCACTGCTCTTATCATCTTTGTTGTGGTTTCTGGTGGTGCAGTTGAAGAATACGTTGGTGTTTGGTTTGGTATTTTCCGTCTTACTTCAAGAATTGTTCCGATTCCTTTTATATAAATTACTTCAGAGAGCCGAAGGAGGTTTGAAAAAGGTTACCGATATAGATAAGCAAATAACACGCAACAAACATATTCTCGCATACGTCTGTGGTTTGGGTTTTGGAGTAATGAGTGGGGCATTCTCATTGGTGAACGTCTTAGCTGATGCAGTAGGACCTGGAACAATAGGATTAAAAGGTGAATCAGAGATGTTCTTCATAACATCTGCAGCAACTACTCTGTGTTTCATTTTATTACATACATTTTGGGGAGTCATCTTCTTTTCAGCCGCAGATAACAAAAATTATATGTTGTTAAATTGGGTTGTTGCCAGTCATATAGTAGTTTCGTGTTTGACGTTGTTAAATAGGAAGACGTACTTAGGCTCTTTGCTATCAATGTACGTCATCTTATTAATAACAGCTGGAATCGCATTTTACGTTGCTGGTGGAACTGTTAAAAGTTTAAAAGCATGTTTGAAACGTAAACAAGATACATTAGTTATTTCTGGTTAGTATGGAGCCATACTATAGAAGGAAAATGTAATCATCTTAGCAAACTTGTGTGAAGATAACAAGAGGAGTGGAAGGTATAGAAGATTTGAGTGTTCAAATTTCGTGCAAAGACAAAATAAGTAAACAAGTTTTCAAGTGACCATTTTGTTTAGTTAATTAAAAATATATATGTAAAAGGACCATTTAATTTACTATTATTATTTTCAAATACTGGTGTTTGCAATACTTAAACATTTTCTTTGGGTTAAGTTCCAAAGATGGTCATCCGTTTCTAGCATTTTTTTTTTTAATTTACAGAGAAGAAATAGATAATTTACTCGTTTGTGTGCTTGCTAATATGTAAGGAGAACGGAAGTTTTGTTTATATTTCTTTATAAGCGGCTATAAACATGGAATTATTTGGCAAGCGGTGGGAACTACTTCGTGCAAGGTTACCGTATGGTTGAATTGTGGGAAAGTAACGAGACTTTGTGTTCTGAATATGGTTGCAAATGTACAGAGACGCTCCTATTGGTATCCTTACACAGAGACGAGAATTTACACTCTATTAATTTTAGCAAAATGGGTCCAAATTTCCGTAACCCTAAACTAACCAGACCCTACCCGATCCTATTTATCCCTACCTTACTCTACTCTACCCTCCCTGCTCTATTATACCCTTTTAAAGTGGTTCTAAAAATTGATGATTTTTAAATTTTTGTAGGTGTTATTTACGTATTTTGTCGAAAATCAGGCGGATGACCAACTTCGGAATAAATGCTTTTTTTCTTTTACTCCATCTGTATTTAACATCATACAAGCAACAGAGATGTCCTGACCAAAAATGCACTTATAATTTTATAAAGTTATGCCCTATTAACTGTTTTTTTCTATTATTATTATTATTATTATTATTATTATTATTATTATTATTATTATTATTATTATTTCACTTTAAAATGTGAAGACTTGTTTCGTAAAACGTACGCAGAATACGTAAAACGTACGTATTTAAACAAAAGTTTTAAATGAGTTAGCTCTTTTGTCATCGTTCCAGTTTAGATGGGCATTTATTCCGAAGTTGGTCGTCCGCCTGGTTTTCGACAAAGGCGTAATAACAGCTACGAAAATTTAAAAATCATCAATTTTTAGGACTGCTTTAGAATAATATAATTAGTGATGTCAACCGGCTCGGTTGCGAGGAGCCATCGGCTCGGCTCAGGTGAGCCATCGGTTCCAACCGACTCAGTTGCGATGAACCATCGACTCGGTTCGGTTCGGCTCAGGTGAGCCATCAGCTCGAGCCGGCTCAGTTGGGTGAGCTGTTAGCTCAGCTCACTTCTCGGCTCGGTGGTGACAGTCGTGGGCCGAGTCGCTCGAACTGTTGACAACACTAGATTAAAGTTACTAACTACGTGCTACGAAATGTTAAAACAAAAGCCCAATTTTCGAAGTTGGATTACGTCAAGATAAACAAAATGTTTTATATTTAAGATTGTAGTAACTGATTTGTTAATCAATCTCTTAAATCAGTGGGCACCAGTTGGATCTCTGTTTTAAATATCATTCAAGAAAATAATTAAATAATAGTACAAATATGTAAAAGTTCGAGTACGCCTACAACTATTATTGTTAAGGTTGTGTAACAGCATCTATGTAGTTTTTTTTAAAAGCATCCTTTGTGTTTATCTAGACTTGTTTTGTTTTATTACTTCCATCTATTTATCAATAAGTGAAAAAATATTTCTAAGCGAACTTATATTTTTTTTTCTTTGTTGTTAATCAGACGATGTTACGCCCAACCGGCTCGGCTCGGCTTGTTTCACCTGAGTCATCGGCTCAGTTGCGATGAGCCATCGGCTCGGTTCGTCTCGGCTCAGGTGAGCCATCGGCTCGGTTCGGCTCAGATCAGGTGAGCCATTGGCTCGGTTGGGGTGAGCCATCTTCTCTGCTCGTTCGGCCCAAATGAGGCGAGGGCTCGAGCCGGCTCGGTTTGGTGAGCTGTTGGCTCGGCTCACATCTCGGCTCTGCTCGGTGGTGACTGAGCCGTGAGCCGAGCCGCTCGAGCCGTTGACAACACTAGATATAATAGCGTAGGTTAACCTTACTCGAAATAGTTCCCTCCCCTTGCCAAATAGTTTCATGCTTATAACTGCTTGTAAAGGAAAATAAACACAACTTCCCCTCTCCTTGCATACTAAGCATACAAACGAGTTAATTATCCATTTCTTCCCGGTAAATTTTCAAATTTTGCTAGAAACGGACACCAACTTGGAACTTAGCCCTTTAGATGTAACTTTTACAGATATATCTAAACAAAAAGTAACAAACTACGCAGTTTTTTTAAATGTATATTGCATTGTTTGATGCAAAATTATTATTCAGAAACGGACGAGAAGGGTATGAATTAAACAGAGCCGTGCCGTGGGAAATCAGCGCCCGGAGCGAGAGTAGCTATACGACGGCGCCCCCGTACATATGAGTGAGGTCGACAGACCAGCCGCAAATCGCCATTCTTGGCGCGAAGCGTAAGAAAATTTTCAAAAATAAACCTTGCTTTTCCTTGATTTTGAGCACTTTTTATTACTTTTTAACCTTCCATTTTATATATGTGCACATGTATTTTTTCAACATGGGTAAAATTTTCCTCACGAATTTTGCGCTCCCTTGCTTTGGCGCCCGGACCGTCCGCCCCCTCGCCCTACTCCCTGCTGCACGGCAGTGGGATTAAACATTCCATGAAAATAATTGATTACTGTGAAAGACCAGTGTTTTTTTTCATGGGATACGTAATACTAGCACTTTTTTTTTTTTTTTTTTTTTTTTTTTTGCAAAATTACACTCTCGAGCCACTTTTAATTTTGTATTTATGAAATGATTTTTAGTTTAAAACCGGGTTGAAATTGCATTAAAAATGACCTGAATCAATAGGTAACAGCACGTGCTAATTTCTTTCAATTGTTTAGGTTTTGATACATTTGCAGCCAATCAAAACGCGCAGTAACAATATATTCATGGTGTGTTGTTCTCCAGAGAAAAAACAAACGCTGTGAAAGACCTTAGTGCAGGGGTGTAGCCAGCAGGTTTATGTAGGAGGGGCCCGTCGTTTTTGAGGGGGGGGGCAGCTACAAAGCCAAAAGAAATTATATGTAAACTTTGTTATTTTTAAGTGACTGAAGCGAGGTAATCTTACAATGATGTTTTAAAAGCTGGTCATTGGGGGGGGGGGCAGGAAACCATTTGGGGGTGCCTGGCCCCGATGCCCCCCCCCCGTGGCTACACCCCTGCCTTAGTGAAAACATGAAATAAATAGGAAAAAGAATGTTCAGGATTTATCTTCCATGTCTGTTTCTAAGTAGTTTCACAATACACAGGCAATTTGGGAAAGTGCTTATTTTGTGAGTATTGTAAATATTTACTTTGGTACTATTAACATTGGATATGCAGTATTGTTAAATTATGTCGCCTTCAGAAGTAGTATTGAATTGTACTGTTAATAAATTTAAACCAGTGGCAGATTTAGCCCGGGCCGGTAGGGCCTAGGATCCCAGTTTCTTTAGTTGCAAAAATAGTTTACGCCATTTACATATTTTTAAAAATTTACAGTAAACTTATGATAAACCTATAATAGTCTATGTTCTGACTGCCTCCCCCTCACAATCCCTTGCCGTAGGCGTCGGTGGATCACCGATGGGCAACTAGCGATATCTTGCCAAAAATTGGCGGCTCCGCACCGACGATCCTCGGTGGCTCCACTTCTGTTTTGAAAATTATACCACCAGCGGCAGAGACGCGACGGAACGCCAATGAACCATAAAATTATTTCCCCAAAATACGTTAAATCGGCTGTATGCGTGATTTGTTTACATTAAAGTGAGTCTAGAAAAGTAAAAAAAAGTTAAGCCGGGCTGGGTGCGAACCATCAACCTTATGACTACCAGCCGCGTGGTCTTCCGACTTCGCCACGGAGGCGATAAAGAAAACATTGTTTGTAGAGGCAGTGGCGGCCGGTGGATTGTGGTTTCGGGTGTTGCAGTACGAACGATCGGAGACAGAAGATATAAAGTGGACTCATTGACTAATCAGCATAACTTTAGATCCAAATGCTATGTGACATGTTAAATTAAATAAAATTCTGTTTTTAAAAAAATAAAAATGCAAAACATTTAATCCGATTAATCATCTTATTTAATTAGTGAGTTCATTCTTCTCTCTTTGAGAGCTCCTCCGTGGCTAAGTGGTTAGCGTACGCGCCTTTGGCGCGGGAGACCCCGGTTCGATTCCCGGCGGGAGCTCATGTGGTTCGGATTCCACGTTAATCAATAGGTCCACGTCTCATATAGCCTCGCTGCTGAACGGGACGTAAAACTCAATCAATCAATATTTTCTCTTTGATTGGAACAAATCTGCCTAATACATGCTGATTGAACTCTTGTATTCTTACTGTCAGGTCTTTTTCGATGGAAAACATAACCAATGGTGATAACCTTTCTTGGGACATTCAATTTCTTGAAAGTGTCAATTCTTTTTTATGTGAAAAAAACTTTTCTTCTTTTACTGACGCCATAGGTACAGTTAATATTAATTTCAGAAGCTTTATAGATTCACTAAATATTTTTTCTAGATTATTGTGAACAATTCATTCTAGCAAACTCAGTCCCTGACAGTGATCCGAATTCCTCTTCAGTGTAGACTGAAGAGAGTTCGTAGCAAAGATTAATGTTATAAAAAATGTACATTGAACAGGCTTTATTCACAATTTATCTAGGAAAATTTAAAATAAATTGTGGAAATGTAACTTTCCTTTCAAGGAATTTTATATATTTATTAAGAGTGGAAAAGGACTTCTTAAAGCAATTTCCTATAGTTGAAGTAGAGACTATATGTTTAAAGAGTGAATTTCGTTTTCCAAATCCAAAATTGTCACGTAAAGATTATTAAACTTTTGTTCATCTGTTTCGATAATTTTAAAGAAATGGTAGTTACTGGTAAATACAATAAATTGATCAATGCCGATTGATCAATTTTAGTTTCTCATTTATAGCACAATGTATATATTAAGCTTATTAGTGAATGTTCTAAGGACATACAGAATATATGTGTTAATGCACTTTTGTTCACGATAGTACATTTCCTTTCCATGGATAGGTCCGAACAGAGATACATCACGCTGAGACCTACTGTATATTATAGAGAATTTTGAGGAAGTGCCGGGTTTTTTTTTTACAGAGTTGGCAACCCTATTCATATATCAGCACACACACACACACATACACATACATGTGCGTAAAAGAAAAAAACTACATTCCAAATCATCCGTCTTGGTTGTTACGCAATGCACGATGAACACAATATACTTCCATATGAGGCGAAACAATGTTTATAAATGTCATACGTTCTGGAAAGCAACCTTGAAACCCGCCAGATATAGGAACAACATGTTAGCTGGGAGGGATCCAAAGTATTTGAGGAAGGTCCAATACGTCTACGTAATAACGAACCTGTCTTATACTGTACCCGAAAAGATAAGTAATTCTTAATTACTGTCGCCTATATTTTTAGAAAAAAACGATAGAACGATTATTTCTATAAGAAAAGAAAGAGTACATGATGAGGCGTAAAATAAAATATTTAGCGTACATCAATCATTTCTCTGTTAAACAAATATAGTTCGTTAGGAAAGTCTACAATTATTAGTCAAGTTTCGAAATTTTTGGGAGGTCCGGACCCTGTGGACCCCCTCGTGGCTACGCTTCTGAGCATTGCTAACTAGTCCCAAATTCAATGTGGCGTTCCCCATCATACAGTTTTATCAAGAGTATAAAATATACTTATTTTATAAAAGAAATATGTATATACTAAAATACTATCCACAGAGGGGGAGGGAGATTCTGCACATTGAGTTATTAATATTTGGTTCACAAATTAGTGTAGAAGAAACCTTCATTATCTATATAAGCTAAGAATTAACTTGTAAATGCGAATCTACTTTCATTTGATTTCTACTCTACTACATATTTTCTTTCTTATTTTGTAATTCTGATATCCCTTTTTTTAAATTGTCATTATATTGATTTGCTTCAATATAAGTACCGTAATTTAAAAATATGAATGCATAAAAACAAATTCCATTTGTTAATTGCTACCGAAATAAAATTCAGAAAGCTTATTTAGCACGAAAAATCTTCTCATTCAATGGAAACCGTGCTGTGTTGCAGAAGCAGTGCAACGACCAGACCCTTTAACTTCTGAGATAGGGGAAAGGAGACTTAGCATTCGCTCCAATTCCAGCGCTGAAGGAATCTGGTCGTTGTATGCTCGCTGCAACACAATATAAATTAGAGACTCTGTGATGGATTATTTTTCACTTTTTAAAACGGATTAACGAAACGGATGTTATTTAAAGTATATGTGGGAGTATTAGAAAGTATTTTTTCTGTTCCTTACTACTAATGCTAATAATATTTTTTTCTTGTAATACTTTGGTCGTTGCGCAACGCTGCAACACTAACATTAGCCGCCACTGTGTAGAGGGATAAATCGTTGAAGACTTTTTAATTTGGCTAATCAAAGTGCTCCTTTAACCGTGTATTCACTTCTAATGATCGGCGACAGTTATTATCTAAATTCATACAAGTATACGCACTTATCTCAAGATCTTTCACATCATTATGTAGAGGCAGGGGTTACTCTTGACCCCCGGAGCTGATTTTAGGAACAATTCGTCAGGAAAAAATAATATACCGTATAATAATAAGCGCATGCACATGACTGGTGATAGTTCGTGTTGGTCCCTTCGCGATCCTCCGCGACGAATCGAAGGAGCGCGAACCAAAACGAAGTCCTCGCTGCTACGCGGTGGTAGCTTCAACACTCCGACTCTAGATATCTGTTTTGACTCGACGAAACCGTGCCTCGCCAGTATCACACTAGCAGCAATCTTTCGACATGTCGTTATATCAACGATCGACATTTACGGGCAAGTGGGCCACTAGGCGTTGGCAACGTTTACGGCATGGGGACGTTTTTACCTTCTAGATCCGCCACTGATTTAAACTTCACATTAATGCAGGCCCGTCTCCACAAGGGGGTAAGAGGGGGCCGGGCCCCCCTAAATTTTGGCTGGACGAGTTTCCAGAAATATTTTAGCAGATTTTATCCATATTTCAGAAATAGTATATATTTTAATAATGAAAATACATTACATAAGTGGTTTCTCCTTCAAAGATCCATAAGAAGGAGTTTACTCTTGGGATGAGTGTTTACGGGACGATTTTTTCGAATGCTTCGCAGGTGACATTGTTCGTATTTCATACTGACACACAATCATAGTCATACGTCTTGCAAATAAAATCAGAAAAAATAAACACACTGCTGAACAAGACTGCACTTATTTAATATAAAAACACATTTACACGTGACGTTTCGATCCTCTAGCCAAGACCCTCATCAGACGTACACTCAGACGATGAGGGTCTTGGCTAGAGGATCGAAACGTCACGTGTAAATGTGTTTTTATATTAAATAAGTGCAGTCTTGTTCAGCAGTGTGTTTATTTTTCATATTTCATAAATAAATATTTAATTAAGTGTCCTCTATGTGGCGTTTAAGCAATTTGTGCTAAACGTAGTTTGCTCTTAGAGGTGAGATTTTATCGAATAATTTTCTCTCAAAAAAGTTCACAACCGATTTTGTTCGTTTTCATAAACAAATATTAACAAGCCTTTCTTTTTTTAAAAAAAAAAATCTATAACGGGTAGTGTAGGGCCTAACCTTGATGGCGAGTTTTTTCTTTCTTTTTAGATGGTTTTACTAAAAACTATTTAACCTCTACGGTCCCCTAGAGCTCATTTGAGTACATTCATTTTAATACTACGTAAATATGTGTTGTTTCATTTCAATCGCATCCATACACGTTTTGCTACTCAAGTACTTATTCGAGGACATATTTAGTGCACTATGGGTCTATTGGATGGCAGCATTGAGCACACAGTGTGAGATTCAGAAGAATGGCTGTAGCAGGAGAGGAAAGGATTGAAGGTCCTGCCAAATAAACGTGAGTATATTAGTTTATTTACCTTCGGCATGGTTCAAAAAATTATTTTCTTGTAATTTAATATCAACTTCTTGATATAAAGGTATTATTAGTAGCAGGGGCGTTCTCTACATTTCAGAACTAAGTAAAAATTACCATGTACTCAAATGAGTACTTTGGTACTTACGTATACATATTATTCCCCTGTACTCATTTGAGTACTTTTCATATTGCTAGATATTTTTTCTCTCTCAAAAGCTATTTTAAGTTTTGTTTTGTTTTAGTTACATTTAGAAATAAATATACATTAGATGCTGGATTAAGAAGATGTGTTAAAAGCAGTTGAGATATAAATAATGTAACAAAATAGGGGTGTATTGTAATATTCTCTTTATAACAGTTTTACGTCTATTTATGCTACGGGCGTAAGCCGTAATTGCCGTTACCGACCATAACATCGATTTTATCCTTTCTCTGTTTATGCTTTTAACTTGTTTTCCGATTAAGTAGTGTTAATGAAAGTTTTAACTGCTGGAATATCATGAGAGGTGATCGTTACTATAATTTCTAAATATTTTTATATTAAATTGCGCTCTTTCTTTGTTTTAATTTTACCAGTTTTTCTTTGCTTGCGACTAAATTCAAGTAACTTTCTTTTATGGAGTAATGTTCAGCAGTAGCTACTTAAATTCTAAGGAGTTGTTCTTAATTTATTTCAGGATCTTATAGAAGAAAAGTACTGTATAATCCTGATCACATTCTACAAATTTAGGTAATGTCTTAGTGACATTTCAATATCAGACGACAATGAGGCCAGCAATAGTGACTTCACAATGAATGAACCCAGCATCAGTACTGTATGAGAGTATGATGCTCAGCAGACTAAGGTGGAATTAGATTCTATTTCTTATTTTCCAAATGAAGCACCAAAAAGAGACATGATATGAGAACACAGCATGTATGAATTAAATCAATGTGATAGTTAAGGACATTAAGAGTGTTCTCGTTAAAGTTATTTTCGTGATGTAAAATGTACGATTGTTCTAATGAAACATTGACGGAATATGATTATAATAGTATCTTATCTTATAAGGTAATGAAGGTAAATATACAATTAATACATTTTCTTTGTTTCTTATTTTGTTACGATACATCACAACAATATAGCCTACTTTGTTCTAACTTTGTTAACAATATTTTTGTCATTCGATTTTTCATTTAATATTTGCAAAAGGTCGTTTATGGTATGGAGTGAATTCAACCAAATTCTCAGGAGTAATTATACTCATACTGAATGGATCTTGAATGATGTTAAAAGAAAGAACTCTGTTTGAAAACGAAAGCAAATAAATTTTTATTGATAACTAACTGCTAATATTTGCCTCATTCCTAACAAAAACATCCTTTATTTATTTTTATATTTAGAATAAATACATGTAGTACGCCCCAAAAGTACTCAAATGAGCACATGCCCTCCCTGTGCCCCTGTGGCACTTTTTAATAAGAAATTTCTTTTAATACACCCTAATACATATATTTAACCAGAAAATATTCAGAAATAATTTTTTGGTGCAGTAAAAAAAATTCCGGTCTGTAGAGGTTAAGCCAGTCTGTTCACACTTCATAAATAAATATTTCCGTAACAATCTTATAATGTGGCGTAGAATACTATATTCTTCGAGAGTTTTTTTTTTTTTCGAACGGTTTTATCAAAGACTTCTTAGGCAATTTTGTTCATTTTTTGGACGAAATAGTTTCTTCTGAAGTTTGTGTTTGGGGTGTTTATTCCAGAACACTTTTTAGGACTTTTTTTTCGTATTTTACATATAAATACAATAAAAAACGTAGAATATGGCTTAGGTCATTTCAAGTGAAAAATCAATAAAAAGTAGTTTAGTTTTGCAAAAAATGTTCTTCGAAGTTTTCCAAAAATGCCTATTACAATTTTGTTCATATTTTATAAATAAATCTTTTAGTAATAACTGCAGCGTGATGATTTAGCTTAATAAATAACTGCAAGAAATTTTATTGTCATGGTACTTACTATTATTCCTTTTTAAATACAAGTAGAGATGCGCACGAGACGAGACGAGACAGGATTTTCCTGACAAAATTCGAGTCGAGACACGGCTCTTCCAATAGAAAAATAGGCCTATACATTTTTCGAGTTGAGACATCACTTTTACAGCACATTTTCGAGACGAGACAGCCACAAATCTTGTCTCGTGCGCATCCCTAAATACAAGGTGCATCAAAAAGAACTTTACAACTTGGAAAACTCATACCGTATCAGTGGCGTAGGGAAGGGGGGGGGGCGGAGGGGCCGGCCCCCCCCCCCAAAGAGGTCCGACAATGTACTTTGGTACTTTGATGTTTGTAATTTTTTATATATTTTTATGTTTATATATTTTTTTGTTTGTAATTTTTCTATATGTACTTATAACAGCACTTGGGCCCCCCCCCAAACACACATCCTGGCTACGCTACTGTACCGTATTGATATATTTATTTAGCTTACAGACATGGTTTTGGTGTCATTTTGTAGCAAAATACATCAAGTTTTCTTCTTTTTTTAACCTTATATCTAAAGAGGTTCAATGTGCCCTACATTGGCGATGTGGCACACATCTGAAGACTCACTTGCTCTACAACGTCTTCAGAAGTACGAGGACAATCTGAAGGTTTGTCGTGTCTTACCAAACATTTAGTTTCAATAAAACTTTTATGTCTCTATAAATAGTAGGCCTAGTAGGATGATCTTTACCATACTTTGTACAAAAATTACGTTGCACAGTTGTCGAAAACTTGGATTCTTCAAACCAAGACACACAGATAGCACGCTCGGAACCAGTAAAGGCAGCCATCTTGGCTGCAACTGTCACTAGCGCTTACAGTGGCTTGTTTCTGAACTAGTGTACTACGTGAGTCAACCAAAGCCATGTCTGTAAGATAAATGAATCGATCGATATGAGTTTTCAAAGTTAGAAAGTCTTTTTTGATACACCCTGTATACATTTTAATAGATTCCTCGGATATTATCTTTAAATAATTTGTGTATGATAAAGAAAGAGATTTATGCTTACTTAGTCTTATCTAATCTTCCTCCATTATAGAATCATTAAATTAATAAATAGTAGTATTAAAAGTCATCACGCTTACCTAACCCAGGTTAAGGAAAAACAGTTTAATGACATTTGGAGTTTTAAAAATGCGGTAAAAAATCCAAACGTCGATAAAGAAAATTAATAGTTGTGCTACGCTACTAAATTACTGAACTAAAACAATACGGGCCCTATGCAGAGTCGTTTTGGCGTATGATTAGCGCCGTACTAAGTGCTTGACTACTGCATGATTGAATGGTTAGTCAAGTCGTTAATATAATGCTAATCACATGTAATAACGACTCTGAATAAGACCCTCTATGTCTACTTCAATAAATAGAAATTCAATTCATTATAGTAAGGCTCTCACACATCCAACATCAGCGTTAGGTTTTGTAATTTATGTAACGGGTGGCCCACGAAAAACCACCTTCACAATGAAATTCAATGCTGTCAGCACTAGTAATTATTGCTCTTGATTGTGTGTTGCGGCAGTTAGGTAGGAAGGAGCCTCATTATTGTTATATACTCACGACAGTCAGTAGGTAAATTTAGCATAAAGTGAAAAAGGAATTTTTTCCGATAAAACGTGAAAATCCAGGGAAATTCTCACATTGGCTGATTTATCAATATAAATGTTCTAATTTTTCTTTGTTACTCTGAAATGAGCCAATACAATAGCAGGAGAGAGAGAGAGAGAGTGTGTGTGTGTGCGTGTTTGTGTTCGAAAGGACTAGCTCAATGCTCCCGGAAGTATGAACGAAATACACGGTTCTGATTGGTTGCCGTTATCAATGTCTTACCACATAGCCTTCATATAGCAGAAATCAAACGCTTGCTACTCTCGGCCTTCGTGACTGAGCGTGCTAGCGCTACGTGCTAGTAAGGGAAATCGATTTTGGCGTGAGTTCAAACCCGGCCGAAGGAAAGTTTTTTCTTTTAATTTTTCATAACATTTTTTTTATTAAAATAAGATGCAAATAACACTCAAAAAAGTTATTTACTTACTTTTGTGCAAATAAGTAGTAGTAGTAATAGTAGTAGTAGTAGGAACTGGTTAAAAGCCCCGCAAGGCTCATTTTGTTTCATCTTTACCCCCATGATATAAATTTTGTGACCAACTTAAAACAGCTGGTTAGGATAGCGCGTAAAACAGCTGGCTAGAGTAGCGCGCCAAAAAAACGTACTTCCGCGAGCATTACTCTCCCGAGCAACTCGTCTGTTCCAAGTAGCATAATTTGCACTCATTGTTGGGTAGGTGCATTTGTGTGTGTTTTTTGTTTGAAAAAAGTGAAGGAAAAAGTCAAAAGAAAGTAGCAGAAAAAAAGTAAATGAATGAAACAAATGTGGTTGGCTCTTCCTTTAATATAGCTAAATTAATGTTATCATATAACTTTTGTCATAGGAATGGAATACTCAACAAATTAGGGAAAATTTGATAAGAAAAGGCAAAATTTGATAAGAAAAGGGAAAAGTTTGTGTCAGTCGAGGGAAATTTTCTTAAGGAAACCTTTGAACAGTGACGATAGTATAAAGCCGTAAAGATTAGGCACAGACGAGTGTGTGACGGCTGTTTGCAAGATGTATTCCCTTCAGCACAGAATAACAACAGTTAAGACACCGACTCCTTTAAGGAGGCTCAAGAAATTTTTGCAGACAAGTTTCCTGGTGTAGGTGTTCCTGCAAAGAATAATACTAAAGGTTTGGTGAAAAAGTAGCGAACAAGAGGATCAGTTACAAACGCCTAAATAGAATCGAAGCCCATCCGTTCGTACACCTGCTGTGTGGTAAATAATGTCGAAGTACGGATATCAAGAAGCCCTCTGAAGTCAACACGTAAGTTATCACAAGAAGTGGGTATTCCACCCAGTACGTGTCAACATGTTTCACACAGTCTACAAATGAAACCGTACAAAATGACATGCATCCAAGAATTCAAAGAGGGACACAGAGCCAAACGTATCAATTACTGAAAGTGGCTTCTTTAAACAATTGCGAGTAGTTTTTGATGGGTCCGTTGCTGTTTTTCATGAGTGAAACATGGTTTTCTTTGTCAAGCACGTAAACTCGCAGTATACCAGATATTGGTCCGGGGAAAATCCTCACATGATTTATCAACAGCCTCTTCATGACGAAAAAATCGGAGTCTGGTGTGCTGTGTATGCCGGTAGAATTATGGGTCCTATATTTTTTGAGTCAACAGTAAACACTGAGGTGTTTATTGGAATTTTTGAAGAATTTTATGAACAGTTGACACCCCTGGATCGCAATTATGCCTGCTTTCAACGGAATGAAGCAACCTGTCACACTTCTCGTGTGTCAGTCTCACTAATTCACGAGAAATTCACAGAGGAAAGGACAGTCAGTAAAGGATTGTGGCCGCCGCGATCACCAGATCTGTGTGCCTTGATTTTTATCTTTGGGACAGTTTAAAAGGTAAAGTGTAGTCAAATAGACCTAGAACATTAGACGACTTGAAGAATAATATCCCTAGTGAAATTCTAAAACTTGACGTAGCAGAGTTGCATTGCGAGTACAACATTTTAAGGCGTGCACAAAAGTGCGTTGATGCACAAAGAAAACATTATCAGCATTTTCTGTAGTTGTTTGTCATTTTGATTAGTATAGATCTTTCCATTAATGACATGTGTATATTTCTATGTGTGTTTTCTGTACCATCAGATAGTATTTATTTCCTTTAAAACAAACACTCAATCAACTCCATGACAGGTTTTTGTGCGTCACCCTGTTTAACAGGTTAATAAATGTTTTTAAAATATCCAACATTATTATTATTAGCAGTAGTAGTAAGAGGAGGAGGAGGAGGAAGCTGGAATAAAGGGGTAATGAGAATTAGGGCGAATTTTCATGCAAGCGTCTGTGTTGTATTCGTTGCTTGCGATTTCTATGTGTAACCAATAGAAAGTTGTGTTACACGTAGATCCGTACTTAAACAACTTTTTTTTTTTTCTCAATTGCCTATTCAGCCACATTGCAAGCAAGAATACAACAGACACTTGCATGAAAATCCGCTTTACATGATTATCAAGTATACAAAAATCTGATTGATTATTGATGTAAAGCAGTTTAGCATTTATTAAAACTTTCGCCTCCTAACATTGCCTCCAGCCAGGCCGGTAGCCAGCCCAAAAAATGTAGGGGGCGCCGGCTGAAGTTAGGGAGGGCCCAATCCAACCATATTATAATTCATTTTCAAGCCTACCGTGAAAATTGTAGGGGGTGCCAGCAAAATTTTAGGGGGCGACCCCCTAGACACCATGGACACGGACCTGCCTCCACCCAAACTTCTGTGATTGCAGGCGTGTATAGAGCACGGGCAGAATATATCAATGCCCAAGGTCATTACTTTCAAAGTGGTGGTGTACGTAAGGTTGTTTTCATTTGCAATAACAGTTTCATTTTTGATCCCAGTATACAAAGATGCAATGTTATTTGAGCGTAAGTTCCAATATTTTTTAATACTAAAAATTAAAATAATGAAAAAAGTTGTAAAGATTATCTTTGAGCTTATGTGCCACATATCATGGCTTCGCGGGCCAGTGTTGAGCATGCTGGATTTTAAAACATCGAATTTTAAAGTTAAAAATCTGAAGGTGAATGAAAACATCAAAAAGATATCTATAACACTCCTTCAAAAAACTAAACACATAATAATATAATTAAAAAAAAGTGAGAATGTGTTTGTAAAGATGATATCATGTCCACATGAGATAGGATTGAACTTTAGACCAGCCGAGTATTTCTTCAACTGATGTTATCATTGACTTGTTATTGAAAAAAGAACATTCGTAGACAGTGTTTTGTTTAGTTTGGAACAATGATCCTTTCATCACAGTGAGTATTTAAGATAATTCGGCATTACTTTTAGGTATTTTAATTGTTTTCTGTTATAAAACATAGCATGTTACAACGAACAAGTATTGTATCGCTTACTGGTGATTATTATATGAAGTATATTGAAAAGGCGTAATATAATGAGCACTCTTCAATAGCGGAATGCTTTTAGTTTCTCACGTCTATCAAAATTGTAGGTTTGCACATTAGGCTTGTTTCTCCGAGGTTTGTGACGTATTCCATCCGGTAATCCCTTCCCATCTTGAGGGTGTCATGGTTCCAATCCAATAAATAACTCCTTCGGTCCCTATATGCACATTTGTGCACACAAATTGATATATTTTTCCTGGTCGTTTCGTTAAATCTGCTCGATTAATTCGTGCACGTGGAAGTCTGAACACCAGGGGCGGATCCAGGGGGCCGATCGGGGCGTGCGCCCCCCCCCAGAAGAGAAAACTTTCTTATTTTATATACTTATATAAATAAAACCCATCCCAAAGTTTGGAGCCCTTAAAAGTAGCACTATGACAACCCACCGCCTCCCCCCCCCCCAGAAGTCGGTCATGGATTCTCCCCTGCTGAACACCACATAGATTTTTTTCGGCAAGCTCGAGTGCAAGTGGCCTTTCAATTGTTTTTAGATGGCAGGTGTTGGCGGAGCACAGACTTTTGTAAGCTGGAAAATCAAGTGTCATTTTCGCCCAAATACATTATTGCTACAATCAAGGTATTTTTGTGATAAACAATTAAAGTTTCAGATACTTGTTGGCGATTATTAGCTTCGCTTTATCTCTCGAGAACAAAAAATAATTAGATTTTTTTTTAAATATCCACAATTATGTACACTGCTTTTATATTAAAAAATTGTTTGTCTATATTCTTTCTTATACTTTTTAAGGTTTGTTTTGCTATAAAATTGTACATGTTAGAAACGAAACACGTTATAAATGCATTCAAAGAAGTAAAATATCTATTATTAACGATAGCATTATTTCATTTTCATTATTAGAAAGTATAGGAAAATTTATAACTATAATAATTTCTACTATTTATGCTAATCATTGATATAACAAATATTGTAAGCATATAGTCAATGGTTTCGTTCTTTTCATTCTTAGGAGAGGTAACCACAGAAGATGTTCTAGATTTGCTTTAGGGTTCAGGTATCGACGATTCAGATAAATATCCAGATTTTATGGATAATGACTTCATTAACTCTAGCAGTGAAGATAGCAATGACGGTGTTGCAACAGACGAAAATGACAAACAATAAATTGTTGTACTCGTTATCTGTTCTAAAGAACTGAATTACATACACGAGGTTATTTGGGCAATCAAAGGTGGGTCCATTTAGTTGTAGTGCGACACGTTCAAATTTGAATTTTAACTACCTCAGAATTTTGTCAAATTTTTGTTCAACAACAAAAAAAAATTAAAAAAATGTATAATCCAAATAAACGACGGAGGGCCATTTCAAAATATGGCCACTTCAATTATCTATAGTGCGACATGTTCTAAATAAACAAACTTGTGATTGGCCAAATAACTTTGTGTAGATAATTCAATTCTTTAGAATAGATAACGAGTACAATTTATTGTTTACGATTTTCGTCTCTTGCAACACCGCCATCGTTATCTTCACTGCTAGAGCTATTGGAGTCATCATCCATAAAATCTGGATCATTATCTGAATCGTCGATATCTGAACCCTAAAGCAAATTTAGAACATCTTCCGTGATTAGCTCTCCTAAGAATGAAAAGAACGAAAACATTGACTATATGTTTGTTTTTGAAAAGTAGAGATGAAAATTGCTTTTTTGTTCCACAAAAATAAGAAAATGGATATTCAGAAACACAACAATTTGATGTCACATTATATTCTCAAGAAACGAGAAAAATGTAAAGAAAACATTACTAAACAAAATAGTATAGTATTCCGTTCATGCTATTTTGAGTATATAAATGTAGCTGTTGTTTTATTGTGTCACAACAATGTAATAATGTCAGAAGAAAGATGTAGTATAGCAAGAAACGGAATAAAATGTATCATAATTGTTCACAAATATTTAGATACCCAATTGCTTGTTACTGAACGAATGTGCATAAACGTGGACATAGTATTTTCTTGTAAAACAATAAACAAATTCAAATTCTGAAAAATAAATTGAAAAATATCATTTCAAATGATGCAGCCTACAAACAATTGAAAGATGCTTTTAAAAGGTTGGTAGTCTGGGACCGAAGGGGATATACCCTGTTGGTCGTCTACAGGCCGGTAGCCAGCCCAAAAATGTAGGGGGAGCCCGGCTGAAGCTAGGGGGGCCCGATCCAACCATATTATAGTTTATTTGCAAGCCTACCGTGGAAATTTTAGAGGGGGGCCCGGCCCCTCTCTACCCTTTCTGGATACGGGTCTGGTCGTCTATATCTCCTTAGAGATAAGTAGAACGAAAATGCAACAATTTTAGACTTCCAAACTATGCTATGCACAAATGCCGTATAAAAAGTTTTATAGAATAGCTATGCAGGGGCGCACTGACGGGGGTCTAACGGGTTCAGACTCCCCAAAATGTCCTAACTCAACATTCATTTGTACACTTTCTCAATAAAACTATAATTGTTTGATAGGAAAATGATTGATGTAGCATGAAAATTTGATCTTACATTTCATCTGTACTCTTTCTCTTATAATAACAATTTAGTTCTATACTTTTTCTAAAAATATAGATGGAAATATTTTATAATTACTTATTGTCCTTTCGATTGCAGAGTGATACCCATTCAATACTACATAGACGTAATGGCTTGTAGTACAGGACTAGCTCAGGAGAGTAATGCTCCCGGAAGTAGGAACGAAAAACACAGTTCTGATTGGTTGGCGTTATCCATGTCTTGCCACATTGCATTCAAATAGCAGAAATCAAACAATTGCTGCCCTCGGTCTCCGTAGCCGAGTGGACTAGCACTATATATTAGTAACGAAAGTCACTTTTGGCGTGAGTTCAAACCCGGCCCGAGGAAAGTTTTTTAAACATTTTTTCACACTTTTTAAATTAAAATAAAATGAAAATAATACTCGAAAAAGTGATTTTTTACTTACTTTTGTGCAGATAAGTAGTAGTAGGAACGGGTTAGAAGCCCCGCAGGGCTCGTTTTGTTCCCCTTGTACTGCATGATATAAATTTTGTGACCAACTTAAAACAACTGGCTAGGATAGCGCGTAAGACAGCTGGCTAGAGTAGCGCGCGAAAAAACTACTTCCGGGAGCATTACTCTTCCGAGCGGGTCGTTGTACTATTGGACCACCATCCCTCCAAAAAAAAAAAAAAAAAAAAACGGACCCTTCACAATCATTTATTTTATTTATTTATTTATTTATTTATTTTGTGCTCACCTGTAATTATATACATCCATTTGTATGTCGAGAGGAGTAAAAGTGACGGGGAACGCGGGAGACCGTCGTTTACCCCACTTCCGAAAAATATCTATGACGTCCCCTGACTTCCCACAAAAAAAAAAAATACAATGGGCAAAGATAGGCACGGGGGATGGCGTGACCTCATGCGTCCCCCTACCTTTTCAGATCCAAATTTTACTCATGCTGGTAACCCTTATTGAGCACGATCAGAGATTTGCCTTGATGGGGAATTCCGTGGCATCAGAGGAGAAATTTACCCTGCATCACCCCTTGAACTTAGCCTATCACTGGGTACCAGAGCGAAAACGAAACGTGGTACTGAGAAGCAATTTTTGATATAGATGCAGTATTCCAAGAATATATATTCCTTGTTCCCCTTAACCCTCTATTCAAACCAAAGATAGTTAAAATGACTATTTTCGGTTAGAATCAGAGGCGGCTCGTGAGGGAAGTCACACCGGTAAAAAATTAAGTTTTATTGCTTGAAACCAAGGGAATAAAGGTTACCTAATGTATTACTTGTTGTATACAGCTATTAATATATTAATAAAGTTATATTCTATTAGTTTCAAGCGGTGTGATTTCCCTCACGAGTCGCCTGTAGTTACGATGATTATCATAGCAGTAATGGCACGGGTTACCAGGTCACTTGGATCACGACTTTTGCTCGGGACTGGGTTTCTCTTCTCAAACCCTGTGACCTGGATGGGTCCGGCAATCCAGACAAATCTGGAAGGAGCTGAAATATGAACTCTACAGCATTACTTCAGAGTTTTAGAGTGGAGTAACAATGTCCACCGCTCGAGCTAAAATATTGATATTTTTTATTCCCGATATGATGTTTCTCTTAATCAAGATATCATATCCTGACTACTTGCAATACAATCTTATGCTCACTCGTCTTCCTAGACTGAAAAGTAATACACCGGTTTTGAACATGGACTGGACTATACAAAGATATTTAGCATAACACTTTTGACTCAGGGATTCTACACGATAAATGGTTCTTTTTAGGCTCGCTTGATTATATTTTGATGATTCCTCATAAGAAAAACATGTAGCAACTCATTTTATGATTCTCACACGTTTGTACTTTGATACACCTTGTAGTTATCTTTCAGTGCAATGCTTCGCGCTTTTAAATACCAAATATGCTTCATGGCGCTGTGATGGAATGGTGACCCGTAATGCACCAGAGACAGTGATACGCGTAAACAGATTCCATAGAATTTCCTGAAAGTAGGACTCCCTCTCTCACTGCTGAGAATCATACGTGGTGTTGTTGAACTTTTTTCTCCTTCAGGGAAAGGTATCTGAGAACCAGAAAGCATTTCCAAACCCTTGGAAGTACCAGTGTCAGCTTGCATCCCGTTCAATCAACATTTATTTATGTGTGTGTCACTAAAGTTCACTAGTGTTAGACATATCAATTTCTTGAGTTACTGCTTCTACATGTTTCTTACGCCCGCGTGTCATGTACTTATATCAGTAGGCTTATTTTTAGGCCTAACGACACCTAAACTTTACCCTATATAAATAATGAGTACAAAATAATGTAACCAGGAGCGGATTAATGGCAGAGCCAATAGAGCCCAGGCTCCAGGGGCCCCAGTCACAGGGTGTCCCCAAAATCCCTCTCTTTAATACTAAAATATAGCAATCAACTTCTTATATTATAGGCTTCAGACCCACGCTAATTTTTTCCCCCGCTCGCTGTATCGCTAGAGTTAAGTGTTCTTTCACCAGCGTCTTCACGATACTTATTTTGTGAGGGAGTGAGTTATTTTGGGCCTCTATTACAAACCAAATTATTAGCTTGTGGTGACAGTTCCTTTGAGATATCTCTGTCATTACTTAGAGCAAATCTAGGAGGTTTTCCAAATCTCCTTAATAATAAAACGTTCCTATTCAAATCAATTTGAGCTCTTGAGATACTAAAAGGCCATTCTCTAATAACATGTCTTGGGGAAAATGCTCATACACTGTAGTATATGAGCATTTAACTGTTAATAAAGAATGTAATTAAACTAATTATTGTAAACTTGGAGAACATTAAAATATTACAGCATTGTTCTCGGTGTTCAGATAAGTCTATGAGGCTATGGAAGACAGCAAAGAAAATTTATGCGCTGGAGTTATTCGTAACATAGGGCCCCCTTGAAAGAGTCGGCTCCAGGGCTCCAAAAGCCTTAATCCGCTCTTGAATGTAACACCAATTAGCTAATACCGTACCAAATGTGCACTTTAATATTATTATGTATTCCCACATAAACTGATATAAATTATAAAATATTTATGAAATTTAGATGAAAGAACCAATACATTTTATAACGCCGCAAAAGCTACATAAAATTCAATATATTCAAACACATTATCTTCCAATACTTTTTCTTCTTTTTACATGAATTTACACATTGCCATAACGCAGTGGTGCCCCCCCCCCTCATGTCCATGACGCACCCCCCTCAATTGTCTATCCGTAGGTGTTCTTCCATGAAAAAAAAATCTTTTTGATTAATTTTTACACCCCTCAAACATATTTATATAGATTTTTAACCCGCCCCAAATATTTCAATGACGCAGTTTGCGTCATAGCCCCCCCTTGTGGGCACCCCTGCCATAAGCAGGTACTTACTACTGTAATATTCTCCAACTGCTAGTTTGTAAGATTCTGAAGCTTAATACCGGTGATTTGACATTGTAAAAGAGATTTGATTTGGGTGTATTAGGTATGTGAATAATAAATAGTTACTGCTGCAATCGTGACCAGTAGCGAACGCAGAAATTTATTTCGGGGGGGGGGTCCAAACTCAATATGATGGAATTTTATATTAAAATTCCTAAAATTGTCCCTAAAATTAGGCTAAATTTAAACAAAAATCGAAATTTCGGAAGGGGGGTCCGGACCCCCAGGACCCACTCCCTGCCTACGTCTCTGATCGTGGGAATAAATGCACTGATTGGAATAGGCCTATTACGCAACTACAGGTATATATATTTAACGTATATTGTTGCTAGAATGTTGCTGCTGTGTGCGGAATGATTTAAAGAGATTTGCATGTGACATACCATGCTATTCATGCATTCTTGAATATTGATATAAAAGCAATATTTAGGACTCTTTATGTCATCTGAAAGTACCGAGAATTTTAAGCCGTTGGAACCCGCACAGCTTGATCCAAGTACGAAAACATGCTCGTGTCACTTGGTATAAAGAAATTCTCAGAAAATTAACCGAGGTAAGTCAAATTTAGTGTACTACATCGTTACAAGGAACAACATTTGAATCTATTCATACGAACCCAGAGCTAAGCAGCAAAATGAAAAATGAAATCTTTGAGTTTTACGTCCCACGGTTATGCCTTTTAGGCTAAAGGAGACGGTGATAATGAGTAATGAATGAAATGGTGGAATGAAGAAAGTGGGAGGAAACGGGAAAACCCCAAGGAAACTCACGCACACGATGTTTGTCCACCACAAAGTTCACTTGGCGGGGGCTGGGATCGAATCCGGGACACCAAGCACAAGAGGTAACTAAGCAGCAAGTGTGTTGTTCGTTCGAGAAGTGCTGCCAATCAAATGATTACATCTTTCTTCGGTTACACCGGACACGTATCAGCCAGAGCTTAGAAGATCGAAGGACTGTAAATACTGAGTGATAGACAACAATTTGTTTGACAGAGGTCATCTATGATGAATTGCGTAAAACAAACTCAAATTGTCGCATCGTTCTTCACCACGAGAGCGCCAGTTCCCACTCAGCACACCAAATAGTTGATTTTTTTTACAATAAAAGTGTCGAATTAATTACTGTCCATACTTATCTGATTTATTACCTAATGGCTTGTTTTTTGTTCCCATGAAAGATAAGATGCGTGATTATCGATAGTGTTGCCTGAAGCAGCTGTTGACGCATTCTGAACATCGGGTTCAGAGTTTGTATTTTCAGAATGAAGAAAATGCTTTCAAAATTGGTTTGAGCGTATTCCTTTGAAAAAACAATGAAGATACTTCCAGAATTTCACTTATTTTTCATATTGATTGCAGAAAATTTTCCATCAGCCCTGATATTAGCAAATTTCAAGCATTTATCGAAACAATATGCGGACGAAACGTTACACTCTTAGTACATAGAAAGTGTTGATAAACATCGCTCACGGTACCTTAGAGGTCTGCACGGGCTTGGCCGAGACCGTGTGCTTAAGCCTGACCCGGCTCCGGGCCGACAAAGTATATATCACTTCGGACTCGGGCCGTAAATTTGTAAATATACAACCATATTTCACGGGCCTAACTATCTAAATATACTGTACAACCACATTTATTGTACCGTTCTTTCTAGAGGGCTGTTAAAGCATAATTGTAAAATTTAACCTCTATTTGCTGTAAATAAAAATACAATTTTGCGTTAATTACTAAGTTTCAGTAATTCGGGCTTACTTTGAACTCATTTGATAATAACACGAGCTCGGGCCTAAATGCTAAAACATATTTCGGACTCGGGTCGGGCCTCACATTATAAATTCCATCCCGTACAGACCTTTACGGTACGCTATACAGTATTTGCTAGAATCAATAAATCCAGTCATACACTGTAAGTATTTCTATAATTATCGGATTTTGAAAATCAATGGAAGTGCTCTCACAATTCACGACCAGGAGATCTCTGAGTATGAAATATTTCTCAGGCTTGACGGGGGTCTGAGGCTCTTCACCCAAAATATGTTGAAACTTGATCCCCCTGAAAAGACAGTTTTACATAATTTTGAATGAAAATTGATTTTTGGTATTTGTTTTCCTTTTTCTTCTTTTTGAATAGTCGAAAATCTATATTCTTGAATGAGAGTATGGTGGCGTAACTAAGGAGGTGCTAAGGTCCTAATCCCCAATCTAAGTCCTCGTCAGGCCATCCTGAATTATGAAAAATTTTGGTTGAAATAGCGTGAAGAAACGCTTGTTCAATTTGTCACTTAAGAAAATCTTCAGCGTACAATTCCAAAATTTTCTCTGTTTTCATTCCTGGGAAAGTCTGCCCAAACTTTATAGCCCCCTCTCTCTGTTTTTTGAAAATATCGGGCCCCACTATCATTTAATAAACCCGGTGAAATAATAGCATGTTCTCTGTTTTTCTTTCTTTCTTTTCTGCTTGTTGCTTCTTTTCTTTCCTTTTTATTTTTCTTCTCTCTTTTTAGTGTGCACGCGGAGCACCTCCTATAAAAATTGTGGGGCGGAAGTGCTCGCGCAGCAGAGTACCCCCGGAGTCGTTTTCTGTTTTTCTTTCTTTCTTTCTTTTCTACTCGTTGCTTCTTTTCTTTCCTTTTTATTTTTCTTCTCTCTTTTTAGTGTGGACGCTGAGCACCTCCAATAAAAATTCTGGGGTGGAAGTGCTCGAGCAGCAGAGTACCCCCCCCCCCCCCGGGAGTCAGCGCTCCTGTATGTACAATAGGTTAGATTCAGTAATTTGTCTTTTAACAGCCTGTTGGAATCAAGGTGTTTTCTATGTTTATTTAAATACTGTATGTAAATTTTGCTTACTTTTTTTGTCAGGGGCAAAAGTGGATCTGAAAAGGTAGGGGGACGCATGACGTCACGCTTTCCCCCGTCCCCATCTTTGCCCATCGTAATTTGTTTAGAAGTAGAGGGACGCCATATTTATTTTCTGGAAATGGGGGTAAGAACAATCCCTAAAAGTGCAAATAAAAATCCATTCAGGTCTATTGTTAATTTTATATATATATATATATATATATATATATATATATATATATATATATATATATATATATATATATATATATATATATATATATATATATGTGTGTGTGTGTGTGTGTGTATTAAAATATTAATACGACCGTGTTATACATCTTAGCGAAATTCCTATCTATATAAATAATAAACACTTCTTTTATATCAAATCCCTTTTTAGTGAAAAAATAAAGCATTTAAGGAAAAAAGAAACGTACGCCAGAAAATCGTTAAATAAGTTGAAAAGAAAACAGTTATTAGGCTCTTAGGCTCTGAACTCAATAAAATGTTTTCCAGCAATCTTTGTGTTGCATATATATCAGCAAAATACATGCCAAGTTATCACAAGTGACTTCTTGCATAATCTCATCATAAGGTCACTACTTATATTTAGACTCTATTTTAATCTTCTTCTATTCGTAATAATAATAATAATAATAATAATAATAATAATAATAATAATAATAATAATTTTACTTACTAAAGAATCGACTATAAAAATATAACTTGTGTGTAAATAATCAAACAATGATGAATATAGCAAAAATTTTGGCTTACTAAAGGATTCTCGTACTCTCCTCACTATCGCCCCTCAAGTGTTATAATGGACATTGTTAAAATTTGGTTTACTAAAGGATTCTTGTATCCCCTCACTATCGCCTCTCAAGTGTTATGATGGACATTATTAAAACTTTCGCTTACTAAAGGATTCTCGTACCTACCTCACTATCGCCCCTCAAGTGTTATGATGGACATTGTTAAAACTTTGGCTTACTAAGGGATTCTCGTACCTCCCTCACTAACGCCCCTCAAGTGTTATGATGGACATTGTTAAAACTTTGGCTTACTAAAGAATTCTCGTACCTCCCTCACTAACGCCCCTCAAGTGTTATGATGGACATTGTTAAAACTTTGGCTTACTAAAGAATTCTCGTACCTCCCTCACTAACGCCCCTCAAGTGTTAGAATGGACATTGTTAAAACTTGGGCTTACTAAGGATTCTCGTAACCCTCACTATCGCCCCTCAAGTGTTATGATGGACATTGTTAAAACTTTGGCTTACTAAAGGAATCTCGTACTCCCTCACTATCGCCCCTCAATGTTATGATAGACATTGTTAAAACTTTGACTTACTAAAGGATTCTCGTACCTTCCTCACTATCGCCCCTCAGGTGTTATTACGGACATTGTTAAAACTTTGGCTTACTAAAGGATTCTCGTGCTCTTCTCACTATCGCCCCTCAAGTGTTATGAAGGACATTATTAAAACCTTGGCTTACTAAAGATTCTCGTACTCTCCTCACTAACGTTCCTTAAGTGTTATGATGGACATTGTTAAAATTTGGCTTACTAAAGGATTCTCGTACCTCTCTCACTAACGTTCCTTAAGTGTTATGATGGACATTGTTAAAATTTAGCTTAGTAAAGGATTCTCGTACCTCCCTCACTAACGCCCCTCAAGTGTTATGATGGACATTGTTAAAACTTTGGCTTACTAAACGATTCTCGTACCCACCTCACTATCGCACCTCAAGTGTTATGATGGACATTGTTAAAACTTTGGCTTACTAAAGAATTCTCGTACCTCCCTCACTAACGTTCCTCAAGTGTTATGATGGACATTGTTAAAATTTGGCTTAGTAAAGGATTCTCGTACTCTCCTCACTAACGCCCCTCAAGTGTTATGATGGACATTGTTAAAACTTTGGCTTACTAAACGATTCTCGTACCCACCTCACTATCGCACCTCAAGTGTTATGATGGACATTGTTAAAACTTTGGCTTACTAAAGAATTCTCGTACCTCCCTCACTAACGCCCCTCAAGTGTTATGATGGACATTGTTAAAACTTTGGCTTACTAAAGGATTCTCGTACCCCCCTCACTATCGCCCCTCAAGTGTTATGATGGACATTGTTAAAATTTGGCTTACTAAAGGATTCTCGTACCCCCCTCACTATCGCCCCTCAAGTGTTATGATGGACATTGTTAAAACTTTGGCTTACTAAAGGATTCTCGTACTCTCCTCTCTATCGCCCCTCAAGTGTTATGATGGACATTGTTAAAACTCTGGCCTACTAAAGGATTCTCGTAACCCCCTCACTATTGCCCCTCAAGTGTTATGATGGACATTGTTAAAACTTTGGCTTACTAAAGGATTCTCGTACTCTCCTCACTATCGGCCCTCAAGTGTTATTATGGACATTGTTAAAACTTTGGCTTAGTAAAGGATTCTCGTACCCTCCTCACTATCGCCCCTCAGGTATTATGATGGACATTATTAAAACTTTGGCTTACTAAAGGATTCTCGTACTCTCCACACTATCGGCCCTCAAGTGTTATGATGGACATTGTTAAAACTTTGGCTTACTAAAGGATTCTCGTACCCCCCTCACTATCGCCCCTCAAGTGTTATGATGGACTTTGTTAAAACTTTGGCTTACTAAAGGATTCTTGTACTCTCCTCTCTATCGCCCCTCAAGTGTTATGATGGGCATTGTTAAAACCTTGGCTTACTAAAGGATTCTCGTACTCTCCTCACTATTGCTCCTCAAGTGTTATGATGGACATTGTTAAAACTTTGGCTTACTAAAGGATTCTCGTACTGACCTCACTATCGGCCCTCAAGTGTTATGATGGACATTGTTAAAATTTTGGCTTAGTAAAGGATTCTCGTACTCCCCTCACTATCGCCCCTGAAGTGTTATTATGGACATTGTTAAAAGTTTGGCCTACTAAAGGATTCTCGTACCCCCCTTACTATCACCCCTCAAGTGTTATTATGGACATTGTTAAAACTTTGGCTTTCTAAAGGATTCTCGTACTCCCTCACTATCCTCCCTCAAGTGTTATGATGGACATTATTAAAACTTTGTCTCACTAAATGATTCTCTACCCCCTCACTATCGCCCCTCAAGTGTTACGATGGACATTGTTAAAACTTCGGCTTACTAAAGGATTCTCGTACCCCTCACTATCGCCCCTCAAGTGTTATGATGGACATTGTTAAAACTGTCTTACTATAGGATTCTCATACCCCCCTCACTATCGCCCCTCAGGTATTATGATGGACATTTTTAAAACTTTGACTTACTAAAGGATTCTCATACTCTCCTCACTATCGTCCCGAAAGTGTTATCTCAAAATCTAACATGTACTTTTTAAAGCAATAGTTTTGAAAGAATAAGCTTTGCTTGATAAAGGGTCAATTTTCGTATCCGTCTCCCTCTACTTCTCTTCAAAACTATCCCCGAACTATTTTTTTGCATTCAAAAACAGGAAGATCCTACACACTACAGAGTGAACAGGAGTTTTGCCAGAACAATTCCAGTTTCCTTGTAGCTGTCCTCAGGAAATGTATGGGCAGGGCTGGCTCTAGACACTTTGCCGCCCCGTGCAATAGCATCATTTGCCACCCCCTTTCTCCAGGAAAAAAAAGACATGATTTTAAGTGTGTTACCACATCATGAACAACGAAGGGGAGGAAAAGTGCAGTCGCATTCAGAAAGGCCTAAACGTTACAAATACAATCTCGTTGTGTCTTCTGTTCTAAATGGAAAAGGTGTTCGCTACTGTTTGAGAATTGAGTTTTTATATTTGACAACAATTAAGCAATTCATGCTAGGATTTTTTTGACCATTTGCTTTAGCACTGTCCATGTGACTTTTAACTAATGCTACCTAAATATGATTTATGAATGTAGTATTGAAATAGGGCAGCTTAGTAAATTTAACTACCATCGTCATGAAGTCTGTTTCATATTTATTTCAAATTACATAGTTATGACAGGCTAAACCGCCCTGTGCAAATGCACATATTGCACATATGGTAGAGCCGGCCCTGTTTATGTGACAGTGAAAGAAAATACCAGTTTTATGAGTCTATGAGAGCTGTGACCAATTTTTCTTTCTTTCTTTTAGTATGCAATGTTTCATTTCTTTCCGGAAATTTCAAGTAATCAGCTGATCGAAGCTTTCTTTGATTAATGTAGGCCTAATATCTCAGATTAGCAATTAGCAACATGCAGTTATACCTATGAAACTGTGACTGATGGTGTAAGAATCGAGTTGGTTGATGAATGGTGATTTAACCACCGGAAATGGTAAAAATCAACCATTTCCGGTTTAAAATTTGATCACTATAGAGCATAAACGGTAATAGATAGCAAGAAGCGGTTTTCTGCAATCAATTAAGCGTCATAAGAATACATTTCATTTCCGTCCTCTACTAAAACCGGAAGTAATAGAAATTCGCTACCATTTCCGGTTCCAATATTGATCTACATAAAGCAAAAATGATCAGAGATAGCAAGTAGCTGATTTTTAAAAACAATTTAGCATTTTAAGAATATATATTATCTTCTCCCTTAACCCTCTATTGAAACCAAAAGTAGCAGAAACCAACCACATCCGGTTTTAACGTTGATCTCTATAGAGTAAAAAATGATAGGCTAATTGATAGCGAGAAGCTGTTTCCTGCATTAAAATTATGCGTTCCAAGAATATTACTCTAATATCTCTACCAAAACTGGAAGTGGTAGAAAGCTAGTGCTTCTTCCCTAACACCACAATTACATAGCAGGCATGTGCCTATCATGTTCCCTCAGGCACATGGGAATGTGTCCAGTATGTGCCTTATATACCTCTGAGAGAGGAATCACATGGATGGCAAGTGATAGTCACAGTCTATGTCCGCCCCATGGCACATGTCTGACATGTACCTGGGGAACGTGCCTAGTATGTTCTTGGTATGTTCCCCATGCCATAAGCGTCAATGAATCACAAAATTACTCCCACAAAAATGTTAAATCGCCTATATGCGTAATGTGTTTACACTAAAGTGAGTCTAAAAAACACTTGAAACAAGTAAAAAAAAAATGTACCGTGGGGTGGGTGCGAGCCACCAACCTTTGCATTACTAGCCGCGTGCTCTTCCGACTTGGCCACGGAGATTATGAAGAGAACGTCCTTGTAGAGGGATAAATTGTTGAGTTCTTTTGAATTTGGCTAATCAGAGTGCTCCTTTAACCGCGTATATTCGACGATAACCGTTTTGGATCACATAAAATCTGCTCGTTATGTAATTTTATAACAAAATGACAAGTGTCTATTTACTTTCTTCTATATTCAGTTTCAAATGATCGGCAACAGTTGCCATCTAATAAAGTTGATGCGTTTGTTACTTCTAGTACACAATCACTTAGAAAAAGAAGCAACAAATGCATCAAATGTGGGAGATGAATTTAGAATACCTAAATGGCGCATGCTTAGCACATCTTGTGCTGTTAGGCCAGTTTTAGACGAAAGCATTTCTCGTAGCAGATGTGCTGCCAGAAATCTCGTATAATATTCTATGGCATCAAAAGTATATTGTGCTTTTACACGGTAGCATTTTGATAAGCATTTTGTCGTGACGTAGCAAACAAATCACTGGAGAAGATCGCAATTATGGTTTCAAAACTAAAAACAGATATTTCAGTCATTATTTCTTCTAAACCCCTTTTTCGCATATGCTTAGAGGACTTTTAACGGTGCAGTTATACTATACAGATCCACAGATTTTGAAATTTACAGAAGAAATTTCTAATATTTTAATAGAGTAGTGTATAAGTAATGGAAATATGGTGTATACTTACATCTGAGATGCGTATTTACGTGGAAATATAGAAATTAAAGTCAAACCTGAAATACACGTAATCTTCAATAAGCTGTCATAAAATTTTGGCAAGTCTGTAATTTCCCCATTTTGTATCGAGAACAGAACCTAACCAACCCCTTCGGGGCTTCCCTCTACTACTACTACTCTTACCATTACTACACCTACTGCTACTGTTACTATTACTAAGTACTCCTACTTCTACTCTTACTACAACTTACTCCTCCTCCTCCTCCTCCTACTACTACTACTACTACTACTACTTACTTCTACTACTATTACTCTTACTACTACTACTACTACTACTACTACTACTACTACTATTCCTACTACTACTTACTCTTCCTACTACTACTTACTCCTCCTCCTCCTCCTACTACTACTACTACTACTACTTATACTATGGGTCCGTATAGTAAAGCTACACGTTGCCAACTGTTAAAGTGAACCTGCACCGGAGAATGCAAGAGCATACCTCAGAAATGATTGCTGAAGGTACAATAAATGAAACGAGAAAGTTTTTTTTTTTTTTTTTAATTAAGTGAATTTCTGTGTGGATCCGTATAGTGAAACTACACGCTTTTAAATTTGTACAAACAAGGATGTTCCTCATATTTTTTAATCAACATAATAATAGTATCCCTACTCCAACTGATTTTTCTTTACTACAATTCAATTTTTCACACAAAACAGAGCATGGATATTTGGCACAAAATCTTTCGCTTCCTTTTAACACACCATGGCGCTGCAATCGGAGCAGATGCTGGGGAAAATGCTACGAAATAGAGCAGGTTCTATCGACAAGAAATGCCATAGGATATGCCATGGCATGGGAAATGCTATAGCATTTGCTACTTTACACGGTAGGATATCGATTATACGATTTTTGCTACGAGAAATGCCACGATAAATGCTTCCATCTAAAACTAGCCTCAGGGTATCTAAAACAGTATGTATCTAAAGGACGTATCTAGAACATGACAGATATATGTCCCAAGTGACGACATAAAAGCAAATGACTGTTAGAGTGCGAAACGAATCCAGGTATCTAAATGCTATATTTGTGGTACATAGTTGCAAATATCAATTAGATGTAACAAGTACCTAAAACTGTAGGTAGCTGAAGTACATACTTAGCACATGAATATCACATGTGCCAAGTGTCAGGTACCTAAAAAGTAGCTGGGATACCTAAATAACACATGCCTAGCACATCTTGTGCTGTTAGGGCTAGTACATCGTAATTTTTGCGTGAGGAGTGGTGAGGAGAAGAAACACAGAGAATTGTTGACGGAGAGACAGTGGCAGGGGCACTTCCATTGCTGAACCGTTAAAAAAAAATAATAAAATTTCAATTTTCATTTTGTGTACGTTGTGCTTGAGAATCTAACTGTAGAAAGAGAGCTGCATCCTCTCGTAAAAGAGGACATGCACCATCCGTGCCTTCTCATAAATTTTTGTGTAAACGGGCAATAAAATCGAAATCCCATAAAAATATTTTAGGTTTTAACTTTCGAAAGGGAAATTTTTTACGACTTTACAAAGATCTACGTGAAATTAACTGGTTATGCCTGGGAACTTACCGGGATGTAAATAGAATGGTGGACCAATTTTACGAAATAATTTATGACGTTTTTCGCAAAAGTATTCCCTTGAGAAAAAAGTCCACAAAAAATTTTCCATGTTGGTTTACAAGTAGTATAATAGAAAAAATTAAAAAAGAAATCGTACCACCGTGCTTTTTGGCTGCGGGGAAAGGGGAATTGTCAATATCATTACAATGAATTTTGTAAATTACGGAAGGAAGTGAAACAGGAAATAACAAGGGAGTATAAATTATTTATTTTAGAAACGGAAATTAACATACAGGAAGACCCAAAACAATTTTGAAACTATATTAAGAGTAAAACACGACATCTCTCTTCAAGACCATTGTTGTACCAGGGACGTAGCCTGAGCAAAAATGATGAGATTGCAAATGCTTTCGCACACCATTTTCAATCTGTATATCGGCTAGCGTCGTCAACTGATGATACCGGTAGTAGTCATTCATTTGGTGATAATATTGATAATGATACTACGTTAGGCTCTTTTTTATATCAGAGATAACCATAGAAGAGACTGAAAGGGCAATCAGAAAATTAAAATCTAATAAATCAATGGCAAATGACAACATTCCTCCATATATTGTTAAAGCATGTATTGATATTTTCAAATATTCTCTAAGTATAATATTCAATTTTGCAATAAAAAACAATGTTTTTTTCTGACAAATGGAAGCATTGAATAGTTTGCCCCAATTTCTAAATCGGAAAAGAAAAACAATATTGAAAACTTTCAGGCTGTTGCAATTTTACCCGTATTTCCAAGATTTTTGAAAGTGTCCTATATGTTCGAATACTAAATCACGTGCGCCCTGCAATCTCGGTATATCAACTTGGATTCTTACAAAGTAGATCGACAGTTACAAATTTAGGTATTATTACAGACTTTATAGCTTCTTCTTTGGACAACAATGGTCAAGTAGATGTTATATACACTGATTTCAGTAAGGCTTTTGACACCGTACAACATGATGTTTTACTACATAAATTAGCTTTATTTAACTTTAGTCCTGCTACGAGGTAATAAGATTCATGAACCACCTGACCCGTGACTCAAAGACAATAAGATTCATGACCCACCTGACCAGTGACCCGGACAGACCAAGTGTAACCCAGTGATCCTATAGGACTCAGAGATAAAACGTCGTTATACATATAAGAAGTATATGTGAGGCTACTAATGCAATTCTAATAAACGTGATATTCTCTTATCTCTCATTGCCTTTTTACTAAATATATTTTTCTCGCTTGTTGTTTGTATCTGTGTGTTTCAACTATTGCACTGAATGATAACTACAAGAGTTAACAGAGTACAAATATGTCAAAATTAGTTTTAAAAAAGATAAATTATATATATATATATATATTTAATATATATATATATATATATATATATATATATATATATATATATATATATATATATATTAAATATATATATATATATATATGTATATATATATTTGGTTGTGAGAGATCGTGTTAGTTTAATCGACCAGTAAAACTTTCCTAGCAGCATATAAAAGATACAACTGCGCCTAACAGTTTTTTTTTGTTAAATCTTTTTGTATAGACTATGTTAAAAAAAACACATGTGGAAAAACAAATAAACATGTAATTACATTATAAATATTCAGAGCATGGTATCTTGATTAAGAAATGTCACACCGAGAATCAAACAAATAAATCTTCGAGCTCGAGTACTGAACATCATTAACCAACTATAAAATTTTGTCGTAATTTTGGCTGCTTCTGGGTCGCCAGGTCTATTCGGATCAGACTGGGTCTGAGAGGCCACACCCAGACCCAGATGACCTGGGCAAAAATCGTGACCCAATTGACCCGGTTATAAATAATCTATTGATAGAGGGGGGCCGCGGTGGCTCAGTGGTAGAGCGTTCACCTCTGTTGCATGGGGTCCCAGGTTCAAACCCTGCTCCCGTCAAGTGAACTTTGTGGTGGACAAACACCGTGTGCGTGAGTTTTCTAGGGGTTCTCCCGTTTCCTCCCACTTTCTTCATTCCACCATTTCATTCATTTCTCATAATCACCGTCTCCTTTAGCCTAACCGGCATAACCGTGGGACGTAAAACTCAAAGATTTCATTTCATTTTTTCATGGATAGAGCCCTTATATTTCAAGTGTACCCCCACTGGCGCTGCTGTTGATGTGTACATTCCCGTACCTTCTTTGAAAGAGGAGGAACAAGTTGCTGTGGTCGAAATTTTTCAGTTGTTGGATGCGGAAGCGTTGCCACAATGAATTATTTCACGGACTTGGCTGTACACTGTCTTGTTAGCCATTCTAAGTAGCCTACGATCTTCATTCGTCGAGACCAAAAGACTGAATGACAAATTGGCAACACAGTCTACGTCATTCACTTATTTTTCCTAAGCAAAGGGAGGGTTTTCTTCGTAAGAGAATTGGCGAGGGTGGGGCCAAAGAATGTTTCATATATTTTCCAAGGGCACACTTGAAACAGAAATGCTCTAGTCAGGCCCCTTCGGGTCATCAGGTCAGATTGGGTCTGAGAAGCGAAACTCAGGCCCGGATAACCTGGACAAAAGTTACAACCCAATTGGCCCGGTGATTAATAATCCATTTTATATTGCTGCACACCCGTAGGCCTTTTGCCTATAAGAAAAGGCCTGAAAGGACTTATTGGTTTATTTAATAATATTTTGTAGATATTATTTGACTCTCGTTTTACATTTTTTTTTATTTTCTTCATCGTCTTTTTAATCCAGTGGTTCCCAACCTTTTTCAGTGACGACACTTTATTGAAAATCCATGACATCACGACGATACACTTGGTTGATTTTTTTTTTTTGTAACTAATAATATAAATTATACTAGTGTAAGTCTGTATGTGCCTACAAAATAATGACTCTTTGTAGCACTAATCATGGTTGATGCAACTGGAAGCATTAATTGGTACAATTTGTCTCGAAATTGGTTTTAACTAATTTTGAACTAGCGCTTCATGAGTTTTGAATTCTAAAATTTCGCGACACCCTATGGGGCTGTGCAACATATCAGTGCGTTGCGACACAGAGGTTGAGAATCACTGTTTTAATCTACTTTCTAAAACTCAAGGGAAATCGTGTCAAATACTGCTTCCCCGTCATTAAAATGTTCAATTTCTCAAAAATTTAGCAGTATTTCATGTTTTGATACAGTGCTTTCTTTTTCCTTCTTCTTCTAATAATAATAGCAATAAACTAGTATGTTAGATCGAATCACACATTTACCTGTAGGTTCACGTGCTATATGGTTCTCGTATTGAAATGCCTACTTTAACAACATACTTGGTAGACCCTATGTAGACCAATAATCGGGATAATTGAGAATTGGCAATTTCAAAAATGAAGCCGAAAAATACATTGGCTCAATCTACTTTAAAATGTGTGTACGCCAACCAACAATTTGCCGTCATATTTAACCAATGACCTCGTTTGACCTCGTACTCTTAATTGCAGTTTCACTTCTTTCGTAAGGGGTAAGTTGGCAATTGAGTTGATCAGCAAAATGGTCGATTAAAACGCAGGGTCAACTTTCGCAATTAAGTTGATTGGCAGAACAGCAAACGTTCGACAAATCGGTCAATTACAACGAACAACCAACATTGGCAAGTGAGTTGACTGACAAAGCGGCTAACTACAGCGTAGGACAAACTTTGTCAAGTTAATTAGAAAAACGGCAAACATTCAACAAACGGTCAATAACAAAAGGGCCAACGTTGGCAATTGAGTTGAGTTGAGTTACTTATGAGTTTAACGTCCCGTTCAGCAGCGAGGCTATATGAGACGTGGACTTACTGATTAACATGGATTCCGAACCACATGAGTTCCCTCCGGGAATCGAACCCGGGTCTCCCACGCCAAAGGCGCGTACGCTAACGTTGGCAATTGAGTTGAGTTTTGAGTTTAACGTCCCGTTCAGCAGCGAGGCTAGATGAGACGTGGACCTACTGATTAGCGTGGAATCCGAACCACATGAGCTCCCGCCGGGAATCGAACCCGGGTCTCCCACGCCAAAGGCGCGTACGCTGACCGCTTAGCCACGGAGGAGCTCCACGTTGGCAATTGAGTTGGCAGGCAGAACGGCTGATTGCAACGTAGAATCAACGCTTGCAACTGTGTTGGCACGCAAAATGGCAATGCACTTATAACGTATGGCAAACTTTGGCAATTACATTGATTGACAGAACGGCAAACGTTTGACAAAACGGCCAGTTACATAACGAAGGACCAATGATGGAAATTGAGTTGACTGGCAAAATGGTCACTTACAACGAAGGACAAACTTTGGCAATTAAGTTGATAGACAGAGCAGCACACGTTCGGAACTGCATTAAGTTGATTGGTACAACGGCAAATATTCGGCAAGACAATTAATTAATCTTAAGGACAATGTTGGCAACTATGTTGATCGGCGAAACAGTCAATTACAACGTAGGACCAACGTAGGGAGTTCTACAACCTACTGTTGGGTTTACTACCGGGTAACTCCATCTTTAACCGACCATAATACAACTAGTTTTGTATGACTTGACTTCTTATTGTAGATTGTAGTAGATTTTATTTGTATATTTATCTCTCATGAATTTATTATTTTTTTATTTTTCTTTCTTTTCAGCTCGACTTCCTTATGCTATTGTGTTGTGTTTGCAGTCACAGTTCCTTTCGCATCATCTATCTGGCCTTTTACACAACAACAATCTCCAAAATTGTGTACTGAATTAGGTTGCCAGTGCCAAGATGACGTTTATTCCCGATTACGGAATGGAGTTGATTGTTCCTCCCGAAATTTAACTGGAGATCTTCCTCCGTCTTTGAAAATACTTCCTGGTACGCTGACAATAGATTTCTCCAAAAATTTCATAACAAGAATTGTTAGAACTCAGTTTGAAGAAAGTAGTGCTTCGAATTTACAATCGTTAAGCTTTGCCAGAAACAGAATCTCAGAAATAGACTCGGAAGCCTTTCGAGACGTTCCAAGTTTGAAACGTCTTGATCTTAGCCGTAACAATATCTCATCGTTACCTGAAGATGCTTTGAAAGGTCTGAACGTATTAGAACAGCTGGATCTGAGTTTTAATTCCTTACAGGATATTCATCCTAATCAGTTTTCGTATGTACCGTATCTTCAGCGTCTGAAATTAAGTTTTAATCCGATTGGTCATGCTTTAAATTCACATAATACTGTGTTCTCAAATTTGTCCAAGTTGAAAAGGCTGGAATTACAAAACGTAACGTTAACTTACATCCACGAAGATTTATTCACAAACTTATTCGATTTGGAATTGTTAATTTTATCCGACAATCCATTGTCTGTAGTTCCAACCGCTGCAATATCGAAGCTTGGTGAATCTTTGCAGGAAATTGATTTAAGCGGTATAGAAATTACATATTTGCCAGCATATTCATTTAAAAATTTGTACAATCTAAGGACATGTAATTTAAATCGCTTGTATCTACTAGAAGATATACATGATTATGCTTTTGAAGACCTTCATAATCTCTTAGAACTCTATTTAGAGAACAATATTAAACTAACTAATATCCACGACAAAGCTTTCGGAGAGAAAAATGTTCTCAGTCGTCTTTCTTTCTACGAGAGTGGATTACATACTTTGGATCAAAACTTATTAAATTGGAGTAATCTGGAAGAACTCAATCTTGATGGAAATCCGTGGAATTGTGATTGTAAGTTAGTGTGGTTGAAGCATCTCAATATTTCCAGTGATTTTTCAAGGAACGTAAGGTAAGTGCTTCTATTTGAGTCAGTTTACTCTATATAGAACAAGGATGTTATAAAATAGAGTATCTGCTCTTACAACAAAATCTTGAAGCCATACGTCACAGTTTTGCCACCCCTACTCTGCCCACTCCACCCAATAGGATCGCAATGTTTTGAGCCAACAATCATGGCAGAAACGAAAGTAGCCGATGGCGGAAATGAGAGTAGCCAATCAGACGTGCCGATGCTCGGTTGTTTTCTGGCTTCATTCATTTAATAGGATGAAGAAACACATGGGCAGATCCTCTATTTGATAAGATCCTTGATATAGAATCACTTAATTTACTTTAGCTAGGAAAAGTACTGTTTATTATTATTATTTCATTGGCATTGATGTTATAGGCTACTTTCAGGAAAATCCACTGCTTTAATATATTTATATTATACGTCTTTGTTAGACTTCATCCAATCCGTCCGTCTGTCATCAATCCAGGAATGGTACAAATATCGAGTGGTTTTTTTGGTATTCAATCACTCTCCCAAGAATACATACCCCATTAGCAAATGCCGCCATACGCTTTCAGTCTTCCATCTACAACGGCTGCAGGGCCGCTCGAATGTATGAACACATTCGGATCGCTCTTGATATTTGGGTTGCTGTCGCTGGTACGACTCGATTTGGTATTCAGACCGAAGCCGAACAGAGTGCGATTATCCTTTTCCGACCAGGAAGCGTCACTGTGACAGTGGACAGAAACCTGGTTTGCCGAATTGTTCCTAAAGCTTTGGTTGGCCACGTACGCTTTGCGTTGGTCAATTTTATTCGTCTTCACTCATATTACATATTATTCGTGGCATTAAAATTTGTATATGTTCGTTCCGTAGGGTGTAGCTGTACATCTAAAGATTAAAATTGGACTTGGCTGGAATATTTGTTTACTTGAAACAAAATGTTGAAGTGAATTTTGGTAAAGAGATCGGTACCTAATCCACAACCCTATGAAAGTTACATGGATTTTAAATCTCGGAAGTACCTTACAATATTTTTATTTATGATACGAAATTTTCAATTGTTATATATCCACAAATATGATAAGCATTGATTAAAGAACTTGGGTGGTTAGTATCTATTACAATTAATGTTAATTATTCATCAATTATTCTTATATATCATTTGTATTTCGTATTAGTAACAAGGTACATTCGCGAAATGTCCCCTGGGGATTCGTGTAAAATTGATTCAAAGTTCTCCGTGGGTCAATGTGTATTGTAGTAAGTTTAGCGGCCCATACTTATCGGTAATTTCTATATTTATCGGTTTTCATATATCAGTAATTCAATCATACACTACTATACTGATCGGACACAAAATTGCTTTTAGTTTATTTACATGCAACTGGACATGAATGTGGGCATATGATAAACAAACTGGATCAAGTACTGCTTCCCTGACACATGTTACCACCCCAGGCGCTGTCTTGGATCCGCCATATTGGATTCAACAATCGGTTTTTCAAATGGAAATAGGTGCAAGTGATACATCAAATTCATTTAAATTTTCTCGGAAATTCACTGGTGTAGTGAATTTTACTGTAGCTTGTACCTTTTGGAAGATATTGCATGTTAAATCACTCCGACCACTTCGCAAATAGACATTACAAAGTAATATCAGTTACGCTTACGTTTTTGATGTCGACAAATCAAAACAATTCCTAACTGGAAAAATACTAGGTATAAACAAACTCTACAACATTGGTGTCATAATCTTATTAAATTTCTGTGAATGATTGTTATTACTTCCATCTTATAGCCTACTATAACAAGGAAATGTATTATAGTCAAAATGCCTAGTGTAAATCCAGATAGACTAGATTTGGGTGAAGACCTACCATTTCCGTATTGGCGTCTGTGTGACTGCATGTATGTACGTTCAGAGAATATTTTGTCACCGATAAATCACATACATGGTTACATATACACACGGGGCCCTGTACAACTTCCTATTTGATTAAATATTCGTGAAGTGCCTGATATTTAACATGCAACACCTTGTAAACGGTACAAGCTACGGTAAAATTCACTACCCCAATGGATTTTCGAGAACATTTAAATGAATTTGACGTATCACTTCCACCTATTTTCATTTGAAAACCCGAAAGTTGAATCCAATATAGTGAATCCAAGATGGCGGACGGGGTGGGTAACATGTGTTAGAGAAGCAGTACTTGATCCAATTTGTTTTGCATATGCCCACATTCATCCCCAGTTACATGTAAAGAAACTAAAAGCAATTATGTGTTCGAGCGTTAGTGTATGATTGAATTCCGGATTTATGAAGGGCTATAAATATGCAAATTACTGGTTTGGGCCTCTACAATTAGTATAATACACATTGGGCTACGGAGAAGTTTGCATTTAAATCAATGTTACACGAATTCCGAGGGAACATTAGCGACTGTACCTTGTAAGTGTAAAATTCTATCAATACCACTTCCAAATATCAAGTACAGAAATTTACAAAACAAGACGAGATATATCTTCCGAAAATCGAGATGATACGAAAAAGAATCCTTCCAGAATCGAGACAAGAAAATCTTATGTCTCAACCCCCTCCCCCTCGTGGGAAACACTACAACACCGAAAGAATGAGTTTTATCTTCGCACCCATCCACCTACCATTATTGGATTCCCATAGTCTATCTCAGTTTCATAATTTAGAACGGAACTCAAATGTTTAAATTATATATTGTTATTTTCTGAAACCAAAATTAATTGTTTATCAGGCCTCGAAAAGTTGTTACCATTAAAATAAGAACACCAGACGTCTTCGTTTCTTTGGAACAGTCTTCGTGTTTCATTTTTCATTCCTCAAGAAAATTTATCTCTAATATTCCCGACGTTTCTAATATGTGCCTGCAATTCTATAAAATTCTATTTCAAGGTTTTTCCAATTTTCCTTCGTGTATTTTCTTTTTAATGGAAGAGAGGGGTAATGGCGCTCAGAGCATCATATAATGGCACTTATATCTAATACTGATGTTCAGCTCCCAAATATTGTCAGCCAGCTTGCTGGACGAGTCACAAGTGGAGCTGATCTCATATCTCCAAGACACAAGAAGCTACTTCGTGATTAATTATTTTAAAAATTGTGGCTTCAAAATTGAAGCATGAGAGGGATTAATTATTAACCTATTACCTTAAATATTTTATATATGTATGTTGGTAATTCATGCCTACTCTTCAGTTTAAAGTTATTCTTATATAGGTAGACAGTTGGCGTTGGTCGTTAGATGAAAACAAAAGAAAAAACTCAATATGGCGATTATTGGGCAATGACATTCAATGTAAGCGGGATTTACCATTGTCCTACTTTGGGTGGCATTGACCTACCACTATATCATTAATAGATTTCATACCAGGTGAAATTAGCTAAGCTAATTGAAAACAGGAAGTGCAGAAAAACGATACATAAAGAAAGCTCATCAAATAATAAAGATGATAATTGAAGATTTGTGTGACGATGGGGGATAGCGATAATTATGTTTTTTATTATTATTATTGTATGGTAAGTTCGGAAAATATAACGAGCTTTGATTCTGCATGCTTTCGACTTAATTAATATGTGAAAAGTGTTTACAGTGGACACACGCCAAATGCAATGGAAGTTCGAATTTCAATAAGTATTATGTGACTTCAGCATTTGTCTACACTATAGAAACAAAATGAAAATAAAATGTATAAAGTATGTTATCTATTTGTGTGTTTTCTAGTTGACTTAAGGTGGATCATTACCCGGAAGTCAATACATATTTTAGCTCATTCCCTTAACTACTGCGCAATGAAACGTTACATATTATAAATATTGTACTATAAGATAAAGTTATGTTTCAGCTACAACACAAGACACTGATTCATTTGGTTGTATCTTCTGATATCGAAAAAGGAAACAAATAAAAGAAAATACTTGATTCGTTTCATAATGAGCACACAAGATGGCACTTGCTGTTAGATCTTACTAGAAGTGCTCGATTTTATGAAATGTTTATTTAAATGTGTAAAAGTACTTTAAAGTAACGATCTTATTACGAAATAGATATATTGTCTGACCGTTTTTCGTGTTATGTTTCACATTTTATTTAAATATTAATTCACATTTAAGGAAATAGATTTTGAGACGAAACTTGCGCAGAACGCCATAATGCGTTAGTGCCAAATTTGAATGTTTAATTCCTGGATTTTAGCGTTGCAGTTCGAGAAGCGGAACTTAGCCGTGAATTGCAGTAAGGGTCGAAAACTAATTTCTCCAGTAAGTATCCAAACAGAAATCCATGATTACTTCTTTTATTATCTGGCACCAGTAAGCACTGGACACTACATGGAAACGCAGCATTATTCAAGCAGCGTTTAGCACAGCACCGAGAACACCTAGTGATCCACCTTAAAATACATCAACTCTGGATTATCCGGTCTCCGTACTATCCGGTCTAGTTCCAATAAATAAATAAATAAAAATAAAAAAAAACGAAGGAAGGAAGAACAACTTCGTAGTGAAACAAGGAATAAGTTTTTTGAACGATCTATTTGATTTGCAATGCCTTCATAAAACCTCGACTTTGATGATGGATTTTTTTTTTCATAAAGTAAATACTGTAAAATTGAACTGTTTTAGTCTTATTGTTTTACGTTTGTGCATTCATTTATCAATGAACGGTATAGTAACAAAATTAAGTAGGCGTATGAGAGGATCATTCAAATTCTCGAAAAATTGGTTACTTAACCAACATATCCACTGGTAAGATGAGAAGGATATTGGATTCTCTTAATTCCTTCTTATTCTTGTTACCTTTACCACTAAAGACGGAACTAGCTTATTGTTCCGATACGTTTAGAGAATATTTAGTTTACCCATGGGAGGATATATTGGTAAGTAATCTTTTTTTGGTGAACGGTGAAGCAAAGTTTAATCATTTATTTCAGAACTAGGTCTATGTTTCACGTTAATATTTTGTTTATATTAAAATTGTATGTACACTCATGTCCAAAATTATTGTCGCATGTCTATAAATATGTTATTGTAGAAATATAATTTGATAACGAATTCGGCCGGTATTTCTCATAATGTTAGTATGTGTATAATGGGCAAAGACATATATGTGGAAAATTTCATGTCAAAAGAGCAGTAAATAAGAACAATGAAACGAAAATAAATCTTTCTTGTCCATTCAGCAACATTTTGTTTTACTCATTCTAATTTTCGTATTTGTAATTTTTTTCCTATGAAATTTACTACAAATATACTTTTCCCGATTATACACATAGTATCAGCATCAAAAGTACCCTGCAAAATCATTATCAAATTATATTCTTACAATAACAGTTATAGATATGCGACAGTCATTTTGGACATGAGTGTACGTACAGTGTACATATTTTTATTTTTTGTTTTATTTATTATGTATTATATTATTTATTTTTGCAATCTTGTTAGAGATTATAAAGTTGACCATCGAATTTGTATAATATTTTTATTTTTGGACTTCCTTTTTTCTGTAATATTTTCTTTTAACATTGCTACACTTCAGTAACGAACATTCATGAAGTACTGCCTTGTGTTAAGAGGTTAGAGCATGTGACTAACAGTGGGCTTTAGTGTAAAAAGTGTGTTTTTAATGGTATCAATGAGCAAGAAGTGAGTAATTATAGAACTCTGGCCTATGCATTTTTTTTCTTTTTTCGTTAATCTATCTGCCTAATGCTTCTTGTAGACGATCCAAGAAAGCTTGAACAAGACCATTCAATACATCAAATTTACACGTTCAAAGGAGTATTGTTCGAGACACTTGACACGATCATAGAGGTATTGAATCTGTTTTATATTCTTGTTAATAGATGGCAGTCCAAAACAAGAGACTGTAACTATGAAAACAAATGAAAGCGAAACTGCATACTGATAGCTATAGTTCAGACCTGCGCATGAATAGCTATAATATTAACATATTTTTCGTAACTTTCTGCAGGCATTTGTAATTTAATAGATTATATTGAATAATTTAGAAAACAGGTCAATTTATTTTGCAGCAATCCCATCGAATTTTCGCTAAGTAGTTTGTCCCTTTTACATTAAATGCGAGTTAGGTTAGTTTACGTTAAAAAAAAAAGTTAAAGTGCTTCTTAGGTATAAAATCGTTCCCTATACTAAGCTTTTTTTTTTTTTTAATCTGACTCTTCGAATGGCGTGCTGATGACAGAACCACACTCAAAAAGAAAAAAAATCGAACTGTTTCCTAAAATTGTGTGTATCACGAGGCAATGACTGCATTTTGATGTTATTTATGCTTTGGCATGGAAGACTGTTTAAAGAAAAGGCTAAAATCACAGAAAACCAAACGAAGCAATGATAATATTTTTCAGCTACACGATTTACCGCCCATATCTGCATCACACTTTCTTCATAAATCTATCCCTGTTTTGGTACTGGTAAAGAATAACCCGTCAAACGAATAGTAATTTTACTGGTAAAATGTGTGAGTGTGTATGAAGGAGAATTATCTGAGATACCGTAATAATTCCCACTGCGAAATATGCCTGTATAATGAAGGAAACCAGTATTTTATATTTAGAAGTTTAATGTTACCAGTATCAAATCATTACAAGAGCTATAGTTCAGTTCAAATGAGTGAATACGATGTCAAGGGTTTGTTGCACTGCATTTATATATGATTCTATTTCTTGTACTATAACCTCCGTCTATGATGCGCCTGCTCCGTACGGACTACTATCCCGTGAACCCCCTTCAATGCTCCTGCCCCGACACTGTTAAATAGTATCTCGATTTTATTTATTTATTATTATTATTGCACAGTCTTATATGTAGCATATGTTAGGATGCACATTTGTACCTTACGGGAAAGCACTAATAAAATTAATCTACACGCGTGAAAGCAACCTCTACCTTAAGAAATAACTTCTCAAATACTACGTGTGGATTTCGTGATAAAATAATTAGATTACAGTAGGATAACATGTAATCATTTCCAGCATACTTCAGTTTGCGAGCATATTATCAATCTGTACGCAATTATTTGATATTATCAGAGATTAATAACAGTACAAAACGTCTTATTAAATCAAGAAAAGTCAGTTATATATTTTTTATATAATGGACTATTCTTTCTTAATTTACATCCGTTATTCTTGTATATTAAATTCTCAAATTAATACTTATACTTCTCATTGCCTCGAAATTTAACAAAAGTTATGGGCATGCAAGCATTATAACTATATAAATCGTGAATATTATCAACAAAATATACTAACAATATCTTCCGGCGCAAATATTAGCTTTGTTTATTATAATACACACTTGGGATATCAGATAATATGGAAAAGAGTAACGAAAAGATATTTATTCAACTGCAGCTCTGTCTCACGGCGCCATCATACTTGTTTTGTATTTTCCTGCACTCAAACTCGAGCGCTGATTGGCTGTTGAATGCTCTTAATTGGATTGTTTAGAACAGGACCGAAACGAAATTTCTTGAACGAAACTATTGAATTCAAGAGAAAAATGACGTCAGTGTTGACTTTTTTTCATTAAATAGTCTTGAATGGTCTTGAGCAAGAATCTTGTTCAAGCTTTCTTGGATCGTCTACAAGCAGTATAAGGAAAGGTGGCTTGTGACAGTTGGGTAGAGCACATGGAGTTCTGGAGGCGCTGTTGCCAGACAGCAGCTCTGGTGACAAACTTAAAACATTTAACAAGTCATCTCAAACAACCGGCAGCAGCGCGATCTTCTGACCTTCGTTGCTTAAAAAAAAAAAAAAAAATTACTGCTGTGATTCCCGAACAATCCTCCCTCTCGTTTTGTTTACAACATGTGCAGCTATCTGTTAGAGGCCATCTTTCAGTAACTCGATAATACATTAGGCTGAACAATCTATGGTACTACCACAAAATTAACAGATTGGATCAGCCTTGTTAATAAACTGTGTTGTATTATTTGTATACATTTTAATCCATAAAATAACAATATACCAAGGAAAACCTGAAAAATTATAAACATCTAGGGTTTTGCCCCCTACCAGCAAAATCTCAAATGACGCTCATGCTTCTATATTAAGGTGTGTGTATGTACAAAAATTAGATAACACTGTCGACAAACTAGATACTTTCAAATATCTAGGATCAGTGTTAACACACCAAAACCAAATATCGACTTAAAGCAGGAAATTCGTGTTATCATTCAGTTCAAAATCTTTTATCGTCGCGAATTCTATCAACGACAAAGCTTAAAATAACGATAATCATGCCTGTATTGCTGAATTGTTACGACATATGGTCGTTTACTCTGAGAGAAGAAGACGGACTAAAGTATTTGAGAATAAATATGTGAGACAAATATTCGGACCCAAGAGGAACGGAAATGGGGAATGTCAGAAACTTCATAACGAGGAACTACATAATTTATACCGTTTACCAAACATTGTTAGAGTCAAGTCTAGGAGGCTTAGGTGGGCAGGTCATGTAGCCAGAATGGAAGAAAGTAGGAACGCGTTCAATGTTTTTTACTGGAAATTCAATCGGAAAACGACCACTAGGAAGACCTAGACGCAGATGGGAGAACAATATTAAGATGGGTCTTGCAGAAATAGGAACACAAAGTAGAAACTGAATCTTGTTGGCTAAGAACAGATGTCAATGGAGAGCTTTTGTGAACCTCCGGCTTCCATAAGCCATAGATTTAGTCTATTAGTGTATACAAGAATAACGCTTGTCCTAAAAAGAAAAACCTTGACGAAATTCTGCCTACGCCACTGTATTGTTGTTTGTATTCTCTTAGTAGTTGCACACACACAGTTTCTAAATCGATAGACTACAACCCAAAGATGACCCAGAAACTCTGCTCTTAACCTGCCCGTTCAAATTATTTAAGTTTGTGATACGTATGTATATAAGTAAACTAGAATGTATTTTTTTCTTCATCTTCCAGGTGTAATTCTCCTCCAGAACTGTATGATCAAGATTTGTACGAAGTGGAAGATGAGAAGTTTGTATGTCCTTCGAATACTGTTCACGAAGCCCTGATGATAGTACTGGATCTGATAGTTATAGTAGCTGTTATTTCTGCCGCTTCGTTTTTGTTTTTCTATCTTTGGCGTAAATATCGTTTGAGATGCTGTAAGAAAAGGGAAGAATCTGATAACTATTTTAAAATGTCAACCACAGCGGCAAAAGCTGACTTAGAATGGGATAACAAAGATCTTAGTTAAAGAGCCATTAGTAAAATATGTAGATTTTGTACAGAGAGTCAATGTGATTTTTTTAAAAAAATGGATTTAGTCAAATACAATAACAAGTTAAAATGAATACTTTTCCTTTACAGACGTGTTATTTGTTTATTAATATCTTCAAAATAAATAGGACAATTTGAATGAAGTTTATTTGCTGTAAAAGACTTGTAGTGTTGTCTATGAACCAGTGATGGAACGGGTCATGAACCAGTGACCTGTGCAGACCCATGATGACGAAACATTGTCGTACATATGGAGAATATGTATGAGACTGCAAATGTTATTCTAAGAAATGCGATTCTCTCCTTTCCCTCTCTCTCTCTCTTTCTAACTAAACATACAGGGTGTTTAAAAACAACACCGACAATATTTGGGAGGTAATTTCTGACACCAAGATGAGACAAAAAGTATAGACCAAAGTGGGTGCACAAATACTTCCTTTTGGAGTTATAGGCTGCCGAAAACATAAAAAAATAACCTTTAAAGGTTCATAGCTACAAAACTATGGAACCTACTGTAGTCGGGTCAAGACTTCACTAATTTATGCCCTACCCAAATATCCAAGTTTCAGAATTCTCCTGTACTTCCGCAACAATTTTTATACAGGTAGTTGATGAGTACTTTCAATTAAATGCCCGTAGCCAAACTCCCTCTATAAAAATTGTTGAATGAGTACCTTACGATTCTGAAACATGGAATTCTGAATAGTGTACATATTGGTTCCTAAGTGAAGTCTTGACCTGACTACGATAGTTCGATAGTTCGACGTAATTAATCATGATATACTTCTAAGCAAACTTGTGACATTCATGAACAGGTCTTCTCGGGCTAGCAGCCTGGTAAATACTGTTATATCTTGCGACGTTTTGAAGGCTGACATCGTCCTCATCTTCAGGCGAGTATGATGGTGCAATAGAGTGTATGGAATATATATACTCATGTATGTATGATTGGACTCTTCTGATTGGTGCTTGAAATGGCGGGATATGATTGGTGTCCATGTTTTACTCAGTTGGAATCCTGTGTCTCTGTTAAGGTTCGTTTTTTCTTGTATGATTGTAACGGCTTCTTTTATCCTCCTCTCCCAAACTCTTGAGCATTTTGTTATTATTTCGGCATCTATGAACAAAATCTTATGTTGTTGTTTGATGTTATGTTCAGCCAGTCCGGATTTTTCTGGTTGGTTTAGTCTGATGTAAATGTTGTGTTCTTTGCATATGTCTTCAATGTTTCGTCCTGTTTGTCCAATATACGACTTACCGCATTCACATGGAATGCGGTAAACTCCAGGAATTCTGAGGCCCAGGTCGTCTTTGGTTGGTCGTATTAAGATTGTTATTTTTGCTGGAGGCTTGTGTATTGTCCTGAATTCGTACCTGGCAAATAGTCTGCTGAGCTTTCAAGAAGTGTTCCCGGTGTATGGGAGGCAGATTGTGTTCTTCCGTTCTTCATTCACAGTTTCCTCTGCACTTTTGTGTTTGTTGTCACTGTCCTTCGTTCTGGTCCTTTTCAGGGCCATATTTATATCTCGCATTGAGTATCCATTCTGTAGCATGGCGCTGCGAAGGTGATTAAGTTCCTCTGTTAAACAATCCTTGTCGGAGATGGAGAATGCTCTATGTGCTAAAGTGTTGAGAACTCCAAGCCGTTGAGCTTTGTGATGGAAACTGTTTGCGTTCAGATATAAATCTGTATGTGTTGGTTTCCTGTATACCCTGTGGCCTAGGCTGCCATCCGGTCTTCTGTATATCATGATGTCCAGGAATGGTAGACGTCCTTCTTGTTCAACTTCTATCGTGAATTTAATATTCGGATGCTGGTTATTGAGATGCTGCAGGAATTCTTGTAAAAAGTTGCGTCCATGTGGCCAGATGGTGAAGGTGTCATCAACATATCTATAGAAATGTGTGGGTGCAAGTGGTGCTTTCTTCAGTGCTTCATGTTCAAAGTGCTCCATATAAAAATTGGCTACTGCAGGTGAGAGCGGAGAACCCATGGCGACGCCGTCTGTTTGCTCATAGTACTGACCACGGTATAGGAAGAAGGTTGAAGTGAGAACATGTTGAAAGAGATCCAATATCTCAGGCCGGAAGTGTTTCCCAAGAAGCAGTATTGTATCCTTGACCGGAACTCTGGTATGAGTATATATATTCCATACACTCCATTGCACCATCATATTCGCCTGAAGATGAGGACGATGTCAGCCCTCGAAACGTCGCAAGATAAAACAGTATTCACCTGGCTGCTAGCCCGAGAAGACCTGTTCACAATACGTCGCCAGGAAAGCTTCAATAGATACTTCTGACATTCAATTTTTCACAAAACCTTCAACAAGTTATAGCGTCGTATCTTTGCCAACGCAAACATCGCGTTCGATACAAAAATATTTTAACTGAGGAATATGTCGTAGACTCTGGTGTGCCTCAGGGATCGAACTTAGGACATCTATTATTTATATTGTTTGTTAATGATTTACCACCTGTAATAACACCCTCCCACAAACTATTGTTTGCTGACGATGTAAAAATCTATCGTAGTATCTCCACGGAATTAGACGCTATTTCTTTGCAAAGCGACATAAATTCTATTTTTCAATGGTGTGAATCAAACAAATTGCTGTTAAATATTAAAAGAAAATGTAAAGTAGTATAGTACACCAGGAAAATAAACTGTGTGCGCAATGTGTATACTATTAATCAAACACCAATTGAGAGAGTGGATTATATAACTGATCTTGGAGTCACTCTGCAGTCAAACCTATCATTCGATATTCATGTCAACATAGTAGTTGGTGAGGCCTTCAGGAACCTTGGCTTTGTGATGAGATTAGGAAGTGATTTTTCTAACACCAATGTCCTCAAAACACTATACATTGACTATGTAAGGTCTAAGGTGGAATATGCAGCGATAATATGGGGTTCTGATAGTAAGAAATATACAAATAAAATCGAAAATATTCAAAATAAATTTGTGCAATTTTTAACATATAAAGAACAGGGATATATCCGAAATTTGAGAAGTATGAAGATCTTCGAAGCAAATATTCATTACAATCACTTGAAAGCAGGAGGACACACTTCATTTTATCTTTCTTACATAAAATAATTCATACTACAGTAGATTCAGAATATTTACTATCAGAAATCAAACTTCACGTCCCACATAGAGCAACCAGACCCCATAATAGCATATTCCATCTCTCAGCGCAAAGGACTGATGCATTGGATGTATCGCATGTCAGAAAAATGTGTTTATTGTATAATAAGATGTCAGAAAAGCACCCAGAGATAGACATTTTTAGCTATAGACAGAATTTTACTCTAAATAAATAAGGTGTAGATCATGTTATATGTATTTTAAAGTATTTTGCTGTCGTATTATTTTGTTATCATATGTGTATTTTAAATTATATTATCATGATGGAAAACTGTAATTAGGCATCCACCTGTTGTTTTCTGAAATAAATAAATAAATAAATAAATAAATAAATAAAATAGGCCCCATAGTTTTGGAGCTATGAACCTTTAAAATCCATTTTTCATGTTTTTGGCAGCTTATAACTCCGAAACGAAGCATTTGTGCACTCAGGTTGGTCTATACTTTTTGTCTTATCTTGGTGTCAGGAATCACCTCCCAAATGTTGTCGATGTTGTTTTGAAACATGTATAATTTTCTTTCTTTCTTTCTTTCTTTCTTGTGTATCAAAGCATTGAAATTAGGGATGGGCACGAGCGAGTTTTCATTGAAACTCGACTCGACTCGAAACAGACATCTTTGAGCTTGACTCGAGAACTCGGCTCGAAAAATTTCCTCCAACTCGACTCGAATTTGACTCGAGTTTCGAGTCGAATCGAGCCAAATACTGTGTGTAGTTTCAAGTACTTTCTTCAAGTACCCTACGAAGACAATATAATGATTATCAATGTTACTACTACTACTATAACATTATTATTATTATTATTAGTAGTAGTAGTAGTAGTAGTAGTAGTATAACAACAACAACACCATGTATAAACACGAAAGATAAGTGGTTTGTATCTGAATACTAAAAACTAGTTGACTGCTGACCTAGGTAGTCGTGAAGTCTAGGAGGCAAGGACATCGATCACGAGGTTCTGGGTTTGAGTTCCGGAGCAGTAAGTATCCGGGCTCGAACCAAAAATCGTTAAAAGTTAGAGGGCGCCGGCCCACACGTGTTCAAAACTGCTTGGTCCGGGTTTATAAAAAAAATATAGGGTTTTCAACGGCTCGAGCGGCTCGGCTAACAACTCATTCCCTATCGAGCCGAGCCAACAGCTTTCCCACCCAAACTGACACGAGCCAAAACAAACCGCGCTGATGGCTTACCCCAACCGAGACGATGACTCACCTGAGCCGAGTCGGTGCCTCATCTCAACCAAAGCGACTCGAGCTGTTCGCTCAGTTGAACCGAGCTAAGCCGGTTAACATCCCTACACGGGTTTGGCTTCTGCTTCGGCTCTAAACTTTCGCCGTGCAGGTCTCAGCCTTGGTGGTGAAAACTACAGTATATACTTATGTTAGTGCTCATGACATTTGAGGTTGTCTCGTTATAAAAATCCATTGTTGTCTTGTTAATCGAGACGAGGCAAGATGCGAGCAGTATCTCACCTCGTGAGCAGCACTATAAATATTCCACATTACTGCTTACATTTCTCATAGCTTTCGCTTTCCAGTCTAAACAGGCAATGATTTCAAAACGAGTTAAAACGAGCTAAACGAGCGAGCCATTTTTCAAACTCGACTCAACTCGAAACTCGACCTCAGAACAGTGACTCGGCTCGGAACTCGACTCGGGAAAATGACCTTTCACTCGACTTGAAACTCGACTCGAATTAGCTTCGAGTTTCGAGTTGAGTCGAGTTTTAGCTCGACTCGTGCCCATCCCTAATTGAAATGAAAGATAACAAGATCTGTTAGTGTATAGATGCATGAGGAGCAATGAAGAAGAGCTACATGTATATTTCTTACGATATATTGTCAAAATTTAATCAAGTGAGCCTGTAAAATTCCTTGGGTAGATTATAAGAGATGCCGTTGAGTTCAAACAGTGTTTTTGTTAAATGTCGCTTGTGATATACAGTAAAAAATTTGCTTTTGTCTACCTTATACAGTTTGTTTCTTTGTTTCCTAAGAGAGTTCTCTCTCTCTCTCCAGAACTAGTTGTTAAAAAATTAGAATAACATGACAGTTTACATTCATACATACATATCAACAAACAGATGAAAAATTGAGGGAGCTCAACCCTCCAGGTCACCCGCTAGTACAGCCTTGCTCTGGGTACTATAGCAAAATTTCAATGCTCGCCATGAACTTGATAAAATATTACGTAGCCCATTTCTTCCTATAGAGCAGCGTTTCCCAACCTTTTTCAACTTGCGGCGCAGTATGGGTGTAACTTGAATACTCGCGGCACACTCATAGATATTATTTGTAAATACAAAATACCGTGGTATTTTTTCTATGATTACTGATCTCCATCCCATAGAGAAGAAAGCTCTATCATTGGTTTTCCCCCGTTGTAAACCATTATTCTTATTTTTCATTCTAATTTAAAAATAGAAAACAATTGCAATGAAATATTGGACTCATGTTTTTAGAAATAAGCTTTCTTTTTCGAAAACTGTTTCACTAGGAAGGAAGCACTAAATGACGAAAACAAATAAATCTCTTGTACTTTTAAAACACACATGTAGGTAATCTGTATGCATGTTTGCTTTGTCGAAAGGACTGAATGATATTTTATCCTCTTCACAGATATGGCATCAAATGATGCCACATACAGTATTTATCGGGAAAATAATCCGATTTTTTTTTTCACGAAGAAGAGTGTGAACTGAAGGTAAGTAAAAATAATATTCTGAAGCACTTGTTTTTACTTACCTTCAGTTCGCAGTCTTCGTCGTGAAAAAAATCGGATTATTTTCCCGATAAATATGTGGCATCATTTGATGCCATATCCGTGAAGAGTTTAAAATTTCAAGTTACGAAATAGTCTGCAACAATAAAGAAGCAATAATGCCCACAACAATGGTAACAAATACTTTTTTCAACATTAAAAATGTACAGAAAAGTAACACGATATGAAACTTAAAATTGTAGATTCATAGTAATGTGAAATAGGAATATATATTTTTTCCTTATGACTTGCAATTTGATACCTATTAATAATTTTGTTTTGATTTCCTCGCGGCACACCAGCGGCCCATTCACGGCACACCGGTTGGGAAACGCTGCTATAGAGTATGAAAACCACTGCATTATTTTCTAGTATTAGAAAAGCGAATAAATATGAAATTATGTTTTAAATGTCAATAAATGGTACTTTGATTAAGAAATGTCATACCGAGAATCAAACAAATAAATGTTAGGACTTGAGTTGTGGGCAACATTAATCCACTTATAAAGTTCTTCAGTAAGGATGTAGAGCTGAAAATTTCGGTTGTTTCCGGACAGTTTAGCGACCTTTTCAGCAGCGAGGCTATATGAGACATGGACCTACAACTTAACGTGGGATCCGAACTACATCAGCTCCCACTGGGAATCGAACCTGGGTCTCCCACTGACAAAGACGTGTACACTATTCGCTTAGTCACAAGGGAGCTCACATCGGATCTCAGATGTGAGACCTGAACCCGCGTGACCAGTGATGATTTCAGACGATAACCCGGAAGGAAATTTCCCCCCTCCCTGGAGTTACGAAATCCCCCCAGGCAAAATCTCCGATGGCAATCGACAAGTTTTATCTGTGGTTTCACAGTACTACTTTCAATTCCTTTGTATTGAAATTCTTCCCGGGGAAAATTATCGGAAATTATTACTGCGGGTGACCCGGATAAAAATGGTGCGATCCAACTGACTCCTGCTATTACTGTTATAAACTTGAGTGGCAGGGATACAGTCAGCAAGTTTTCGTTAGAAAGAGGGCCAAAAGGAAATAAAGTTTTTATGGTTTAATGTTTGTTTTAAGAGAAACCCAAAGACAACACATCTTTTAGGAAACACAAAATTTCAAGTGTTTCATAGAAGCGTCGTACAGATGGCACCACTGTAAAGATTCTTTATTGATTTTTCTTTATTATTATTATTATTATTATTATTATTATTATTATTATTATTATTATTATTATTATTATTATTAGAAAATATTAACTATTCTGCCTTTTGGCAGGTTCCGAGTAGGGATGCGTACGAGACTATTATCCATTTACTGAAAGGTGGCTTCTGACAGATAGCTACACATGTTGTAAACAAAACGAGAGGGTGGATTGTTCGCCAATCGCAGCAGTATTCTTTCACGCCGTTGCTAGGCAACGAAGGTCATTGACCGCGCGGTTGCCGGTAGTTGAAACGACTTGTTAAACGTCTTCAGTTTGTCCCCAGAGCTGCTGTCTCTGTTGCGGAGCCTCTGGCAACAGCGCCTCCAATACTCCACGTGCTTTACCCAACTGTCAGAAGTCACCTTTCAGTAAATCGAGAATAGTCGAGACAGGATTTTCCTGACAAAATTCGAGTCGAGACATGGCTCTTCCAATAGAGAAATATACATTTTTCGAGTCGAGACATCACTTTTACAGCACATTTTTGAGACAAGACAGCCCCAAATCTTGTCTCGTGCGCATCCCTAGTTCCGAGACTGATGACTGCGGCTTCTTTCTTTATAGTTTGGGGATCTCGAAATGTTTCTTCCACGTTTAGCAATCTTTAGCCTCCTCTTTTAACTCCTAATATTTTCTTCTATTTTTCAAATCATCGATCAGTTGTATTCTTCTTACACACATCAAAGATAAGATCTTACACATCAAAGATAAGCGGTCTACTACTGAGCCACAATGCCCTCCGGTTTCGGAAAGAGTATCGGTTTCTGTCGGAAGAGCTCTTCTCGTCAAATATTCTGTCTCGTCTCGTCTCGTCTCATGGGCAAGACTAACGAAGGAATATGTCAAAGTCTTTATACTATTTCTGGGCACACGAAATTCATTTGGGGACAGGCAATCCCCAAATACCTTGTAGAGAACTACGCTCAAAATGGCCCGTTTATTCTAAAGTTATTGACACACAAGAAACAGTGGTGGTTAGTTGTACGAGGTATTGTAGGTATTGTAAAAACGGTCTCTCTCCCATAATTGATTAAGTTACGAAGATTAGAGGAAAAAGGGATAATGACACGCGGTTGTTTGTTAATTGCTCAGAACAGCAATGAGAGAGCACCAAGGAATCTAATGAATAGTGCTGTACATAGGTTTACATACGTATCTTTACTATGAAATAACTCGGAACTATTGTATAATTACTCTCTGTTATAAAATAGCAGACAGAAATTTGAAACCTTACACTGCGTGCAATTACCCTGCAGTGGAGGGTAATAGCACACAACAATTGAATTCCTAAACGGCGTGACAAACATCTTTGCATTTGAAGGCGGCGCTCCAAATTTCCTTTAAATGTTGCTAGCAAATGAGAGGCCAGCAATATTGTCACGTTTATTTTGTACACATCCACGTCTATTCCCTGTCACCTGATCGCGCTGTAGTTTGTCTGCTTAGCCATAGCCACCCTTTACCACTTGGCAACGTCGCGTCAGAGCTTGTGTTTTATTTGTTTAGCTGAAATTCCAAGAAGTTTGTCACAGGCTTTAGTTCAATTAGTTTTTAAACCTTCCTTATGATGATATTCCCCAAATGTATTCCCTTTCTTCGTTCTTTTCCTTGCAGAAGAGCCTTACGAGGAGTTGCTGTTAGGGTTTCTGAGATTTGGTGCCTTCCCTTCTGCTTCAATAACGATGGTTTTTGCCGAGGAATTGGAGAAATTGTTGTTAACAGGACTATTGCGGAGGATTCTTCGGAATTGTTGACTTCTCTTGATGGTCCAGCGGCTGCCAGTTCAGAAACGCCACTAAATTTTTTTATTTCGTCAAGTCCATTGCATCATGAGGAAGGTCTTCGTCCATATTTTACTCAGTCTGACTACAGCTCTGATCATTTGCAGCAAAATCAGCATCTATAAAAACTTCTGGATTCATGGGGAAAATACCACACTTTTCAAAGCCTGATGAGACATTTTTAACGCTGCACACTTTCTCAAACGCAACTTTAAAAATTTTTTGGAAGGTCACCACGTTCAATTTGTTCGTACGTATGTCAGCCCATCCATGAATAACAAGCATCATTGTATGCACATTTGTGGGGACTGAACACATACACATCTAAAGAATGCAACTTAGTACTACGATGTGATGGTAAAGAAAGCATGATCAGACCATTTGCTTTTGCATATTCATATGAAGAAAGTGGCGTATGGCTTTGATGATTGTTCATAAGGAGAAGAACGGGATCCTGAACAGATGATTTAGTAATCTGTGCAAAGTGTTTTAACCAAAGCATAGAGGTATCTTCATTTGACCATCCATTTTTTTGAAGACGTCCATGCGGTCCTTTTCATTTCTGTTCGTAATTCAATTTGTCCTGGATAACCAAACAGCGGGGAAACGTAAATTCCAGTTGGACTCTCTGCGCAAATTACTATACTGTTTCTTCCTCTTTCTAAGTGTCTTGCTACTCTAACTTGTTTTCGTTCTCTAGGAGCAAGAATTGTTGGATGTTTTTGAACTATTGTGATTCCCGTTTCATTCATGTTAAAAATCCTAGAAGGAGAGAAGTGGTGTTTCTCCATAAGTTGTCTGTAGTTGTCAAAAAAAAAAAAAAAAAAAATGTTCACTGCGCATCTGTAAGCCCGTAATTCTCGGTAGAGATGTTGCTTCTGGTTTCCTGGTGCTTACTTGTGGGTTGCGTTTCAAAAATGCTTCAGCCCGGTCTTTATCAGCCATCTTAATTTTTGTACAAAAATTGTTCGATAAATTGTTTAGTGTCGCAAATTGAAAGGCAATTTGACGAATAGAAGATATTTTACAATGTCATGGTATGGCATTTGATTTCTACTTCTTGCTGCTGTGTAAACATTGGTTTCCTTATCATCCTAGGTGCACCAAAAAGCCTTTTCTTAATCTTGTTCTAATAATAGCTTCATGCATACCAAAAGATCTGGCAACCTCTCGGATTTTTCTTCACCTTTTCTCAGCGTCCAACGCCATCTTCAGTTGGTCCTCTGTCCAGTTTGCTTCGTTAGTAGTCCTTGGAGGAAGATTTCGCACCATCTGCAAAGAAAGAAATTAAAATCAATTTCTTTCTTTATATACTTTATGAGATGGCAACGGTGTTGTAACAATTGAACATTCTGAGAAGAACGAAGAAAACACTGAACATGGAAATTGTTATTGGTAATACCTTTCCGAGCATGTTTACCGGATTAGAACTATTATTTGTGTATTTTTCGTGCAACGATGAGTAAGAGAGTTGTACAGGAAGATCAAATTTAAAAATACAGTAGAACCCCTCTCGTCCGTCCTCGGCTGATCTTCCACTCCGGTTGATCCGACCGTGCTTGAGCCGAACTTGTCCCGATTCGTCGGTGATTCACGGAGACCATTGTCGTTTACTGCTGTCGCGGCATTGGCGTTTACTTGCTGTTACCGCATATTCGTTTCAGTACTCCATCATCTCTTGTGTCGTTTCTTTCATTGTGCGTGTTTTTTGTACTGTACTGTGAAGTTTTTAGTGATGTTCGTTTGCTTTCACTGTAGAGAACAATACAGTAATTTTTGAGTTCAGAGATTGTTCATTTTTACTGTAAATCCGTATTTTTCTGTATTTTCTGATAATTAGATCTTTTTCGCGTTCCGACCATACCCCCAATCCTAAAGGTGACGGATTAGAGGGGTTCTACTGTATGTGTTCAAAAGTGACCAAGGAAGTGTAAGTGACATTTAATAAAACTCCTGTTTATTAGCAGAGGTCATCAAGTAACTTTAAAAAATATTTGTAGGTTTTAAAAATGGATTTTACAAACGCGGGCAAAATTAATCCCCTCTTCGTATTCCATGTAACAGATGATACCTCCGTCTTCCTAGGGTTAATGCTTAGAGTATTATTTCAAAATTATCCACAAAATGGGGTAATCTCACGCACACTTGTGTTAATGCGTACTATTACCCCAAATCAGGCCATCTTGATTTTTTGTTCTTGACTAGCATGCGTAAATATTATAACAAAATACTAACCCTATATTTATTCTAAATTGACTATTCATACATATTGACTACAAAAACACTGTACCCCAGAAGTAAGTTTGAACTTACCTTTAAAGAAAACTGGATAAATTTTTGAAGAAAAACATTGATTTTCAATACGTATATGGTCATACTCACCAGTACGTTCTCTGCAGCGTTCTCCCATTCAAGTGAGGTTCGTTGGGCACGTTTGTGGGATGGAGCACCATGCAGGCCTTCTTCTTCTTCTGCTTCTATGTAAGCAGGGGTGCGTGCAATTATACACAGCGTGCCATTACCCCGTTTTCCCCTAATAATCCTTATGTATTAGATATTCGAAAATAACTATGTATGCAATGTAAAACTTGATAATTGAGCTGAGCGAAGCGAAGCTCTTATACTCGGGTTAGCCGTTTGGTTGTCCGCGAACTCCTCCTAGACCGTTTGGCCGATCTCAACCAAACTTAGCACGCTGATAGAGTATGTCGTGCTGAGTGACAACATAGGTCGAAATCAAAAATCCGATGTACCATCGAGGAATAATGACCGAAAAACGCTTCCTCCTAGACCGTTTGGCCGATCTCAACCAAACTTAGCACGCTGATAGAGTATGTCGTGCTGAGTGACAACATAGGTCGAAATCAAAAATCCGATGTACCATCGAGGAATAATCACCGAAAAACGATTCCTCCTAGACCGTTTGGCCGATCTCAAGAAAACTTAGCACGCTGATAGAGTATGTCGTGCTGAGTGACAACATAGGTCGAAATAAAAAATCCGATGTACCATCGAGGAATAATCACCGAAAAACGCTTGCATAGACTTAACATGGGGAAAAAGTTTTCACGCGATTTTTTTGTCAACAATTAAAAATGGCATTTATTATTGCATAATGGCCAGGAATGATTACGTAGTTTAAGCTCGCTCAGCTCATTTCATTGCAATCGGGTACATCCATTGCATTCCTAGTTCTAAAGATACATCATCCCCAATTCCCGAATTCTCTTGGCTCTATACGGCCTTGGGGTCTCGCTCGCGGAAAAAAGAACTTTAATCTAGTAATCCAAGTACACAATTGACGAAAATCAAAACTTGTTTCACTGACATGTTCATGTGTGATATTTAAAGGTGTCAAAAATTTTAGCAGGTTCTTAAGTTACGGTTAATGTGACCATAGGCGCTGACTTTTATTTTATTTTATTATTTTAATGGGTGTTCTAGCTTCGGTACTTATGACACAAATCAAGTTTCGTGTGCGATTTTTTTTTTTAACAGGTTCAATATCTAGTGACACCCAAACAGAAGGATCATCAAGAGAGCACAAGCTACTAAAAAAGAAAAATGTAAAATTATTTTTAAATTGCAAAAGCAGATTGTGTGCGAGTGGTATGAGGGAGAAAGTCAAAATTCCGCGAATAATTTTTAGCGACTTTTCACCCAAAATTGGAGTAATTTCATCTTCTATTTAGCGACATTTTGTATCAACTTGTTGGCAACACTGCCTTGTTCATTGTTTCGTCAGTGTGTAAACGGATCTTAATACAGTACGCTTGCCACTGTTCCTGAATATAACTGTACAATATGTACAGTACTGTATTCGTAAATTGTTCTTGGGGTATGATTAATGTTTATTTCAGTGTAACCGGCCTATGCGTTTTTTTTTTTTTTTTTGTTATCCGGCCTGCCCTTCCGGCACATTACGCCGGATACTCGAGAGTCTACTGTATTGACAAAAGAAAGAGACAGAGAAGATATTAAAGTAATAATAATTACAACCGAACTTCTAAACCGTTTGGGAATAATTTAAGTGAAAACTGAAAATAATTAAATTGGCTAGTAATTTATACAAACACTTTTTTTTTAATATATTTTTGAAAAAGCACAAAATAACTGTAGTAACCTCCAAGTAGGGATGCGCACGAGTCGAGACATGTCTCGAATCTCGACTCGACTCGACTCGAATTCGAGTCGAGATTCGAGTCGAGACACACTTTGTAAAATTCGAGACGAGTCGAGACAAACGTGTTTCTCGACTCGAATTTTCGAGTCGAGACACGAGTCGAGTCGAGACAGCTCATAAAAATCTCGACTCGACTCGAATGTCTCGAAAATTTTTCTAAAACTTTTAATATTGTTATGAAGAAATTATTCACTCAGGAACAGCCTTGAAACCAATTCCAGCATTTATTACTTTAGAAAGGTACAGAACGTATAAATTTAATAGTTAATCTTCCGAGATCAAGATCTAATTTTCAGCTCAATTCAGTTAATTAAAACTAGTAATTAATGTCGTGATATTTGATTGTACTTCAAATATAATAATAATAATAATAATAATAATAATAATAATAATAATAATAATAATAATAATAATAATAATAATAATAATAATAATTGATTATCTAGTTTGTATAAAACTATTATCCGTAGCCTATATCTAGTCTGTATAAGAACATTGCAATAAAGTGAACATCATAAATTGTCTGAATGAGCAATTGGCAGTCTATAGTAATTTAGCATAGTTATAACTATTGTGTTTTTATTTCCATGAACGATATAGGGCTACATAACTTCTGGACAGGCCCAGATTTAAGGGGATGCAAAGGTGCACGCTACCCCCTTTGTTGTAAATATACCTGTCTAAAATGAGAAGCTAGCAGTGAAAATACCGCGACATTGGTGTGTCGTGAATGGGCCACTGATGTACCGCGATGATATCAAAACAAAATTATTAATTCTATAGCAATCAAATTGCAAGACAAAGGAAAAATGTATATTTGTATTGCACATTACTATGAACTTCTACTATGAATCTACAATTTTAAGTTTCATGACGTGTTACTTTTCTGTACATTTCTAATGTTGAAAAAAGTATTTGTTATTGTTATGACCTATTGCTTCTTTATCGTTACAGACTATTTCGTAACTTGAAAATTTAAAATATCATTCAATCCTTTCGATAAATTATTTACATTTGTGTTTTAAAAGTAAAATAGATTTATTTGTTCGTTCGTTATTTAATGATCTTCATTCTTAGTAAAAGGTTGGATACAGTTTTCGAAAGAGTAAGCGTATTTTTAATAACCTGAGTCCAACATTTCATTGCAGTTGTTTTCTCCTTTTAAATTAGAATGAAAAATAAGCATAGTGATTTACCACGAGGAAAACCCAGTATCGAGCTTTCTTCTCTCTGCGAAGGAGATCAGTAATCAAAGAAAAAAAAATACCAGTGTGTTTTGTATTTACAAATAATAATATCTATAAGTGTGCCGCGAGAATCCATGTTACACCCATAGTGTGCTGCAAGTTGAAAAAGGTTGGGAAACGCTGGTTTAGAGGAAAGAATAATTGGCACACTCCCTCCTCCATGCTCTCTCTCTGCCTAGTATATTTTCTTTATTTTATTGTCTCCGAAACACCATTCCAGACAAATGCTTTTCGGTAGAAAAGTTAGAAACAAACCATCCTGCTCTTGGACAAAGTGGGCAACATGCGGTAGTCAGGTCAATGAACCTGCTTTCGAAATTTTCGTGCAATTTAGGTTACTGAGAGGGTGTAGTTTCTTCAACTAAGCCGCCTTCTACTATGGCTCGTGCCATAAATAAGTCATCGTCTGATCATATGGGAAACACCGCTAGTTGTCCTTGCCTGACATCTGTTTCATATTCATATAGCAAATGTTTTTTTATAGACGGTGTTGTATCTATCCAGAGAAATATCATCCGCCCCTGTTCCCATTTGAAATGTTGCGGTTGACCCCCTTGACCCCCTTGAGCCTTATGATGGGAGCCCTGGGGGACTTGCTTCTTACAAAGTTCTCTTGGCCCTCGACATGAGTACATTCCTGTGCAATTGGATTTGCAACATCTCTTTTCGCTTCGCAGCAATTTGAGATCACATTGTTTGATGCCATGTTAAGACAGCACATATTTGTGGCGTCCATTTTGAAAAACATGCTTCATATAGCAAATGTTTCCTATATATGTTGTTGCACATTCCATGATCAATCGAGAGAGGTAGCACTCGGTCCCTGTTTCCTTTTGAAAATTTGAAGTTGGCTCCTGGGGCCCTATGTTGGGGATCCTGGGGGCACTTGCTTCTCACAGACTTTTATCACCCCCTGACATTGGTACATGCCTGGACAACTGGATCCGTCACATTTTTGTTCGTTTCGCAAATCTTTCAGGTCACAAAGTTTGATGGGACACCCTGTATATTCCCACATACGACCCAACCATGACATAATGTTCACTACTTCTATTATCGGTTGTTGGCTCAACCCAACCATTTCATGTTCCCCGACTTGACATTGCCTCAATCACTCTAACATTGATGCATTCCGAGTGATGCCTGTTGCCGGAATTTTCTTTTTCTGAAGCGAGTGGCCTAACTATATTAGACTTGTCTGGATGTCCATGGCCAGTCTTGCCAACTTTGGAACTCGTTTTTCTTTTCGACTCTAGGTACGTCGGTTTCCTGCATATTCGGTGCTTCTTGTTTTGTTCATTCTAATATGTACAGCCCCTGATCAAATGTGGCGCATTATGGCCAACTCCGTTTTTTTCCGTATTTTTCGTACTTCTGTTTTTTTTTCTATTTTCTTTTGTTAGATTGTACCACTGATTAGACACGCCATATCTTATGTTCTACATGACAGGTTGACACTGAATATTGCACACACTTCATATAGTGCTCTTTGCAAAACATGTACTTTTCATTGCAGTTGGCAACACTGTTAACCCCACTGGTGGCCTTCATTTGTTCCCTATTGTGGCAAGTCTCTTTCTATACATCACTTGTCAGCATTGTATTTTGCCGTGCCCCCCTTTTTTGTGTGGAATTTGCACTTTTTCCCCTTGTCCAGCCTTGCTGTTTCCCGAACTTCCACCCCTTATATTTCCTGAGCCTATTGCTACGGGCAGCTAATTTTTTGGGAATGCTCATCTCTGTTACAGCTCTTTCAATTGGCATAGGCCACACCTTTCACTGCAGCTATCACTTTCGGAAGGTTCCCTTGTGAGATCCGGACAAGACAATTGTGTTCGCATTGGATATGTTATAACTAGACGAATCCCGAAGTTATACGTGTCACCGGGCGGGATATCGTGAGTTACAACATATTCAACGAAATTAAAAAGTTCGTTACTGAATTCTCTATGTCTGTGTGTCTATCTGTCCGTCTGTCTGTTATTTGCATTTTTTTCAATGATGTACACTGCATTAGATAGAGCATCAAAAACTATTAGACAAAATGATTAAATTTTTTGCGTCAATCTAACCGTTCGCAAGATAGTGGCCAAAAAATGACCGATTTACAGAAATTTAAGCAGCCATATCTCGGGAACCGTAAGTCATAGAGAGATCATATTGGTGTTGATCAATATCTAAAAGGATGGTAAACATTTTGGTACCAAATAGTAACCGGTAGTCACTGTCCAACTGGCCAGTGGTTTGGCCAATGGCCAGTTGGCCAGTGGCCACCAATTAATATCAGGACAAAAATGTTTAGCATTCTATTAGGGATTGATTACCACCAATATCATATCTCTATGGCTTACCGTTCCCGTGATATTGGCCAAAAACATGGCCAATTTCTAGATATTTAAAAAGCCATAGCTAGGAAATTACCTGCTAGAATAGTTTGAAAGTTTGCCTCAGGGTTCCCCGCAGGGCCCCAGACGGGATCCAACTAAAAAGTTTCAAATGGCAAGCACATCGTTTGAAATCTGTTGTAAAATGAAGGAAAATGGAGCAAGTCTCGACTCTCTACGACAACCCTGTGCAAAATGGCGGCGGGTCAAAATGAAAACAAACAACTTAATTGAAAAGTCCACGGCCACCCGTATAAATCGAAAATGGTGAGACAAATGTAAAAACAAGAAAGGACGTGTGGCATTGCGAGATCGAGCTGAAGAGAATTTTACAGTAAATATCAAGCTCAAGCTCGAATTAGTGAGAAACTTGACTAGTGTGATCCTCATTGAGATTAACGAACGCGAGCTCCATTGAGGATAGAGAGCATGAGCCCGAGTGAGTCACGGTTGCAAAATTACCAATTTTACTTCTTTCTTTCTTTCTTTCTTTCTTTTCTTTTCTTTTTTTTTTTCCTACTCCAATGCGTAAGGTTTATGAACAGCAGAAGTGCTTGCTAGAAAGACCTTAATTAGCATTGCTTGAATTATCCATAGACTAGGAACTGCTTAGATATCTAATGCAACTTACGTTCGCATTTTAACAATTCAGGTTGTAATTAAAACCTTGAATACTGAGCAGATGAGCACGCAGAATGTTTTGTTGGGGTGTATTTCTAATACGCAATTAATTCTTCGTAAACAAATACAACTCTATAGTATCTGAAGCGGCTTGAGTTGGATTGAATGAAAACGTGACCATGTATTCGAACTGCGCAATGTATTGTTAATTATCATGAACTGGAACAATTAGAAAAAAATGGAAGCGCGACTGATGAGCACCAAACATCAAAATTTCACAAGGCATGGTCAAAGCTCACACCTCAAAGACCAGAAAAAAAGATTGCCCCATCAACTAACCGTTGTCTTGTCCAAGTCAGTTGCTTCTTTTCATTGTGAAATTTCCTGCAAGTTAATCAGAATGTTGAAAATTTCCTACATTTTAAATTTATTTAGTATGTACTGATCAGTCAGACTACTATCGATATAATTTCCGTCCAGGCGATATCTGTGTCACCTGCCGACGAATGCCTGCTAGTCAGTCACGCGTACGGTGCATGTAGTATCAGTGAGAGTGCTGGCCGTGTGTAGAATGGAGAAGGCGCGCGATCTGAGTTTGACCGAGGGCAGGTTGTAATGACCCGCATACTCGGCAGGAGAATTTCGGAAACTGCAGGACTTGTCGGATGTTCGAGGAGTGCTGTGGTGAGTGTCTTCAACAAGTCGAGAAACCAAGGGAAAACGACGTCCAAACGTCGAGGGGTTGGGCGCCCCCACCTCATTACAGATGTCGGACGTCATAGACTGGGCAGACTGGTAAAACAAGACAGGCAGCGAACTGTGGCAGAACAAACATCATACTTTATTACTGGGCAAAGTACAAGTGCGTTTGAACACACAGTGCACCGAACACCCCTAACGATGGTCCTCCGAAGCCCATGTCCCATCTATGTGCGAATGTTAACACCACGACATCGGCAACTGCGACTGAAATGAACACATGACCATCGTCATTAAATCTTGGCACAATGGCAGAGCGTTGCATTGTCTGATGAATCCCAATACCTTCTTCATCATGACGATGGGAGGGTGCGAATTCGTCGTGTTTCAAGAGAACAGTTCCTTGACACCTGTACTGCGGGACGGAGACAAGCTGGCGGTGGCTTAATTATGCTCCGGAAAACATTCACGTGAGCATCTATGTGTCTAGTGAAGCTCGAGCAAGGCACCATGACGGCCAAGGCGTATCACACACTGCTTGCAGACGACGACCATGTTTCCCAACGGTAGTGGCATTTTTCGAAAAGATAATGCACCATATCACAAGGCCAGGATTGTGATGGAGTGGTTCGAGGAACACAGGGACAAGTTCCAAGTGATGTGCTGGCCGCCCAACTCTCCTGATCTGAACCTAATCGAACACAAATGGGATGTGATTGAACATGACTTCAGAGCGCATCGCCCCTCTTCCCGGAATTTACGGGAATTAGATGACCTGTGTGCAAGGGCGCCGATCCTGGGGGGCCGAGGGGGCCCGGGCACCCCCAAAGCTCATGTGAGCCCCCGCATTGTATTTATGAATATACAATATTTGGCATAATTTGAATACAATTCGTCTTAAAATCCTCATATATATGCCTTCTGCATCTGAATGCTCCCTACATTTACAGAAAAATCGGCGCCCTTGCCTATGTGTACCAATCAACTCTCTCCAGTGACCTTTCAAGGATCATTGCGTCCATGCCAAGACGCGTCGCCATTGTTATCCGTGCCAAAGTTGGACACACTGACAATAAGGTAGGTAGTCATAATATTTTAGCTGATGTGTGCGTATATTTTAACTCGTATATTTTGTCTCGACTCGAATTTCGAGACGTCTCGACTCGAATTCGAGTCGAGTCGAGACAGAGACTGTCGAGTCGAGACACGAGTCGAGACAGAAACATATTTTCGAGTCGAGACACGAGTCGAGACAACATTTTCTCGAGACGAGTCGAGACAGGCTTAAATCTCGACTCGACTCGACTCGAATGCATCCCTACCTCCAAGTTTAGTTAAAGAAATAACTATAAAATTACACTTGCTTATGAATTAGAGTGACCAGACGTACTGATTTTCGCAGCACAGTATTGTTTTCTAAAGAGCTGTCCTGCGTGTTGCGAAGTCGCCTAGAAAATCGACAAATGTCCTTCCTTTTTAAAATGTTCTGCGAAATGTCCTAAGTTAACTTATTTGCCATATTTTAAGGTTTCATTCTGTAATCACAACAGTTTGAATCACATGCACTCTTTTCCTGAATGATGAATAGGGTTGCCAGACGTCCGGCTTTTGGACATAAAAATTAATGTCCGGCTTTGTACTCAAGCCGGACGCGCTTGAAACAGGGATGATTCAGGAGATGAATCAATGAACAGGTTTTCAAAATGCTTAAAATATTGCCAGAATGGAAATAGAATAAATAAGTTGTTAATACCATGGCCTTATTAAATACCACGACTTAAGGTATTATTAGTATTGGTGCCTGTTAGTCAGTCATAATTTTGTAGTTGTACTTTTTGTATTAGTTTACTCAGGGGCGGATCCAGAACGGACTTCTGGGGGGGCGATGGGTTGTAATACTGCTACTTAGAGCTACTTTTAAGAGCTCCAAACTCTGGGATGGGTTTAATTTATATATATATAAAATTTTTAAAATTTCCCTTTCTGGGTGGGCGATCGCCCCGATCTCCCCCCTGGATCCACCACTGAGTTTAGTAATGTGTTATTTTCTGTGTTACTTTTTCCTCTTTGTTTAAAATGTGTTGTTTGATATAATCTGGAAGCAAGCTTAGGTTTCGGTAAACGCATTTTTTTAGTGATTTTTTTAAAGTCAAAGTGTCCCCTTTTTGATTTTACAGGGGGCGCGGTGGCTCAGTGGTAGATTGTTCACCCCGGGTGCTTGGGGTCCCTGGTTCGATTCCAGCTCGCGCCGTGTGGACTTTGTGGTGAACAAACACCGTGCTCGTGGGTTTTCTCGGGGTTCTCCCGTTTCCTCCCACTTTCTTCATTTCATTCATTTCTCATCTTCACCGTCTCCTTTAGCCTAACCGGCATAATCGTGGGACTTAAAACTTAAAGATTTCATTTTTGATTTTACAAATCTGGCAACCCTAATGATGAACCGCTGTGTTTTATAACGGTGGGGTGCTGACTGCCACGGGTGCTGACTGCCACAGCCAATTATTGGTGCTGATTGCCACGACTGGCGCTGATTGCCAATATCAAGGTGCTGACTGCCACGATGGCGTGCTGACTGCCACGAGCCTGAGAGAAAGTTGCTAGACGTAACATTACCGGACGCCAAGAAGCATGAAAGAAACTAGATGATCCTTAGGATCGTGTTGTTCAGACCAACACCTAACAAAGGTAAACAGGTCTCTGTATGTACACTCATGTCCAAAATTAAGCATGACTATAAATATGTTGTTCTAGTAATATAATTTGATAACGAATTCGCCCGGTATTTCTTATAATGTTAGTATGTGTATAATCGGCAAAGACAAGTATGTGGTAAATTTCATGTCAAAAGAGCAGTAAATAAGAACAATAAAACGAAAATAAAATTTTCTTGTCCATTTAGTTACATTTTATTTTACTCATTATGATTTTCGTATTTATAATTCTTTTCCTATGAAATTTATCACAAATATAAATTTCCTGATTATACACATAATATAAGTATTAAAAGTACTCTGCAAAATTATCAAATTATATTCTTACAAGATGACAGTTATAGATATGCGACAATAATTTTGGACATGAGTGTACTTTCAGTTTTGTCAGGGAGCGGTGCGTATAAAAGTGGTACGATTTATGTATTCTCACTTGAATTCCCTATGTCAGCATGAACTGTGTACAGCTGTGCAAATTGTTTCGAGCAGCTCTTGAAAGTTCCATAAAAAAAAGCACTGCTGTCGGTACCTCACAAGGGAAGTTCAGGAGAAAGCACTCGCCTGCAGAGAAATTAAGCATGCCATTTCAAATCCCAATTCATGCTGATTATAACAAGCTAATAAAATTCCTGTACGGTTGAGAACGGTTCGAGATATTTAACTTGGAAGTTTATATGAGAAAATGAGGATATACGCATTTATACATGTTAAGTACAACATAATTAGTAACGAATATTGACATACGAATTGAAAACTATCGGAAGTAACAGAAAAAAAAAGTGTTTCGCAATAACCAACGGGTTTGTTAGATACAATTAGTCATTACATTGTTCACAATAATCATAGGTTAGAGATGAAAATTGATCACTGTTGTTCTTCTATTTTATGAAGAAATGACGCAGGCAAAATACTCCCTTGCACCATGAACATTTTATACGTGCAATTGTGTTGCATCCGTCAAGAGAACAGTTCGCAGAACCAAAGCAAAAAGCAAATTCGACAAGTGATTCAAAAGTTAAAGGCCTATAATTTGTTCGTAACCTGCCTTGCAGAACGCAAACTGAAACAATCCAATGTATCGCGGTGATCGGAAGTGATTCATATGGACACGAACTTTATTTGATTGTTTCGTTGGTACATTATGACGTCCAGATGAAGAAGATTCATACTATGTACAAATCTCCTCCCATAATCTTTGATTGATCGGGATCAAAACACATCAAATGGTTGCACAAATCGTGTGCAATTCTTTGGTATCTTCTCAACCATTAGGTCTTTGCCATCCGTCATGCAACTTGTAATGGACAATTTGTCTGTGAATGGACCCCAGTGATCAAGCAATACCAAGTTCAAACCATCAGGCTTCTCCATGGGTGAGAATACTTAATGCATTGAAACGTGCATCCATCATTTTCTGATATAAATTTCCAAGCTGAATATCTCGAACAGTTCTCAACGTACAGGAGTTTTATTAGCTGTTGTAATCAGCATGAATTGGTCCTTCAAATGACATGCTTATTTCTCTGCAGGCGAGTGCTTCTCCCAAACTTCCCTTGTCAGCTGGCTTCAGACCATCATATCTATTAAATAATACAATAAAACAATTAATATAAACAATGAAATGTGCAAATTGTGCATATAACAGAAAAGACAATCCCTTTATAAACATCCAAGTGTATGTCGTTCCACTTAGTGAGCAACTTTGTAACTTATAGGATGCCACATAGATTTGCTGTGTCCTAATACAGTTTCTCCCAGGCTCGTGGCAGTCAGCACGCCGTCGTGGCAGTTAGCACCTTCATATTTGCAATCAGCGACAGTCGTGGCAGTCAGCACCAATAATTGGCTGTGGCAGTCAGCACCCGTGGCAATCAGCACCTATCCTTTATAACACTCCTCAAAAGATTAGGACAAGAGAACAATCAACAAACCATTGTTTTTACTGAGAAGGGCTTGTTGAGATATTAATAAGGTATGACAGTTTCTTTTTCAAGTTACGCCAGTGATGCTAACCAAGTTAAGTAGAAATTCCCTCGTGTTGGTCTAAATTTTCCCCATTCCTTAAAATAATACCAAGTTCCGAAAAATCTATTTAAAAAATCTTTAGCCCTACACGAAGTTTCACTGTACGTTCATAAAAATAAACCACTTTGTTATTCATCAAAACATTTGGAGTTGTGTTGAATTCCTACAATACTTTTGTTGAGTACCCCCCCCCCTTCTTTTAAAGCAAAAATGAATCATAAATTTAATGTTAAACGAAATAAGGACATGCGTATTGCCGACGCAGCAAACTATCGTATAAGATTACTATTATATATGCGTCCTACTTTTCACTTGTCAGAATCCGGTCACCTTATTATGAATATGAATTGAATATTGTTATACATATAACGTTAACATGCTCGATCCTCGATGTGCTGTATACTCAAAGAGATTAAAATAGATATAGATTACTAATTATTGAATGTATAGCTTTGTATCTCTGCTTAAAACCGAACCTGAGGTCAAATGTTTTTCCCTTTCGGCATGAAGGTATAAATTCGTAAACTTTAATGCGAAAATCCAGTGGGGCTTAGCACCCCTTAAAAATCTCCAATCGATGCTTGAGCCCCTAAGCACCCACGTAATTGGCGCCTATGAACACAACTATGTCTACCTATGTATTGTAACATTAAATATCTATTTTTGGTATTTGGGATTGGGTGTATCATGAAATACATCTGAAGCACACTATAACACTAAATTTAGTGTTATTATCCAGAACAATTATAAATCACGCTTATACTGATCTCTAAATGGAACGTCTAAAATCAGCCAGGTCTAAATGGAACGTCAGAGCAATTAGTCAGGTCTACACTCCGGGGAGGCCTATTTAGGTATGTGTGATCCATTGACATACATCCAATTAAAAATTCCAAAACTGAAACTGATTTTTTTGGTTTTAAGAATCAAAACCAGATTTTTTGGTTTCAAAAACCTAAATTAAAAATCGGTTTTGAAAACGGAAAACCCAAAATGGTATTTGAAAATCGAAAACCGAAAATCGATTTTTTAAAACCGAAACTGAAAATTGGTTTCAAATTTCAACTATTTTCAAAAATTGATTTTTATTTTTCTGAAAAATGTTTTTGGACGCCACTAGTAAACATCGTCTGTCGTGGGTCGAAGTACAATTTAAGTGTTTTGGATAATTTGGCGTCCTCTTAGGTCAGTTCTGGGTGCGAATGTTCTTGAAATTTGGGATATCCCGCCTAATTCGGGACAGATTGCAACCGTAGTTCGATTCCCGGTAGGAGCTTATGTGGTTCAGATTCAACGAGTAGATAAGGTATATATCATATTTCATAAAATCTTAATGTTGAATAGCAATATTTTAAATTCGAAACCAACAAATCAAAGAAATAACAATCACTAGATAGGGATCTAAAAATTTACGTATTTACTTTCAGGAATGCTTAATGTCGAAGTCGTCCGAAGTGTCTTTCGATAGTTCCCTTGGTCTGATATGTGTGTATTTATTGAGCTAGCAAAGGAGTTAACAGCAAACGAGGCCGCCAAGCCTACAAGCTTGCTCTCCTTCAAAAAGTATAAGAAGAAAAGATGCAGGAGAATCCAATTTGGATCGATCAGAAACACAAGACGTAACTTAAAATTTCAAAATTAATTTTTCAGACTTTTTCAGTGTAATTAGTTAAGCTTAGGTATGAAACTTAGTCCCGTAAACAGAAACTGAAAACATTCCAAGTATATGGAATATTCTGCATTACGAAGGAATATATACTTCCATTACTGTCTGAAAATTGGTACAACATTTTTTAAATTGTTCAAATAATATTATCTAATAAATACTGCCATCTACTTCCATTTTATTTTAAGACTATCAGAGTAGAGTGTATGGAATATATTTCTATTACTTGGATGTAAGAGAAATTGATCAGAACACTGCACTGCTGATAAAAAATATTTTCTGGTCTTACTAGCACATGTATATATACTGTATATATATTAAAATTTCTCATCTGCAATGAAGACGGGTACAGAGAAAGAAAGAAAGAACACAATATTGTTCTTAAATATATTTATTTAGGACAAAACTCATTTCTTTCATTGTCTTCACTTTACTTTACAGTACTGGCCCACCAAAATTCTAATTCCGGAAATGAAATTCTGGAATCGGAATTAATATTTTGGTCATTCAGGAATCTCGAAACTTCATCCGACATTTCGGAAGATCGGAATTCCAGACTCTAGGAATACAATCAGAAATCTCGGAATTTTGGAATCTCAAAACTTAATCGGAAATTTCGGAAGATCGGACTTTCGGAATCTTGGAACAGTCCGAATTTTGGGAAGATAGGAATCTCGAAATTACGAAAGTTCGAAATTTCGAAAAATTCGGGAATTATGGACATTCCGAATTCCAGAATTGAAATCGTACCATGTAGGCCAGTGTAAATCCTTCTCAAAAGGATATAGTGCATTTAAACTCAACCTACACGGATGTAATCTGACGTTTTCCTTCAAAAATACCTTGAATATATATATATATAATTTATTATTTCACTGATAACATAATGCTTTAAACTTTTTTTTATTTAAGAAAATAACATGTCGATAAGCGTATGAGATAATACGTATGCATATAAAGTATAGAGATTTCTCTCGTTTCTCTGAAAAGTTTTCCTAAGCATTTCGTTCAGTAACTTGCCGCCATATGCGCTGCATTCCAATTTAGGCTGAGGGCTAGATCAGCAAGTGGTTCCATCTATCGACATTTTCTTTTACTTTGAAAGCATAGGAAATTATAAAGCGCTTATCTAAATACAGTATTTCTTTATTTAGCAAAATAATAAAGTAATACACATAAACATAATCCACTTTTTTTTTAACTCACATTGAGACGATTGGAAGGAACAAATTACAATTTTTATATTTTTAGATATCTAACATATAATTGCAATGATGAAAGTACTGTAAGTTATTTTAGTTAGAAGGAATAAGCTTCAGAGGCTTCATCCCGGCGAAATTAAAATACCGCTAATTTTACAGTAATTATGTGATATCTTCAGATAGATAAAAGATAATCGAAATGTGGAACTAGAGCTCCCTAGACAATATCATTTTACATGAGATACCGTTATCACGACTCATTTATCTGCTTTCGATTTCGAGCCATTTTGCAAATTGGCATTTATTTTCGCGTTTCTACACGGTTGGAAACGGAAAGCCACTAGGTGACTTGTGATAACGGTACCCCATGGAAAATAATATTGTCTAGGGCGCTCTTGTTCCACATTTGAAGTATCTTTTAACTACTTGAAGATATCACATAATTACTGTAAAATTTGCGGTATTTTAATTTCGCCGGGATGAGGCCTCTTCAGACCCAGAAAGTGTCAAGCCAAAATGAATTACAGAAATTCTCTACGTACCATGGTTGGGGAATCCAGTGGTGAATCCTGAAAATCTGAGTGTTTTTACCGCAGCTTATGTACAATAAAATATTTACAATATAACAGCACTTCTCGATAGCTTACATTTTTTTTTTTTTTTTTTGTTATTTTGTAACACATTCATAAATACTATCTTCGTAATAATCATGTATCTACTATAAGTTGTGAATTAAACATTTTACTTGAAGCTGCCAAGGCCGAACTCGGAAAATAAATTCCGAAGAGACGTATTTTTTTATTTATTTATTTAACCTGAACCTATTGTGACAATTACGCTCACACACTTAATTAATTGTTCTTATATTCAAATTAAAACATCTTTATATGTAAATTCAATTTATTTTAAAAAGTCAAGGAAAATTTTATTTTGTTTCATTTAGCAACCGAGCAACCTCTTTCATTTGTCCCAGGTAAAGAAGTTTCTCTGCTTTTCAGAAAGAAAAAAAAAAACATAAGACGGTAACCGCACTAATAAACCACCCACCGTTCTACCTCGCCAGTCGATGGTATTGTTACTCCAGCCATACTGTCGCACTACCTAAGTACCTCGATATCGCAAATATCACGTCACAGACACACAGGAACCAAAATTTTTTATCTACAATCTTCGCAAGTGCTTATGAAACTCTTTAACATCACGTACGAGCCCAGAACAGACGCTAGAAACCCAAGCCAAATTATCAACCGATTTTTGGGAAATGGTGTCACGAACTTCAAGCGGCGAATCAGAATCCGAAATTCAAAATTCACAAAGAGAAGAATGAAGCGTCTATTTTTTTAAAAAAATAAAGAAAGCTGGGAGAACGCCTACACGGAAGAGAGGTTACTCTAAGTCGACACTTCATCGTGAAAACATCACCAACACGCGATTCATAAGCGTACGTCAACTCATATGTACATATATATATATATATTTAAGTGTTTAAATTTCAGAAAAATGGCTAGCTAGACACCCGTTAGCAGCCAGTTACTTAAATCACGCGTTATCCACAGCAACTTCGTCGTTACAAGATTATTTATACAAATATTTAAAACATCGACAGATAATTCTTATCATCTTACGGTAACGCTACATAAATGGTGATGTTGAAGTGAGTCTGTGATTCTATATACGTTGATTTCCCGCATAAAGTGCAAAGACAGGAAAAGTAGTGCGATGTATGGCGGATATATATATATAAACTGTGCGAGTGAAATTTAAGTGCAGATGGATTTGATAAGTGACGCATCGTTGCATTTCAACAACATGGAGATGAAGGACGGAGACACGGGTTCGATCCCCAATACTCGAGACAGATGCCTTGCCACAGGAAGACCCAGACGCTTCAGACAAACGAGGACCTCTTCTCCGGGAGTTGAATCCAGAGGACAGCGGGGTCTGAGAAGGGACATTAGGAAGCATTGTGACGGTCAGTTAAGTACAGTGCAGTTTTCTTCTGAAGTGTGGAAATATAAGCGGAAGGACTTATTAAGGTAGGACAAAGTATTCTGCTATTTTCTTTATTGAAGAAGGACTATGGCCAATATTTCCGTGATTCGTGATCTCCATACTCACCTTTTCCTAGAAACTTCGGGACATTGTTTATTCATACGGAACTGTCCGTAAACATTTAGAGCATTTTTTTTTCTTTCTTTGTAAAAGAAGTAAACAAATAGCCTAATGCCTTGGTTGCATTTCCAAAATTAATTCACGGATATAGGAACTATTAATTTCATTCTTGAATAAGTACCATAAAATTTTTGATTATTTTACTAGTGGAATTTGTATACATTGATTTGATCTTCAATCATGCATTTATTTGTAATCGTAATGTGTCAATATTTAGATCCTTGAAGCCGTCATTATAATCATTTATATGCAATCCAATATTTATTTATATCAAGTATGGATTATTTCTCTTTTAAACATAAATCGCGTTTAAGATGTGTGAATGTAATGTAATTTATGTTTTGAGTAAACTATGATTTAGCGTCAAAGTCTAGTTTTTCAAATTTTAACATTTGCATAGGTTGTGTTAGGGAAATATGTGTCAGAGCGGTAAACAGGCTTAATATGATTTTATTGTAACTTGTCAATTTTTATTATACTCATTCTTAAAAAGAAACAATCAATATAAAGCTTCCAAAGACGTGCTATGTTGAGTAAGTTTCAGACAAATAAGTGTAAATATTCTTATCTCGTAATATCGTTAGAGTCTCATAAATAAGGTAAACAAACTTAAGATACTCGAGTAAATCCCTTCGGAGGTACCTATCTGAGCAACGAACGCAGATAGGGTCCATAGCTATGGAGAAACGTTTATTTGCAAAAGAAGGAATCACTGAGAAAATCAGAAAGCGTCGACAATGCAATTATTTTGATCAATTGGCCAAATTATAATAATAGTAGTACTATATATATATATATTTGTGTAGTGTACTTGAATATGAAATATTTGTGTAGTTAGTGTTGTGTAACGATTTTTATTGTGAATTGTATTATTTACCAACTGATATAGTATGTGTACAAAGCTATGTTTTGTTTATGCAAATCTTTTAATATTGAAAATTCATTAGAGTTCATTAGAAACAGTGCACTAAATTTTCTCAAAAGCATACTATCGCTTCTAAACTATTTCTCCAGTAAGTCTTGCAAGCAACCTAAATCATTAATTCTTTCATTCCGCAATCCGATTCTTAAACTTATTTCCATTTCTTTTATTAATAAAAAGAGGTAGTAACTGTGGGCGAATTACTTAATAGTCGTTTATGTCTATGGGGAAAACAATAAATCATTTTGCTAATTAATATTCAGTTTAATAGAAATTTTTGTTTGTATAACTACGTCATAGTAATTATAAAGAATCGAATATTGTCAGTTTAGTTGAGTAGAAATAGATTGTTGCTAAATTTTACGGTCAAGATTGAATAATTTGAATATTACGTTGTACAGTGAAGAATGTGTTAAGAGAAATCATATTATTTGGTCAAAACAGTCAAAAGTCTGATTCATTTTCAGTAAAGTCAATTAATTCATTTTTTTTGTAAATCCAAATTAACTTTCTTGTTGATTTTTGTAGATATCACCTTATTTCTCGTTAAATTTATTAAAAGTCTATTTGACGTTAGAACCAAAGCATTTATGTGGTTATTATTTCAAAGATATGCCTATTTCTTTAACCGGTATTAGCATACCTAGAAGAACTGAAAAAGTTGAAATACGGTTACATTGACCATCAGAAATTTTTTATCTAAATTAACTCATTTTTTTTTAACTTTAAATTAAACTTTCCTTGTTTGTTGCTTTTTAACTATTTTTGCTATCTCCACACACTTCGGTGACAGAGTGATAGTCAGTGTAGCCAACTGAACAAGCCATTAGCAAAAATTCTTTCTTTCAGCTTTGCAGCTTGTGAGATTTTTGCTCCGCATGTTTTAAATCACTTAACTATTAACTACGCACCTGTTTTCCTAGCGCCTTGGAGACACCGTTATGGGGAAAACAGGATCGATTCGACTTAGGTCATCTTTCGTTATATATATCATTTTTTTAATTCCTAACCATCTTAGCAAAACTGTATCTTTACCTTGGAGAACTGAAGTTCGAGCCCCGTGGAGTCAACTTCAATTCTCCAAACTCTCATTCATTTTTTTTATTTGTGTAATAGGCAGATGAGTTGTCGCTCATCAATACCATTCACTTTTCAAGTACAAGGTCAGGTATTCATTTTTTTTCTGATGCATATTAGGCTCATCCGTGAGTGCCTTAATTATTCATTCTAGTTCAGATTAAATATGCAAATTAGAGATAAGGAATCGAATTCCGAAAACAATACGTTTCATATTCTTCGTCGCCCAAATACGTAAGATCTGCTTATTCGTAATATCACGCAGTAATTCTATTTGGCAGCCCGAGCAGAAATTTTCCTTTAATTATTAGTAATTTTCTATCGTAGCGCCCGAGACAATAGCATTATCATTACCAAACTTGGCTTCCAATACCGGAACCCCCAGTGTTACAAGAAATGGCGCAACCGAACTAGGACCAAAGTACAGTGTAACAAGAAATGGCTTCCCGAACAGGGACCCGAATGCGTAGTTAATTTTATTTAAAGGACCTGAATGCGTAGTTAATCTTATTTGAAGGACCAACATGCGTAGTTAATTTTATTTCAGGACCGAAAAGCGTAGTAAGCGTTAAAAAAAAAAAAAAGTAGGAAATTTAGTTTGGAGAAGCATACATAGTAAATTTCGAACAGCGAACGAAAACAGTAATCAAGTCTATTCCGTAATACTAAAATTAAGAATGGGAAGCGTGATAGGAAATTAGGTAACTTTGTATTCAAAGAATCATTATTTCGAGATTACCCGTAGGGAACGATTAAGCGTTCTACTCCCCCTCGCAACCAATTTTATTTCATGTCAGCACATGCGTAAAAAAAAAAAAAAAAAAAAAAAATAATAATAATAATAATAATAATAATAATAATTGTTCTTACCTCATGTTTGTTTGTTGGTTTGTGTGATTGGAAGAGAAAAGAGATACACCATTTTGTTTGTTAAAAAAAAAAGAGAAGAAAAGAAGGAAAGAAGAAAACAAAAAGGTAATGCACCAGGTAAGCGACTAATATAAGTGAACATGCAAATTCTTGGCATATTGATGCATAAATTTAGCTAAGTTTGCTTCTAGTGAATAACATTAGTATTAATATAATTATATAGTCATATATAGATATATGTTTAGAATAGGTTAGATATAATACTTTTATTTACACATGCATTTTATTACTTACATATTATTGTGTTTTAGACATGTTATCTGTTAATTAATACACTATTTGTATATACACATAAATATCCATATGAATATAGTAAAAAAAAAAAAAAAAAAAACAAGAATGAACTAAGTTGTTGTGGAAAACGTGTGGTGCTAAAGTAGCTTGGCATGCTACATTGATGAAATAGTAATATTTTTGCGTATTAAGGTGAACTTAGAGTACGAAAGTTAGAGTGATTGACAGCATAGGTCAGATAATTAGAATTAATTTTAGACAAATTTTAATAAGAATCATTCTGACAATCCAGTTATTTAAGTCTACTTGCAGATGCCACAGTTGAGGCCATCTACCTTGAGGCAACGACCAAGAAACAGGATGTCTGCAATGGAAGAAGCACGTTGTCGCACGTGTGGACGTGACCTATGGGAACAGGATTTGGATCCCACTGATGAGGCTCGAAATTGTCCTGAATGTGGTGACCAGAGGGATACAAGTCCAGTTATGGAAAATGATGTCACTCAAGGAAGTAGAGACAACATTCAACAGCATCACAGGCCGAACAGCACTAATGGCGATTTTCAGGAATCTTTTCTATCAGCGTTACAATCAGCGTTACATGAGTTAATGAGACAACAAAAAGAAGAAAACAAGAAAAACGAAGAATTTAGAGAAGAACTGAGGAAGATTATAGAAGAACAGAACAAGAAAAACGAAGAATTTAGAGAAAAACAAAATAGAAAACTTGACAAGCTCATGGAAAAACAAGACCATTTGGCAGAATACCTCTCGAGGAAACGACAGGAGCAAGCCAGGAGGCTGGACGAACACGAGAAGTCGAACACGGAAGTACTGGAGGAACTTCCATCAGAAGCAATTGTGCAGGATACACACCAGGAAGCCAAACAAACCCCCGCACCTGTAAAGATAAGCACAAGTGTTTCCAACGCTGTGAACGCTCCAAAATTCAAGAGCAAACGTAAACTGCGTGGAAGAATGATCCCTGGGAGGACAAGAATACAACCAAGACGAAACAAAAATACAAGAATGAAAGGTTTCCACGACAAACGTGCTGGATGGCAACGCAGCCATAACTATGTCAGGAGGAATAATCACCCGAAGACACGGAGAAAATGGGCAGAAGACTCCAGAAATGCAGAAGGAAAAGGAGTACTTGAGTTCGAGGACCCAGATTCATGGAGAACTTACAACGGCCAGAGAAGTCCATGTGACCGGCAAGATATACACAGTCAGGCCAGAGCAGTAGAGACACAGGAGATAAGTGACGACAACTGGCAGAACGAAGCAAATCCGCCAAGAAGCTATTTTCATGATGAAGGCACCAGAGAAGAACACAAGTCAGAAGCAGAATGTAAAAATGGCCAACAGGATACATTGATTGCCAATAGGAAGGTGGTGAGCACTCAGGAAATGAGCAATGACAATTGGCATTACTCACAATGTACCAAGGAAAGCCTGGAAAATGACAAGAATGGTATCGGCATTGTCACCATTCACCCGGCCATGACAGTTGCATACTAAAAATTGACTCCAACGGTCCAGGTTCGAGTCGAGGTTACGTGACAGCTTGCTGGAAAACAGACTAAGATACACAATGGCATGAAAACTAATGGAAGCACAGAAATAGAATGATTGTAGGCAAGAAGTAAAGAAAAATTGCAAGAAGATACTGCAAGAAAAGTATAAGTCAAGAATCAAGTACTAGCGCGCAGAAAGAAAACTTAGCAGGAAACTGATGAAAGAAAGATAAGAGAATTGTGTCTATAGCTCAGTTGAATGTACCTGCATCTCTTATCCAAGCGGCTAACCCTAGAAGTTAAACATAAAGAATAAGAATATGTACTATATGGAAGCATAATGCCCAGAAATGAATTTGTTTACCAGCATTTGTTTTAACTTTATTTCAGATATCGGATGTGAGGCAATCAAAATTACAGAGGAAGATTGGAAAAAGATGTTCACGAATGTGCGCCACCCAGCATTGAAACCGGCCCAGGAGATGTAATTTTTGTTATGCACGAAGAAGTGCCTGTATACGGAGCAATCGGTAGAGATGGATTCCCGATTTGAGCTCTCTGAAGTGGAGTTTTGCGTTTAGAGCAGAGACTCAACGCACCCCTTCGCCTTGGTGATGATACCTGCGAAAACGCGCCGAGCCAAAGAATAGTGAGCTACGAGCTGCGAGCAGATGACAATTCCACCAAGATGTTTGCAAGTTCCCACAATTGGATGTTCGCGACATGGAACTTTGCCTTTATCATTTTACTCTCCTTATTTTTTTTTAAAGTTATGGTACTGAAGATGAATCATGGCCGAAGAATAAAAGCAAAAGTGCGAGCAGTGGCTTTGCCCTCGCACATGGAGGAATTGAAGCTCCATGCCACCCTCTGTAACCAATGCTCTCTTTCCCGATGATACAAGACGCTGAAAATTATATAATATTGTTGTTTTGTTGTTTTATTACCTAGGGCAGCCAGCACTTTGGAAGAAATATAAGAAGTCGTATCCCGCGCAGAGAAAATAAAGAAGAACTCCAAGAGATAATTAAGAATAAGGTCATATTATTTAAAACATGCCTCATAAGCTTGTGTCCAGCAGCTTGAACTGACCACCAACTCAATACCTGAGACCTCTCATCTAGATTGAGATTATCTCTCTCAGCATGCACGAAATTTTAACATTAGGGTTCGGATTTTTGGTGAATTTATAAATTTTCTTCTTCAACATAGATTAGGGTTAGGATTTTCATGTATTTGTACTTTTTGTCAGAATTTGAACTTTTATATTTATCAAATGTTACTTCTCCTTAGATGCAGCCGTGCTTCACTCTGTTGCAGCACTTGCTACATCTTGGGAGGGGGGTATTGTGACAATTACGCTCACACACTTAATTAATTGTTCTTATATTCAAATTAAAACATCTTTATATGTAAATTCAATTTATTTTAAAAAGTCAAGGAAAATTTTATTTTGTTTCATTTAGCAACCGAGCAACCTCTTTCATTTGTCCCAGGTAAAGAAGTTTCTCTGCTTTTCAGAAAGAAAAAAAAAACATAAGACGGTAACCGCACTAATAAACCACCCACCGTTCTACCTCGCCAGTCGATGGTATTGTTACTCCAGCCATACTGTCGCACTACCTAAGTACCTCGATATCGCAAATATCACGTCACAGACACACAGGAACCAAAATTTTTTATCTACAATCTTCGCAAGTGCTTATGAAACTCTTTAACATCACGTACGAGCCCAGAACAGACGCTAGAAACCCAAGCCAAATTATCAACCGATTTTTGGGAAATGGTGTCACGAACTTCAAGCGGCGAATCAGAATCCGAAATTCAAAATTCACAAAGAGAAGAATGAAGCGTCTATTTTTTTAAAAAAATAAAGAAAGCTGGGAGAACGCCTACACGGAAGAGAGGTTACTCTAAGTCGACACTTCATCGTGAAAACATCACCAACACGCGATTCATAAGCGTACGTCAACTCATATGTACATATATATATATATATTTAAGTGTTTAAATTTCAGAAAAATGGCTAGCTAGACACCCGTTAGCAGCCAGTTACTTAAATCACGCGTTATCCACAGCAACTTCGTCGTTACAAGATTATTTATACAAATATTTAAAACATCGACAGATAATTCTTATCATCTTACGGTAACGCTACATAAATGGTGATGTTGAAGTGAGTCTGTGATTCTATATACGTTGATTTCCCGCATAAAGTGCAAAGACAGGAAAAGTAGTGCGATGTATGGCGGATATATATATATAAACTGTGCGAGTGAAATTTAAGTGCAGATGGATTTGATAAGTGACGCATCGTTGCATTTCAACAACATGGAGATGAAGGACGGAGACACGGGTTCGATCCCCAATACTCGAGACAGATGCCTTGCCACAGGAAGACCCAGACGCTTCAGACAAACGAGGACCTCTTCTCCGGGAGTTGAATCCAGAGGACAGCGGGGTCTGAGAAGGGACATTAGGAAGCATTGTGACGGTCAGTTAAGTACAGTGCAGTTTTCTTCTGAAGTGTGGAAATATAAGCGGAAGGACTTATTAAGGTAGGACAAAGTATTCTGCTATTTTCTTTATTGAAGAAGGACTATGGCCAATATTTCCGTGATTCGTGATCTCCATACTCACCTTTTCCTAGAAACTTCGGGACATTGTTTATTCATACGGAACTGTCCGTAAACATTTAGAGCATTTTTTTTTCTTTCTTTGTAAAAGAAGTAAACAAATAGCCTAATGCCTTGGTTGCATTTCCAAAATTAATTCACGGATATAGGAACTATTAATTTCATTCTTGAATAAGTACCATAAAATTTTTGATTATTTTACTAGTGGAATTTGTATACATTGATTTGATCTTCAATCATGCATTTATTTGTAATCGTAATGTGTCAATATTTAGATCCTTGAAGCCGTCATTATAATCATTTATATGCAATCCAATATTTATTTATATCAAGTATGGATTATTTCTCTTTTAAACATAAATCGCGTTTAAGATGTGTGAATGTAATGTAATTTATGTTTTGAGTAAACTATGATTTAGCGTCAAAGTCTAGTTTTTCAAATTTTAACATTTGCATAGGTTGTGTTAGGGAAATATGTGTCAGAGCGGTAAACAGGCTTAATATGATTTTATTGTAACTTGTCAATTTTTATTATACTCATTCTTAAAAAGAAACAATCAATATAAAGCTTCCAAAGACGTGCTATGTTGAGTAAGTTTCAGACAAATAAGTGTAAATATTCTTATCTCGTAATATCGTTAGAGTCTCATAAATAAGGTAAACAAACTTAAGATACTCGAGTAAATCCCTTCGGAGGTACCTATCTGAGCAACGAACGCAGATAGGGTCCATAGCTATGGAGAAACGTTTATTTGCAAAAGAAGGAATCACTGAGAAAATCAGAAAGCGTCGACAATGCAATTATTTTGATCAATTGGCCAAATTATAATAATAGTAGTACTATATATATATATATTTGTGTAGTGTACTTGAATATGAAATATTTGTGTAGTTAGTGTTGTGTAACGATTTTTATTGTGAATTGTATTATTTACCAACTGATATAGTATGTGTACAAAGCTATGTTTTGTTTATGCAAATCTTTTAATATTGAAAATTCATTAGAGTTCATTAGAAACAGTGCACTAAATTTTCTCAAAAGCATACTATCGCTTCTAAACTATTTCTCCAGTAAGTCTTGCAAGCAACCTAAATCATTAATTCTTTCATTCCGCAATCCGATTCTTAAACTTATTTCCATTTCTTTTATTAATAAAAAGAGGTAGTAACTGTGGGCGAATTACTTAATAGTCGTTTATGTCTATGGGGAAAACAATAAATCATTTTGCTAATTAATATTCAGTTTAATAGAAATTTTTGTTTGTATAACTACGTCATAGTAATTATAAAGAATCGAATATTGTCAGTTTAGTTGAGTAGAAATAGATTGTTGCTAAATTTTACGGTCAAGATTGAATAATTTGAATATTACGTTGTACAGTGAAGAATGTGTTAAGAGAAATCATATTATTTGGTCAAAACAGTCAAAAGTCTGATTCATTTTCAGTAAAGTCAATTAATTCATTTTTTTTGTAAATCCAAATTAACTTTCTTGTTGATTTTTGTAGATATCACCTTATTTCTCGTTAAATTTATTAAAAGTCTATTTGACGTTAGAACCAAAGCATTTATGTGGTTATTATTTCAAAGATATGCCTATTTCTTTAACCGGTATTAGCATACCTAGAAGAACTGAAAAAGTTGAAATACGGTTACATTGACCATCAGAAATTTTTTATCTAAATTAACTCATTTTTTTTAACTTTAAATTAAACTTTCCTTGTTTGTTGCTTTTTAACTATTTTTGCTATCTCCACACACTTCGGTGACAGAGTGATAGTCAGTGTAGCCAACTGAACAAGCCATTAGCAAAAATTCTTTCTTTCAGCTTTGCAGCTTGTGAGATTTTTGCTCCGCATGTTTTAAATCACTTAACTATTAACTACGCACCTGTTTTCCTAGCGCCTTGGAGACACCGTTATGGGGAAAACAGGATCGATTCGACTTAGGTCATCTTTCGTTATATATATCATTTTTTTAATTCCTAACCATCTTAGCAAAACTGTATCTTTACCTTGGAGAACTGAAGTTCGAGCCCCGTGGAGTCAACTTCAATTCTCCAAACTCTCATTCATTTTTTTTATTTGTGTAATAGGCAGATGAGTTGTCGCTCATCAATACCATTCACTTTTCAAGTACAAGGTCAGGTATTCATTTTTTTCTGATGCATATTAGGCTCATCCGTGAGTGCCTTAATTATTCATTCTAGTTCAGATTAAATATGCAAATTAGAGATAAGGAATCGAATTCCGAAAACAATACGTTTCATATTCTTCGTCGCCCAAATACGTAAGATCTGCTTATTCGTAATATCACGCAGTAATTCTATTTGGCAGCCCGAGCAGAAATTTTCCTTTAATTATTAGTAATTTTCTATCGTAGCGCCCGAGACAATAGCATTATCATTACCAAACTTGGCTTCCAATACCGGAACCCCCAGTGTTACAAGAAATGGCGCAACCGAACTAGGACCAAAGTACAGTGTAACACTATCTGAGAATGGAGTTTTATACAGTGTAAATTTGAGATTTTTTTTTGCAGGGTTTCTCTCGCAACATCCTCCCTAGAAAGGCCATGGATACTCTAGACCCTTTTTTTTTCTCTCCCATCTTCTCAATAACATATCAGAATACTTAACGTTACATTTTGATAAGGCACGCTGACACAGGAATGTTTGAATTGGAACTTGAATATAGGCTACTAATAAAAAGAACTTCTGCTACCACAATGCATAATCACAAGGTTACAGTCAAAGTCTTCTTCTTCTTCTTCTTTGTTTTGTTTTCTTCTTAGTCTAGTGGCCAGACTGCGCACTGTTCTTCATCGTGTCCCGGATCGACGAACTACAGTGATCAGATTGTCGTGCTATAGCGATTTACTTGAATTATTATTATTATTATTATTATTATTATTATTAGTAGTAGTAGTAGTAGTAGTAGTAGTAGTAGTAGTAGTAGTAGTAGTAGTAGTAGTAGTAGTAGTAGTAGTAGTAGTAGTAGTAGTAGTAGTAGTAGTATTAATTCTTTAAAAGCTGCTAGTGCTTTCTGTCCTGAATTAAAGCACAGTGGACATCGTGAAAACAAGAGAGATATTTTAAAGTTATATTTTGAGAAATTTGCATTATAAAATATGCTTTAATTATTTATTTAGCGGCGATATATGAGATAACATAGGGAAAACACCACTGGAGAAATTAATACTATGTATAGGATCCAGAGGTGGCGTTAGGTACGCGCGGGTCCTAGTATTAAGAATGACTCTGCGGGGCCAGAATACTGATAAAAAAAAAAAATCTCCGATCGCCGACATGCTACTTGTAAAGCCAATAAAGCAATAAGCAACTTTCTCAGATGCTTGACTTTAATACCCGTGTGTGTACGATTAGTGTTGTAAAAAAACGGTTTTTTTCTGTGAAGTTTTTTTTTCAATAAAAAACATCGTTCTTTTTCATGTTTTTTTTTCAAATGTCTGTTTTTTTTTCTGGCAACTATTATTTATTGATTTACGTTGCAGATTATTGAAATAATCAACAGAACTTGAGTCGAAGCCCTCGTAACTTACAAATCTTTTGTTTCTTTGTACCTATATACTAGTAAAATTGTGTGATTATTCCTTTCGGCCCCAGGTCATTTTTGGCGTTTTCCTGCATTTCCAGTTAGTGACTTATTGCTCAAAAACCATTCATTCGATTGATATGGTTAAGGCCTTGTTTCTTAGAAAATAGATGTGACTATTTTTTGGTGTAAGTTGCATTGCAGTGTTGCCAATGGGTGGGAAATTATTGAGGGAAATGTAGGGGTGAAAATTTACAAAAAAATCCCTAACCGAATTTCAATATTTTTGTATCTAGTATCACTCCTGCTATATGGGTACCAATCACCTAAAAGAATCTTTGGTGTGTTGACAAGTGAAATCCTGTAGTCGCTTGCTTCCATCCAAAGAGAGAAAGAAAAAATTCTGTCATACACATGAAATTTTGACACTTTTTACGCCTCACAAGCAAAAATCAAATATGCCGGGGCTACAGCTTCTCTAATTATCCTATTGAAACTTTTTATGATGCGTTCTGTAGGGCAAAGAGGAAGCTTTCAGGTAGTGGTACGTTTGTTTCAATGTAGCCAGTAAGAGGGTAATATTAGAGCGGAAAAGGGATTTTTCCGAATTTTTCACCTAAAAGCGGGAATTAATTGTTTTGGCTGGAAACACTGCCATCAGACAGACGAAAACTATCTAAAAATAAACTTTAGTACTCCAAGAATATATCCTACAAGTATCATGACGATATATAACAAAGTAAGCATGAAATTAAAAAAAATCTCATTCTACCTCAGAAATTCACCATTTTCTTACCACTTACAGAACATGGTTTATTATAAACCTCAACTGTACTTTCCCTAATTATTCTAGTGAAACTTTTTATGGTGCGCTGCTTAGGCTAAGAATGAGGCTCCTAGACACTGCTACGTTTGTTCGAATGTAGTCAACAAGAAGGAAATAATAGAAATAAAAAAGGGAATTTTTTCCAAACTTTGCCCCTAAAATCTGGAATTAAAATTTTCTGTATCTGGCAACACTGCTATTAGACACACACAAACTATCTTAAAATAAGATTTGGTATCCTCCAATATATCCTACAAGTAGTATGACGATATCTAATAAAGTAAGCATGTCAATAAAAAATATCTCATTCTACCTTTAAAAAAATCACAGTTATCTTCCCAATTAGAGAACAAGGTCTACTGTAAACCTCAACTGTACTTCCCCTAATTATCCTATTGAAACTTTCTATAGTGCGTTGTGTAGAGCAAAGACGAGACTTCCAGATACTGGTACGTTTGGTCCGATATAGCCAACAAGAGGGAAATAATAGAGACAAAACAGATATGTTTTTTTCCAAAATTTCCCCCTAAAATCTGGAATTAAAATTTTCTGTATCTGGTAATACTGCTACCAGACAGACGTAAACTATCTTAAATTAAACATTGGTACACCACTAATATATTCTACAAGTGTTATGACGATATTTAAGGAACAAAACTTGTAATCATCAAAAATATATTACGGTAACAGAAAAGTAGGGAAAAACTAGAAAAATCAAGGATTAGAACCTAAATATGAATTCTTCGTGCATTCCCTAATTATCCCATTGTAACGATCTGAACTTGCGTTTCTTAAGTAAGGACAAATGTTCGATTGGCGTAAGTTGACTTGCACTCGGACGTATAGGTACGGATTTATAAATAAAAATTTCTAATTTTTGCCCAAATTTAGGAAAATTTTAATTTCCCTAATTGGCAACACTGCGCGCAGACCCGTCCAATTGGTGTCATCAGTTAGGTATCCATCCGAGGTATCTACTTGGCAAGTCTTAAGGAAGTATCTCTAAAACGAAGGAAGCTACAGGGAAAAAATGTAGTAAAGGAAATTGGTAATCAAAAAATTCTCGAATTTTTGACTGGGGTGAAATTTGAGAAGGAAATTCGACACCAGAAAAAAAATTAATATAATAAACTATAGTCCAACCATATTTTGCAAGAATAATATCCCGATATCTTAATTAGTATCCACACAGGAGTGGATTAAACAAATGACACACCCGTGCGTGCCACTTTGGCCACCTGGGCCACTGAGTATACATTTGATTACATTTTGTTTTACTACTAACTCGTGTTGTTGTTGTAGTTATAGTCTCGACTAACAATACTATCGTAGTTGTAAACAATAACTTTATAAGGAAAATTTTCTCCTTTTTACATCTTAGTTCCAACACTGTTGGTGAGAAATGCAGGGTGTTTCAAAATGAATTTTGGGGTTTTAAGTCTTCGTAGTACTTATTACATTTTACGTACAATTATAAGCAATGCATCAAGTAAAAAAGCACCTTAAACAGTCTTTGCTACAAGTGTTCAATGTGAGATTAATTCGTCACACGGCACACATCTAGTCGATAGGCGAGAAAGGCCCATAAACTTTCCTCCATATGGCACAAAACACATTCAATTTAGGAGAGTCTCGTTTCAAGTGTACCATCTCCTGAGGATTTGCTGACGGCCAGATACAAACATTATGAGTGTTCACATTAGCTCTTAGGTGAAATGTCGATTTACCACTGAAGACGACACGATCCAGAAAATCTTCATTGTTATGCAGCAATATTTCACTTGCGAAATTGGCATGTAAACCGTAGTCTGTAGGCTTTAGACCTGTAGCAACTGCAAACGATAAGGACGTAGTTGCAAGCGTCTCCTTAATATTCTTCACACAGACCGTTGCACTGTACAGATTCAGTCTTTATTAAAACACAAAAAGCTTTCTGCTGTCTAGTCTCCATCTTTGCTACTTGCTCTTTCTAACGGCAGACAGAAGAAACAATGCATGTACATACGTGAGTATAAAACTGTATGAATTGCTCTTTCATTTGATAATATTTATAATTGTAAGTTCATTGTAATAAATACTACAAAGTTTCAAAACCCTAATATTAATTTTGAAACATCCTGCATTACTTCAAATTGAGTCATCCTATATTCGTGTCTTTTATATACATATCATCAGGGCCGGTCCTAGTCAATTTGTCGCCCATGCAATGGCATAATTTGCCGCCTCCCCCTTTCTCCAGAAAGAACAAATCTTAAAAGTCATGATTTTAAGTATTCTACTCCAGCATGAACAACAAAGGTGAGGGTAAGTGCAGTTGCACTCAGAAAGGCTTAACCCTTATCCGGGCAAGACATTTTTGTAACGTAAACGGGCAACCGGGGCCTGTGAGGCCCAGTATATATTTTAAGTCCAGAATACACAAAATCAATGCCTATTGTCACTTACTGTTCAGACTAGTCTAGAATGTACCGATATATATTTTTGTCAAGTAGCGAAACTTCGTGTCACGCTTTTGTAAGCCGACCAAGCAGAATAGCAAATCCGGTCCAGACATTTTTGTAACGTAAACGGGCAACCGGGACCTGTCAGGCCCAGTATATATTTTAAGTGCAGAACACTCAAAATTCAATGTCTGTTGCCGCATACTGTTCCGACTAAAGGTTACAATAGTCACGTGTTCAATATATAATTATGTGACAATTTGATCTAATATTTGACAGGAATTTCACTAAAGTTATACGGGGCCTCCTAGGCCCCGGTTGCCCGGTTACGTTAGGAAAAGATTTTCAAATTAAAAAAAAAAAGCTTTACCAACTCGATATGTTCATGATTTTAACTTCGACGAAAGATAGAAGAATTCAGTATTTTATGTCTTCGAAATATGTATGGTTATTGAGAAATTTTAGAAAAATGAAGCTACTGGGCCTGGGAGGCCCCGGTTGCCCGGATAAGGGTTAAATACTTACTAAAAATGCAATACCGTTGTGTGTGTGTTTTTTTTAAATATTAATCTATTATGTTAGTGAAACATAAAGCAAACACACCTGCAGAGGACAGATGGTAATCCTTTTTATAGAATTCACTATCGAGCTTCAATCTCAATGTATCAGTTTGCAATTCCAGTGCAACTAGTTCTTTTATCTTTATTTCTTGATTTCTCTTCTATATCTGTGAACATTAAAAAAAAAAAAAAAAAAAACAACTGGTTTCTATCTTCAATGATAAGGAACTTGTTTCTGACAAAAACAAGACTAGTTGTCATATCAAAACTGTGATAACTTACTAAATGGAACAGATATTCACTACTATTCGAGAATCAAATTCTTGCATTTGGCAACAATCAAGCAATTTGTGCTCGGATTTATTCGACTATTTGCTTTAGCATTGTCAATGTGGCCTTAAACTAATGCATCCTAAACATAATTTATGAATGTAGTATTCAAATAGAAGGTCAGCTTAGTAAATGTAACTACCATCATCATAAAGTCTGTTTCCAACAAGAAATATTTAATTTAAATAATATACTTATGACAGATTTTGCCGGACCATCCAAACTTGCCACTCCACGCAAATGCACGTGTTGCATATATGGTAGAGTCGGCTCTGCATATCATATGTATCTAGTCGACAAATTGTTTATATATGACATTTAGAAAAATACTATTAGGCAAATTAGTATTAGTTTCATCTTTAGACAAGTTATATGAATTTTATACTGTTCGTGACATTATTTTCGTACTTATTAAAGGCCTGCTTTCCCGAAAAAACAAAATTTCATTTCTACTTTTATTTCTTAGTTGATATTGATGAAAACTGCTGAAACCCGAATTGTTAATAGGTATGGTATTCATGTAAATTGTAAAATATTTGTAGCATAACAGTATCTAGCGTTTAATTTATGTTGCATTTTACGGTGATTATACCTACATAAAAATATTTAATACTTAAATAGACGTAAGATGCATTAGAAATGACAATTTGAAAAAAAAACGAAATTTAGAAAAAAAACGAGAGGCAATGTTTTTTTTTCTAAAAAAAACGTACATTTCTGAAAAAAAACGAACGGTTTTTTTTTTATTTACAACACTATGTACGATGTCTTTTGTGTCTACTTCTTGGATGGAACATGCTCAGAATGCGGGGCCTCTCTAAGCATGGGGCCTGGGACTCTTGCCCCATTGGCCATCCCCAAACTCCACTTCTGATAGGATAAAAAAAAAATGGCGTTACCATTGAATGGCTTTAGTACTCGTCATTAACGTTAATTGGCTTATCAGAGCATTTTTTTTTTAAATTTATTTATTTGTACTCATCTAACATAAGATATCATGAAGTTAAAAAATCAAAACATTTAATCAGATATACCCAGCCCCTTGGGCGTTGGTACACCCTTTTAAACTCCCCTACTTATTGGTTGGATTGGAATTCAGAGTTCCTATCAACAGCGAGGGTGTTTGAGATGTTGACTTACAGTTCAACATCGATCCGAACCACGCAAACTCCAAGCGAGAATCAAGCCCATGTCCCCCACGCCAGTGTTGCGTACGTAAAATACAGAGCTACGAGAACTATAACTATTTTACTGATATTAAACTCTCTAAACCACTTTTAAACTTGCGTCATGAGCCTCTTCCCACTAGACATTTCAGGTGTAATTAAAATGCAGTGTACGAGGGGAAACCAAAAAGTAAAGGGACCTGCAATTTCTCGCACTACGATTTGGTAACACTGCTAGTGTCCAGTGCTGGATTAGTATTTCTCGCACTAGGGTTTGGTAACACTACTAGTATCCAGTGCTGGATTAGTATTTCTCGCACTAGCGTTTGGTAACACTGCTAGTATCCAATGCTGGATTAGTGTTTCTAGCACTAGGGTTTGGTAACACTGCTAGTATCCAGTGCTGGATTAGTATTTCTCGTACTAGGGTTTCGTAACACTGCTAGTATCCAGTGCTGGATTATTATTTCTCGTACTAGAGTTTGGTAACTGATAGTATCCAGTGCTGGATTAGTATTTCTCGTGCTAGGGTTTGATAACACTGCTAGTATCCAGTGCTGGATTAGTATTTCTCGTGCTAGGGTTTGGTAACACTACTAGTATCCAGTGCTGGATTAGTATTTCTCGTACTAGGGTTTGGTAACACTGCTAGTATCCAGTGCTGGATTATTATTTCTCGTACTAGAGTTTGGTAACTGCTAGTATCCAGTGCTGGATTAGTATTTCTCGTACTAGGGTTTGATAACACTGCTAGTATCCAGTGCTGGATTAGTATTTCTCGTACTAGGGTTTGGTAACACTGCTAGTATCCAGTGCTGGATTATTATTTCTCGTACTAGAGTTTGGTAACTGCTAGTATCCAGTGCTGGATTAGTATTTCTCGTACTAGGGTTTGATAACACTGCTAGTATCCAGTGCTGGATTAGTATTTCTCGCACTAGGGTTTGGTAACACTACTAGTATCCAGTGCTGGATTAGTATTTCTCGCTCTAGCGTTTGGTAACACTGCTAGTATCCAATGCTGGATTAGTGTTTCTAGCACTAGGGTTTGGTAACACTGCTAGTATCCAGTGCTGGATTAGTATTTCTCGTACTAGGGTTTGGTAACACTGCTAGTATCCAGTGCTGGATTATTATTTCTCGTACTAGAGTTTGGTAACTGCTAGTATCCAGTGCTGGATTAGTATTTCTCGTACTAGGGTTTGATAACACTGCTAGTATCCAGTGCTGGATTAGTATTTCTCGTACTAGGGTTTGGTAACACTGCTAGTATCCAGTGCTGGATTAGTATTTCTCGTACTAGGGTTTGGTAACACTGCTAGTGTCCAGTGCTGGATTAGTATTTCTCGTACTAGGGTTTGGTAACACTGCTAGCATCCACTGCTGGATTAGTATTTCTTGCACTAGGGCTTGGAAACACTGCTAGTATGCAGCGCTGAATTAGTGTCGTCTGCAACACTTCTATGCAGCGTGTCACTCTTATTTCTGCTTTAGTCATTAGAGTGTAGCAGACGGTTAAACATGGCAGCTCCATTGTCGATCTGCACCAAGGAGGAAATGAGGGCAGTGATTCGCTTTTTGTTTGCGTAAGGTGTTAAACCTGCGGAAATTATTCGTCGAATACAAACGCAGTATAGTGACAGCTGTTTATAGCGAAACAAGATCTACGAATGGATAGAGCGTTTCCAAAAAGGAAGAACTTTATGTGGCGAGGAAAGATTGGGAAGGCCATCGACGTCAACTACTGAGGGCAATTTGAAAGTCGTTGAGGATATGGTGATGGAAAACAGACGAATCACAGTGGAAGAAATCGCTAATACTTTACATATCAGTCATGATTCAACGTATTCCACGTTAAAATTCCACGACAGGCTAAATTTTCGGAAAGTGTGTGTAAGGTGAGTCCCGAAAGAATTGTCAGCGCAGCATAAACCACAAAAGTTGGACATCTCTGGTAAACATTTGGCTCGTTATCGTCGCGAGGAAGATGTTTTTTTTTTCTTTCTTTCTTCAGCAAAACGTTACTGTAGATGAAACTTGGGTATATAATCACGATCCGAAAAGTAAATCTGCAAGCTGGTTTGGAAACACCCATCATCACCAGAAGAAGCAGATTTCCAATCGATGCAAAAGTCATTGATGAGGTGCAAGATTGGTTACAAGTGCACCTGAAACTTTTTTTTTGACGGAATAAAAAAGCCTGTGAAACGTTGGAAAAAGTGCGTTGGAATACAGTGAGATTTATTGTACAAAAATAATGTGTATTTCAGTTTTCTATCATTAGAATAAATGTACTTTTTTTTTCAAAAGTCCCTTTACATTTTGACTTCTTTTCGTACTTTCCCTTTTATTTAATTTTCCCTGAAAAATTAATAACACTACATATATCGAACTAGTTCAACCGAACTTATCCGATCGGGATTAAGCTTGGTGTGGTGGTTATAAAATAAATGGTAATTCATATTGTGTAGGCTTTCGGTTCCCGAGTTACGGGTGGTAGTCGTATTTACGAACACAAGAACTCATTCGATCGGTATCAAACTTCGCCAACACTTAGTGGCCCACTTGCCGGTAAATGCCGATCGTCGATATAGCGACGTGTCGATGGATTGCCGTTAGTTTGCCACTCGTGGCAGGGTTTCATCGAGTCGAAACAGATATCTAGAGTCGCGGAGTTGAAGTTGCGACCGCGTAGCAGCGAGGACTAAATTTTGGTTCGCGCTTCTTCGATTCATCGCGAAGGGACCAACACGAACTATCGCCAGTCATGTGCATACGGTTATTATTATATATTAGTTTTTTTTTCCCTAACGAATTGTTCCTAAATTCACCTTCAGGGGTCAAGAGTAACCGAGTGTGTATAATTGTATGAATTTTGATGGGAACTGTCGCCGATTATTAGAAAGTGAATATGGGAGAACTATGAAATAAAATAAAGAGGCTCGTGTCATTTTGTTATAAAATTATATGGCGAATGTATTTTATCTGATCCCAAGCGGTTTGTCGAATGTACAGTTAAAGGAGCACTCTTATTAACCAAATGATGAAAAAAACTCAACGATTTACCCCTCTACAACAGGAGCGTCATTTCAGATTTTGCTTGGGGGGGGCAAAACCCATCTATATAAGTAAAATTTCGCGTATTTCACTGATTTACTACTATTTTATTGATAAAATCTATAGAAATCTCTCACGGGGGGGGGCAATTGCCCCTCCCTGCCCCCTCTAAATGACGCCCCTGCTCTACAAGCGGTTTTTCTTCATCGCCTCCTTGGCGAAGTTGGAAGAACACGTGCCTAGTAATCATATAGTTGGTGTTTTGCGCCCACCCCGGCTTGCTTTTTTCCTACTTTTTTTAAAAGTGTGTTTTAGACTCACCTTAATGTAAACAAATCGCGCATATAGGCGATTTAACGTATTTTGTGGGAGTAATTTTGTAGTTCATTGGCGTTCTGTCGCGTCTTTCCCGCTGGTAGGTTGCTGGTGGTATAATTTTCAAAATGGAAGTAGGGCCACCGCGGATCGATGCTGTGGGGTCGCCAATGTTTGGCGATATGTTGCTAGTTGCCCATCGGTGGTCCACTGACGCTTACAGCTGGGGTTGGCTTGGTGGTAAACCCTGAATTGTTATATAAACGCCTGCAATATTATATTGTCTAAGCTTTCAGTCTCCTAGTTATCGCTGGTCAAATTTTGAGTCTTGTGTCGGAAAACAAAAGGCCGAATTTATCTGATTGGGATGACACTTTGTACAGACCTTGACCTAAAATATAAGCGTTTGAATTATTTTCGTGTGAAGACTTCTGGTTTTCGAGTTATGGACGTCAAATTTTGAGTTATATTTTCGAAAACATAAAGTCTACACCAAATTCATCCGATCAGGATAAAACTTGGCGTAGTGGTAGACCCTGATTTGCTTTTTTTAAAAGCGTGAAATATTGTGTTTTCATGCGTTCAGCCCCAGAGTTATCGACGGTTAAATGTTGAGTCTTGTGTTGGGAAACATAAAGTTATACATCTAACTCAGTCTATCGGGATTACACTGTGAATAGTAGACCTTGTTGCAGATTTTCAGTTCCTTAGTTAATGCGGAGTCACATTTTTTGAGTCATGTTCTCAAAAACAACATACAGTATGTCATGCACTGAATTTATCCGATTGGGTTCAAATTTTTCATAATTCAAATCTAACCATGTCAAATATTATGTTGTGTAGGGTTTTGGTTTCTAATTTATGTACGAGGGTGATTGAGAAAGTAATGCCCCCAAAGTGAAACCTTTACTTGTGTTTGACAGATAGTACCGATACAGGTACCAGAGGAAACTTGTCATATCAGCTACAAACAATGGTATCATTTTTCAACATAGACCCCATTACGGGTAACACACTTGCGCCAACGCGAAACATAGTTTTGAATGTCGTCGGCGAAGAATTGTGGTGGCTGCTGGCGACACCACTGTCGAACTGCTGTTTTCACCTTTGCGTCACAATTGTAGCATTATCCTTAAGTTTGGAGAAAAGTCAAATGTCGCAGGGCGCAAGATCCGGACTACAGGCAGGATGAGGCAGAATATCAACATTTTGCCAGCAGCATTTTGGGACCAACTTTGATTTTTTTTGATGGAGGAGAGGACGTGTGGCGGTACTCCATCAACTGACGCTTCGTTTCCGGGTCGTAATGGTGTATACGCGACTCGTCACCAGCGATTAATGTTCCTGGGCGCACAACTTTCCGCAGTCAGAAATTCAATGACAACCCGCTGTTTCAACCGGACGTCACCACTGGATGCCATCGATTGCTCAATTACTCTGGGGCGAGAAGAGATAGAAGATGAAACAGGTGACACACTATAGCTTAAACAACAGTTCCTTTAAAAAAAAATAAAGTTCAGAATGTTTGCAGTATTATTGGCCAAGTAGTGGCCTTGGAAGCATTTACTTTCAGGATCACCCTCATATAAAGCTCTAAATCAACACATTGTGCGTAATATTCTTTAAATAGCCATTGGAAGTCACCCTAGAGAGTAAGTCCTAGGCTAGCCGAGAAAGCGTTACCCCCTGTAGCGAACGCGGCCAAAGTGGCTATTCAGTAATTTTACTTTCACCAGATGTGTAAATCATACTGTGAGCCAGTCAGGGTTTCCAGGTCTTTTTGCCAGGTCCAGGTATGTAATAGCAGAGTTCCAATACTCTGCACAAACCATCTTCCAAGCAGCTGTTTCTTGCTACAATCCCCTTGCCTGGCAACAGGTCTTTCCTTTTTTCCTTCCTTTTGAAATCTTTTAAACAACAGGCGGTCTATTGTTCCGACCCGCACCAAATACGCTCGAGCTGACGTTTTCTCAGCGATTTTATTGCGTTTATGATTAGCCATCTACATTTAAATACATGGTCAGCGTATTCCAAGAGTACGCATGAGCAATAAATACGCTTTGCGATCGCCTCAAATAGCCGGGTACTAAAAGTAGAATGAAAGACTAATTTTGTTTACGACTATGCGTATGTCACTTAGAGTAGGTATTTTAAATGAGTTGTTTGTTAGTTTCCAAATGTGTGAAACTTACCTTGACCCTTTTCCCACCAAAGATCGTTAATGTATACAATTCTAGTCAGAACACATGTGGACGCTAATCTAATAAACTTTTGACTACCGTTGCCTTGCGGTTGATGACAATAACAGATCAAATTAACGATTCTGTCATTCTCTGGGTATCTCCAATGCTTAGTTGTCAAGCATGTGCTAATCGATCGCTGAGTGCGTGGTATATTCACTCTACTTGGTCATCATTTTAATCATGTGTAACACCTTTCACAACAGCCATATGGTACGGTAAGTGCGTACATCCCGTATTGACAAACGGTCAAATTACGTTTCAACGAACTCCAACCGAACTAAGCAATATTTCCGGTCAGACTGATTTCGCAGGAAACACGTCAGCATTGCTCTTTTTATCTCATCTGGTATTATTATTATTATTATTATTATTATTATTATTATTATTATTATTATTATTATTATTATTATTATTATTATTATTATTATTATTATTATTATTATTATTGGGTTAAGTTTAGAGTTACCCCTCCGCTTTTTATAAAAATCAGGAAACTTTACAGGAGAAATGAGGTAAGAAATTATAATTTGAAGTTTTTATTTGATGTTTAGGAATGTAAGTTCCGGAGGAGAGTTATTTTTAATACGAGAAAAGATTTGTGGAAGTTAGTACTATTTGCCGGATGCAGAAGCATTGCGGAAGGTTTCAGCAGCATGGTAGTTGTATGGCGAATATGGTAAACAGGTGTAACGGATGCGCAAAAATAATGAAGAAAACCTTTTAAATTTTTGTGAAGCACACGGAGTACTGAAGTTAAGTGAAATGTAACAATTTTTAATACTTTAAGCACTGTTTTTTGTATGTTGCAAAGTCCAAGGGCAAATTCAGACTGGAGGGGCAACTCAAAACTTAAGCCTTATTATTATTATTAGTTAAAATTAGAATAGTTCAATCATGGCCACCGGCACCAGAGGACAATGGGGGTCAGTTGCTCCCCCTGGATTTTCGAAGGGTGTTTTGTTCTTGAAAATACATGTCAAAACATATCGTATTAATTTGCTCTCACAGTTGCGGGTCGGAGAAACACAGGGGTGCCCACAACGGGGGGGGCTATGACGCAAACTGCGTCATTGAAATATTTGGGGGGGTTAAAAATCTATATAAATATGTTTGACGGGGGGGGGGTTAAATTAATCGAAAAGTTTTTTTTTCATGGAAGAATACCTATGGATAGACAATTGCGGGGGGGTGCGTCATGGACATAAGGGGGGGGTGGGCACCACTGGAGAAACATATAATGATATGTCATATTTTCTAAGTTTCCAGTAAAACGGAAAAGAAGCTTCAACATAGAGACCTGCACGGGCCGGGCCTGGCCCGAGGCCCGAAGCCCGGCCCGGCCCGGCCCGCGGACCGGGCTTGGGCGGGCCGACTCTGCTATTTCTTTGGGCCGGGCCGGGCTTGGGCGGGCCGACACTGTTATTTCTTTGGGCCGGGCCGGGCTTGGGCTGGCCGACACTGATTTCTCTTCAGGTCGGGCCGAGCTGGGACCGATCAATTGAAATTCTTTAATAATTATTGACTTTCGTTAAACGATAATGGGAATAAAGCCAAACGTTGAAGAAGTGTGTCCGTGAAATATGTTACAAAGGATGCAATAGCTATTTACAGTTTGTGTTGCTTAGCGGCTCCACTTTCACTATAGAGGATTGCAGGCATTATGCGGTAAATTGAGCTCTGACCTTGACCTTCACTGAATTCAAAATATAACAAGAAGGGGTGGGAATGTTTTGCCTGTCGCTAAACAATATTGCCATCTTCACTTTGTGCTAAAAATCAATTAAGTTAGATTTTTGTTACAGGGAATGGAGTTTTTGTTCTCTCGATGACAGGCAAAGTTCTAGGAGGCAATGGTATCATTCGGGAGGCAAGCGTCAGGTTGTGAACCAGAGTTTAGAAAATGTTTCTGAGGGTTAGGTCAAATTTAGTACTAAATTTTGAGAAAGATTGGGGCTTGAGCTAATTAAAAAAAAAAATTATGGGGCCGGGGTCGGGCCAAAAACTTTTAAAATTTATTGGGCCCGGGCCGGGCTTGGGCCAAGAATTTTAAAAAACTTATCGGGCCGGGCCGGGCTCGGGCCGAAAATCTCCAAAACTTTTCGGGCCCGGGCTGGGCCGGGCCTAGGTACGTTAGGGGCCGGATTGGGCTCGGGCCGAAAAATTCGGCCCGTGCAGGTCTCTACTTCAACATTATCATGCAACTCAATGCAAAGACACGTACCAAAACATCTTCATCTGTTGTCTGTAAGGACCTTCTCGAAATATAACAACCCACATATTCATCTTTGTTCGATCTCAACCAGTGTTTCTTCCAGACATGTTTTTTTTGGGGGCACTGCCCCCCAGGAGCTCTGAGAGTGGCCCCCCGGAGGAGACCAAAAGAATATGTCTATAGTATAATAATAAATAGAATGGTACCAGCAGTGTCCCCCATAATACTAAGTGTGCCCTCTCGGAACACTTTTTCTGAAAGAACAACTGATCACAACCCATTCCACCTAATAATTAAATTCCAGCCTAAGTGGCGCTTAGCATTATGTTCGCCTGAGCCTCTCATTTGTATTAAAAGGAAGATTCAGAAAGAAATGCCTCCAAAGTGATGATTTTATTTCTGTTTGACAGATAGCACCGTTGCAGGTATTATCATGGAAAGCTTGCAATGTCAGCTACAAATGATGACATCATTATTCATCATAGTCCCCATTACGGGCAACACACTTGTGCTAACGCGAAACATAGTTTTCCATGCTGTCGGTGAAGAATTCTGGTGGCTTCTGAAGACAGCATTGTCGAACGGCTGCTTCCACCTCCGTATCATAACTGTAGGTGATACTTAAGTTTGGGAAAGAGCCAAAAGTCGCATGGCGCAAGATCCGGACTATAGGCAGGATGAGGTAGAATGTCAACAACAGGTTGCCAGCAGCATTTTGGGACAACTTTGAATTTGTTGGCGGAGGAGAGGACGTGTGGCGGTACTCCATCGACTGCGCTTCGTTTCGGGGTCGTAATTGTGTATCCGCGACTCATTGCCGGCGATGATAGATCACAACCTTCCGCAGTCAGAAATTCAATGGCAGCCTGCTGTTTCAGGTGGACGTCACCACTGAATGCCATGGATTGCTCAATGAGAAGAGATAGGAAGGTGAAACAAGTGACATTCTATAGCTTAAACATCAGTGCATTAATGATAAATAGTTCAGAATGTTTGCAGTATTATTGGCCAAGTAGTGGGCTTGGAGGCATTACTTTTTGAATCGCCCCCGTAAGCAATAGTACTATAATTTATATACTGTCGTAAATATCTATATTAGAGTAAATAACTGTTATTTTATATAATGTATTAAGTGTAGGCCTATGTTTGTATTCGCGACTGTACTTATGTCTTTTGTTCCAGAATCGGTTTTTTGCCCGTTTGTAAAAATTCTGCTAGCGTCTCTACAAACATATAGACGACAATCATGAATACAATAATAATAATAATAATAAAAAGTGTTTACCAAACTTTCTAAGTAACAGTTCACTTTTCGGGAGAGGAATTCATCGAGGAGCACTAAAAAAGATCTTAATAACCTTTACAATGCTATATTATGAACATCTTAATATTGTAAATACTTTTTTAAGAAGTTGAAGTGGACGCGATTTCTCCCTTGGCGTCAATGATCTTCAAAAATTAACAACAGCGAAACATGTTTACCAAGAGTTTCTAAGAATGAGGATGATACCTTTGGCTGTCGGGCTGTGAGGGATCCAGGGGGAGAGTGGTGGGGGAACTGCCATCCCCCAGGACAACTTTTTTTTTTAAGCTCGCTATTTAAAATCATATTGCATTATTATGGCATATCATATAAAATATACCAACAAGAATACAATAAAGCATGTATTTAATTTGTAAATTTATTTATCTATTAAAATCCTACAATAGCAATTAAAAGTGACTGAACTCCAACCTTAGAGATGCACACGAGTCGAGTCGAGACAGAATTTTCCTGAGAAAATTCGAGTTGAGACACAGCTCTTCCAATAGAAAAATATACATTTTTCGAGTCGAGGCATCAATTTTACAGCACATTTTCGAGACGAGACAGCCTCAAATCTTGTCTCGTGCGCATCCCTATCCAACCTATAACTTTGGCTTTGAAATCTTCCATTTACGGTAATGTGTGATTTCATGTTTAACAGAGACAAGCATTTTGAGTATGTGTACTTTAAATAAATTATTTAAATAGATCTTTTTTATAAAGATTATGTTTTAAAATTATTATTCAAAGCCTTTGTATTTTAACAAGCCTTCTCTAAAATCAATGCAAGTGAATTGTGCTTCCATCTTCCGAGTTCTTTTAAACTAAATGTTGTGAACGTTTATATGATTGTGGTCAATCCTTTCGACAATGAGATCTCGGAAACTACAGGCTCTAGAAAGATGACGTTTTCACTGATCGATTGCAAATTTTGCGTAGATTGTCCACTTCTAATTGAATATTTAAAACAAAACATAGCCTTTATTTCTTTATTACACTTTTACGGGTACACTTGAAGTGTTGAAATTACAAAAAAAAAAAAAAAAAAAAAAAACTAAAGCATCATATCTTATGCATTATACATTCCAACACCACATAATTGTATATGGAGGTTGTATACCTCTCAGGCGTTTGCTTCATGGCCAAATCTTAATCAAAAACGAAGGATAAACATTTCTCCACTCTAAGTTGGGTCTTTATTGTTTGGAGTGCTTTGCCCAATGAATACCATATATCACTGACATTATAATTAATTGTGTGTATAATGTAATGCTTATTACATACTCATGCAAGAAGAAAGAAAACACTGATCACACATGAACTAAAAACTCTAACCGGAAGTAGGCTAAAATCTTGCAAACGGTGCGAGATATTGAAAAAGTAATCAAAAAAATCTCCCCTTTATGGTATCTCTTGCCAATTTTTATGAAGACGTTTTTCACTTGTGTCTGTAAAGGGACATGTACTTATGTTGTGAGGAATGAGAAGGAGACTTATGCTCATATGCGAATGATGCGCTGTGTAGAGAGTGCAGGTTCAGCTAGTCTATATATTAAAATGCTAGATTTATATGTTTGTCGCCAATCCTTTCGACAATGAGATTTCCAAAACTACAAGTGCGAGAAACGTGCCGTTTTCACTGGTCGATTCCAAATTTTGTGTAGATTGTCCAGTTATTCAAATTTTCAAAAATCGTGTCGTTATTGTTCTATTCAACATTTTAGGGTCCATTTTCAATCCATAAGATTAACATTGTTGCAGGCCGTCACTACGACGTTAGGCAATTAGTAGATAAGTTACGTATGGCATGCTGACGGACATTGCAGGCGCTTTGCTTAAATTTGAATGGCAAAATCTATTGCATGCTGGCAACTTCAAAGGTCTCAAGAGATGCAATGAGGCGTACTCGGACGGATATGGATTTATTAGAAAAAAATTTCAACTTGATATCGTATTACTTCTACAAAGTTGCTACAAACTCACTCCAACATCTAGGCATAGCAATTCACTTCCTTTGTCAGTCTCCTATTCTTTACTTGTGTGAGTAAGGAGATATGCTCAGTGGGAAGGGGATTCACGGTCATAACAGAACGATGCGCGAGTAAACAGCGCAGGTTCAGCTAGTCTATACATGTATTAAAATGCTAGGTTTATACACTGCTCAACAAAATTAGGGGATCAGCTGAAATATCACACAAGACCTTAAGATAGTGTATGGATAAGCTTGTGTTTGACTCTTATATATCATACGAGAAGAAATGCTTTATGATACACTAGAAAAATGGGGCAGATACTGGTGTTGGAGCACGGAAAAACTTGTTCACATGGCTCATAAAACAAGACAGTTATGTGTGCACCTCTCGAACTGCTCACAAACAGGCAAGGCAACAACACTAATTGTTCCTTAATATGTGAGTTCTTGGGGGATGTTGTGCCACTCATCCAGAAGAGCGACTTCCAGCTCTGGAATGGTTGTTGGAGGTACTGCCCTAGCGGCAATTCATCTACCAAGTATATCCCAGACATGTTCAATTGGATTGAAAACCGGAGAGCATGCTGGCCACTTCATCCGAGCGATACCGTCAGCTTCCAGCATCTCATCCACTAACCGAGCTCTGTGAGGACGAGCATTGTCATCCATGAAAAGGAACGAATCACCAATAGCACCAGCATAAGGAAGAACAAGAGGTTGCAGGATCTTATCCCTATACCTGAGAGCCGTCAAAGAGCCATTTTGGATGATGTGGAACTCAGTACGCCCAACAATGCTGATTCCTGCCTACACCATCAGTCCACCACCATGATACTGGGATCTTTCTCGCAGTAGTGTAGTGTGTGTAGTGTTCCACACTCTCTCCAGATGAAAACACGTCGATTATCAGGCTCCACACTGAATCGAGACTCGACAGAGAACAAAACATTGCTCCATTCATTGCGTCCCCACCCACGATGTTCCTCCGCCCATTCTCTTCGATCAACACGGTGTCGTTCAGCTAATGGGACACACACCATAGGCCTACGTGCGTAGAGGCCATCTTCTCGAAGGCGATTGCGGACCGTTTGAGTGTACATTGTATGTCCTGTTGCTGTTCGGAAGGCTCGAGGGAGCAGTTGCATTCTGACGCCGGTTTCGACGGGCTGTTAACAAGAGATAACGATCGTCTCTGGCTGTGGCTGCTCGTGGACGGCCCTGTCCTGGTCTTCTTCGAACACTTCCATTTGTTTGAAATCATTTCCACAATCGGGAAATCACACTTTGTGCCACTCCTATGGCATTTGCCATCCCCGCTGTGACTGACCAGCTTCCAACTTGCCGACAGCTCGCCATGCCATCGATTCTGGCAAATCACATTGTTGCCCCATTTCACTACGTGGATTTACGTCGCACTAAACACTTATAATGAGAACAGAGGTGTCCTGGAGCTGGAATGTGTTGGCAGCGCCACACTACAAAATGATCTCGGATAGCGCCACGTCACCGATCACGTGCACAGGTGTTTCAAACGGTTCGTTTGCACGTTGTGTCTTCATGCTAGTCGATTTTAATCCGAACCGGACCAGATACAGTGTTGTCATATTATTCGTAAGAAGTTTTACATGAGTTTTCATCTGATCCCCTAATTTTTTTGACCAGTGTATGTTTGTCTTAAATCCTTTCGACAATGACTCTCGAAAACCAGGAGGGCTAGAAACGTGCCGTTTTCGCTGATTGGTTCCAAATTTTGTGTAGATTGTCGAGCTCTAGTTGAATATTTAAAAAACATGGCCGTTATTTATTACATTTTTTAGGGTCCTATGAAATTTTAAGAGTCCTATGAGTTATACATTCCATATAGTAGTATGCACGAGTTGTATATCTCTCAGAGGTTTGTTTCATGGCCAAATCATAATCAAAAATGAAGGATAACCATTTCTCCAAGCTAAGAGGAATCTTTGTTGTTTGGATGTCTTGCCCAAAGAACACCATAGATCACTGACATTATAAATATTTGTGTATGTAATGTATTTGCTTATTACATATTGCATGCAACAAGAAAGAAAATACTGATCATACATGAATTAGAAACTCTAACCGGAAGTAAGGGGCCGCGGCGGTTCATGGTACAGCGTTCACCTTTGGTGCATGAGGTCCCTGGTTCGATCTCAGCTCGCGCTAAATGAACCTTCTGGTGGGCAAATTCCGTGTGCGTGCGTTTCCTCGGTGTTCTTCAACATTCTTCATCCCACCATTCCATTTCATTTCTCATCATTGCCGTCTCCTTTATCCTAACCGTGATAATCGTGGGACGTAAAACTCAAAGATTTCATTTTTCGAACCGGAAGTAGGAAATCCTGCAAATGGTGCGAGATATTGAAAAAATAATCGAAAAAGCTTCCCTTTTTGGTACCTCTTCTGATTTTTATCAAGACATCTTTCACTTGGTCTGTAAAGGGATATGTACGGATGTTGAGAGGAATGACAAAGAGAGTCATGTTTATATATGAATGATGATGCACTGTGTAGAGAACACAGGCTCAGCTATAGCTATACTATAATATTATATAAAAATTGTACTACAGTAGGGCCTACATCATTTATTTTGTATTGATATAAAGCTCCGTATTTCGAACAGTTGGTCACCGTTCAGGATGCGATCTGCCCCGATATATATAGGGTGAACCTGAAACTTATGCACAAACCCCAGTAGGTGATTCGTCACATCAAAAGAAGACAAAAAGGCCTGTTTCATGTTGTCGAATTTCGCATTGTGTACGAGTGACAGGGGTGCCTACTTGGAAGGTGTACCAGCACTCCAAGTTTGTTACAAATCGGATGAGTTCGGATAAACTTTCCATTGTTAGGGAACAATCAAATGAAGGACGAAAAATAATGTAATGTTTAATTAAAAAAAAATCGAAGGAAAGATGTGAAGAACAGCGAGAAAGTGAATACTAAAAGACAAAGGAAGAAACGGAGCTTTGTCCACAAAAAAAAAAAAAAAAAAAAAAAGTGAAGAACAATGAAAGAGATGTGTGTTTTGGTATCTGAATAGGATTATCAGTAAAATGTAGACAAAAATAAAACAAAGAGTAGGAAAGAAGCCTCTAGAAGAACAGAATACACTATGACGTCCCCGTTTGGTAACACCCCTCCTTAATAAAACACACGGAGAAGGGAAGGAGGAGGCAGGAAAACTGACATTAGTAAAAAAAAAAAAAAAAAAAAAAACAGTGAGTAATAGGTAAACGACATGGATTCCGTATAGTGGATGTCCTTTGTAGGCATATCACTCATGCATCTATGGCTATGCATACACTGGTAGCACTCGAGTTTTATTCTGTTTTCCTGTCTTATTCCCTCTGTTGCTTGGCTCAACGCGTTTCTCACTGGTTGTAAAAGCGCGCTCCAATATCACTCAGCGGGCAGTTGGAAATGATTGCTGTAGGAAACAGAAAAGGCTATATTTATGGACTGGCAAATTAATTTATTGCATTAGTACTGGGCATTGCCGGTATCCATGATCTTAAGCTCATCACTTGTATGAGGAATGAGGACTCTCGGCGAGCACAAGATCCGGGGAAGAAAGGAAGAAAGGATGCGTCCTGGATCCTATATATTGGATACCAACCCGGTATTTGTCTGGTAAAAAAGAAAGAAAGAAAGAAAAAGAAAAAAAGAGAGAGAAAGTTTATTCAGGATGGGCGGCCTGAATAAGCTGTTACATCTTTTCGATCGAGTGTTCCCACAGGGAGTCGAACCTGGAATCATTCGCACCAAAGGCAAGAACATTAGCGATTACGCTACGCGGGGTCACACGTATCGCTAGATAATTACAGAAGAAAAGAAACCGTACTAAATATAAATATTTCTTGTGAGTGGACTATTACTGCATGGAGTAGTGTTGTGTAAGACGAGAAACTTCACGCCTCGCCTCATAAACAAGGCGAGAAGTATCTTTTCAAAGAAATACCAATTCGAAAAATAAAATGAAATGAAATCTTTAAGTTTTACGTCCCATGGTTATGCCGGCTAGGCTAAAGGAGACGGTGATTATAAGAAATGAATGAAATGGTGGAATGAAGAAAGTGGGAGGAAACGGGAGAACCCCGAGAAAACCTGTACTGCTCCACTAAAGTGAATCTGTACACTTGTTATGTCAATATAATTTAGTATTGTATGGTGATATTCTGTCAGTATCATTTAGTATTTTATGTTGGTGTTCTAATTTATTTCATTTACTTTCATGTTTTAACTGTTTAATTTTATTATAATTTATACCAAGGAGTTAGCTTTTTCCTTAATAATCTTGTTTGAAAATTTGGGTGATTCGTGTATAACCGTTACACCTGAATAAGAAGAGGACGAAATACATAATATAATATAATTTATATACTCGCAATGTTTTCAATCAAATGGAAAAGTGTAATAATTTCATGAAGTTTAAATTTACGGAATAATCCGTATTTTAGTGTTTTTCGTTTTGCAAAGGAAAAGGGACCAGAACTAAATACTAATCTTTAAATATTCTTCAAAGAGCTTCGTAAGTAAAAATAATATAAATCTAAGCAGCTTAACAATAATATTTTTACTTTCAGTTCATGTACTTAATTTGGTATTTCGGAAAGAGAAGAAACCAAACAATCATGTGTAGCTAATTACTGGAATCTTTTTCAGGAGGTGAAACCTCCTGAATACAAATTTCCCCTAAAATTAAATGGAAACATTCTAAATTTTATGTCCTATTAACATCGATATTTTCCAGGTTTAGGCCTATTTATTTTCAAATCACCAGTTTGGTAATTGTAGTATACGTACTTTTATATCCTACTTAAAGATTCTCCACGGCTATGATAAGTAAAGAAATGCCATATATATATTTATATATTTAACATATTTTAAAATCTACAAACGATATGGAGATAATAAAATTATAAATAAATTATCGAAATATATCAACATGGGGTTACGTCATTAAGTATGTGACATGATTTGATATAAAGAAGATTTAATAATTATATAACTAATTATAATGAGTCGTCGAAGCTGTTTACGCATTAATGAATGATCCTAATGTTTGCGCTAATGAAAGAGTAAAGATGATTATATGAAATAATTTAAATAAAACAGTTATGGTTAAATAAGATGAAGATTAATGAAGTAGTTAAACAGAACTATAAATGTTATGCCTGCCTCCCATGCTGAAAATGTCATTTATATCTCCATCATTTCTTGTTTAGCACACCGAATGTATATTGGTTGTACCTTATCAAGCTGTTTGAAATTACATCTTATAATGCACCCGTCTATGGGAACATCTTTAGTTGATACGTATACGAATCATGTTTTCTTGTGAAAATAGGAATCTAAATAAAATTTGTTTTAACATTAGCATGACGCAGTATAACCTATTTATGTGTATTTCTGTATTTATTCGCTATTGTCTCCAAAGCAATATTTATGTTTCAAATTTATTTATGTACCATGTTTTCTGTTCACTAATACTTGTGTCAACTACCGTGCAATGTAGATATTGTACTTTGTTTCTATGTCCATAGCACATGTTGAAATAATAACTTACAAAATCATATACGGTATCTGAAATGTTAAATACTTACAATTCATGACATGTATTAATAAAACTTGTATGTGAATTCTGTTCAATTTGATATTCTATTCAATTCTGATAAGTCGTACATGTTTTCTTTATAAAACTTATACTTTAGTCGTTCACAATCCGACGGACTAGAGATAAACTTCTTTCCGGAGAACAATCCGGTAGCGATCTATGGGCCGTGTTTGATGTTCCTAGTTCTAACAATTGCAGACAGAGGGCGTCGAACAGAAAATCACCGTTGCGCAACAACTGCCACCTCCAATCTGATGTAATGTCACACGTCTGTCAACGGTGAGGATGTTTTCGGGGCTGCAGACCTGGACATCGGAACCAGCGCTTGCGTGACCGGCATTACGGGCAGTGGGGTAGGACAAACCCACGCACTCGGTGTTTGTCCACAAATACTAATTCGAGACGAGACGAGAAACGCGGCAATTCCTGTCTCGTTTTTGAGACAAAAGAGAAATTTCTGGAGCCCAGTGGGCCACACTAGTTAACTCAAATCTTATATCTCAAACACGGTTTTAGTGTTGCATAATTCATAGAATAAATATCATAAATTTATAAAAATGAATACATAAACACAATGCAGAGTATTTATCAACGTTTAAAGACACGTAAGTTATTTACACAATATTCATACCGCAATAATAACTGTATCAGTTTAAATATTGTTATATTTACACCTTTTCTAGGTATTCCGTGAAGTACAACTTATTCAGATAACATCTAGATGAAATTAAGAGAAAAAATCTGAACGTAAATGTTAGCCTACACATAAATTTATAGAGCAAGACAAGAATAGATTTTCAGAAATCAAAACGAGACGAGACAAAAGACAAAACCTTATTTCTTGTCTGGTCTCGTCTCGTAGACAATATTAGCATGAAGCAATAAAATGTTGAAATTAATGGGCTGAAATAAAAAAATTATGAAATGAAGCTGAAAAATGAAAAATTTCTCAACTTTTCTGATCAGTTAATTGCTCTCATGAAGTCATATTTGATGGACAGAAAATTGTGTGTAGTTTATCAAACCTGTGCATCATTTGAATACACTCAATTTTCTGGAGTCCCACAAGGATCTAATTCAGGACCAATCCTTTTTATAATATTCATTAATGAACCTTTCTGATTGTATTGAAACCTCACACAAACTACTCTATGCAGATGATCTAAAATTATATAGAAGTATTATAACAGCACAGGACTGTGTTAGTTTGCAGAAAGATCTAGACAGAGTGGTGCAAGTACAATTTATTAAACATAAATACAGATAAATGCAAAACCATGTCCTTCACTAAGAAACGGAATGCTTTTAAATTTCAATATATAAGATAGATGGCAAACAAATAAAGGGGGAACAAACTGTCAAAGATCTGGGCGTAATATATTATAGCAAACTATCGTTTGAGCATCATATAAATCAAATTGTAAATGACGCAAACAGGAATCTTGGATTTATTTTGAGAATGGGAAGGAAATTTAATAAGTCGAATGCTCTACTGAAATTATATTATTCATTTGTCAGATGAAAATTACAATACGCGTCTACTATATGGAACCCCCACACGAAGAAAGACTCTATTAGAATTGAAAGAGTTCAAAATAAATTTGTACGGTTCCTGGTATACAAGCGAACAGGCATCTTTCCTAGATGTGATAATAGTACTTCGCTTAATGAAAATTTTAACACAATGTCTCTCAATAACAGAAGAGTGTTAACTGACATGATTTTCTTGTAAAAATTATTAAATAACAAATTAAATAGTAAGGATTTGGTCTCTTCCTTTCACATCAGGGTATCCAATAGAAACATATTTGTGGGCAATAGAAATGTCTTTCATTGTAAGAAATCTCGAACAAAACAGTCAGCAACGTCGAGGATGGGTGCAGTGTACAACAAACTCCGTAAATTTAAAAATGTTCTGGATATACACGGTATGAGTCAGGATAAATTTCCTAAATGTATTACAGCTATTCTATGTAACTCTGATATGAACACTGTAACTGGGTAGAATTACTTGTTGTGTTCTTCTTAAATAAATAAATAAATAAATTGGAAATGTGTAAATAGAAAAGAACGTAGAAAAAAGGCGAATTGAAGGAAAATTAAAGGAATGTTATAAACGGAAGAGAGAAAATAATATCGGAAGCTTTCTTTAAACAATCGATAAACGTGGAAAAGGTACTAGTCAGTACATTAAAAAAGTATTCTGACAGTCGTGGTAGTAGTAGCGGATCTCGCCCGGGGCAGGAGGGCCAACGACCCTAGTTTTTCGCGTGACAAAAATAATTTAACCTATTATTTACATATTTTTTAAGGTTTATAGTGAACTCATAATATACCTATCTTCGTCTAGGTTTTGGCTGCTTCCCAGTTTTCCCTTCTAGATCTGCCACTCTGTAGTAATCAGAAGGTACAATGGAAGGAAAACTACTAAGAGAAGAAAAAGATTAGAGTGAGAATGGTATTAAAGCGAATAACACCTACGACAAGACAAATAAATTAGTTGAGATCATAGTGCAGGGGTCAGTGACGAACTGAACGGGGCCGGGGGGCATAGACCCCCAGTTTTTTAGTGCCAAAAATAATTTAAGCTATTATGTATATATATATTTTTGGACGTTTATAATAATCTCATGATATACCTACCATAGTCTGGATTCTGGCTGGCCTCCACCCCCCCCTAGTTTTCACCTTACAGATCCGCCTCTGGCAGGGGAGCTTTTTAATTTGCATAAGTGATCAATAGCAAAATACTAATTACGATTATTTTCATTATTATTGCTGATTGGGGTGAAAATCATTAACAGATCAACTTTACTCAGAAAGGTATATCAAATGACATGAATTAACGTGTCAAATTTTTGTTTGATACATTTATGTTGTGTTTGCAGTGAATTTTCCCTGAATATTGTATTCCTAGTTACTCGTTTTTATCTCTGGTTCTTTGATCCTCTTTCCATTCCATTTCTGTCGACTAGTTTGAATAAATATTGCAACCAAAGGTGCCTCTCTTTTTCTCTGCATCGTCCACATCGCAGCTTCTGTCTCCGTGCTCTCAGATGATGACAAGGTTCGCAGGCTTGCCAACCGCGCGGGCTGTTTCATGTGGCAAGCGTGTCGGATGACATCCAGGAGTAATAGGTCGGTCATGTGACCTTGTAATGAGAAGGGGCGCTGGCTTGTAATCGGCCGAGACCTGTAATGACCTATCATTAGGGCACCCGACCTGTCCTTGTTACCAAGGGGTCGCTCGCTCACTGCTGCACTTGGCATCTCCCCCTCTCGCGCGGTGGCTACGAAATACGACTCCAATTACAGGCTTTGCTTCCGCCACCCTTTCTCATCTATTGCTGGGAAAACTACTGAAACATGACTAAATAGCTCTGTAAGTTTAGCTTGGTATCATCTATCGCTTTGGTCATTATGAGACCGATAGATGACTAGATTTTGGGGTATCTTCTCCACCACCAGCAACTAGCGCTGGAATATATAAATTAATCTCATCTGAAAGATAATTCTACAACTAAAGCATGTGGGAAATGTAGCTCATGGTATTTAGAAATCATAACTCATGCTCAAATTTGCTTTTAAAAGTGCAGCAGATAAGGAAAGGAAAATTAAGTATAAGAGTAATTAGTCTGGCGTAGTCACTTATTGTTTCGACGAAATAAACAGTACCTTCTTCAAAGTTAGTAACTCCATTCTTCTCTCCCTCTCGCTGGCTCGTTGCTGTTCTTCCAACTCCGAACGAAGTGCCCCGAGGAACACTCACCATCCAGTTTTGTTTCCCGGACTCAGGCCTCAAACCACACCTCCTGATTTCCTCAATACCAAATATGGTCACTCCATAACTCACCTTTTCCTAACACCGTGTTCGTGATGTCACATGTGTCAAAACGTTTGAGAGTCGAAGACCTCACACGCTGGGGACTTCACCTCCTGATCCTGAATTGTATTTTCTGAGGAATTTCAAGTGCAAAGCTAAACCTCAGCGAAAAGTAGAAAATACAAAATACACACTTAATAATCGTTGACGTAGTTATCAGACAATAACTTTTAGTTGAGGCAATCGAATGAGTCAGCTAGAGAAAAGCTAACTGGGCGCTCGAAATATTTACAAATAAGTTGAATGTGAGCAATGTCCTCAAACGCAGACTAGTGACACTGCCAAGAAATGGAAACGTAGCCAGACACAAGTAGAAAGTTGATAAGTTGCACAAAGGTAGGAAAACAAACAAGGGTAGTGACTTTATATGAGGTTAAAGGAATCTGCTATTGCACTTATCTTTTAATAAAACACAAAGGTATACAAATATGCTTCTAGGAAGCTTGAGACTACATAATTGAACTTTCCGAGGAAAGAAAAAAAAAAAAATAAAAATAATCCAGCGAAGTAGATGACGTGAATCCAAAAGTCTGTCGTAGGAATCGAACCAGGGACCTCCGACGTATCGTATCGTAACATGCCCTCCCCGCAAACAAGATGATTGAGTCTAAGAGCTGAATACATGGAAGAACTAGAACAATCATCGGCATCTAAAAGAAACTTAAAAAACACATGTAAGTATACATTCAAATTTTTTCTCAATATTCAAAATTAACAACCAAAAAAAAAAACCTAAATCATACTTAGTTACAACCTCGAAGTTAAGATTAAAAAACACTAGATGGCATAGGCTGTATCGGACGACGAATCCAGGCAGACGACAAGTTCTCAAATAAGCGAAAGTGGCGACGCCATACATCTAGTACGAGAAACTAAAACAAAAGAAGATTTTTTTTTAAAAAAAAGTGATGAGAAAAATCAAAATAAAGATATTTTAAAGGTAAGTCCTACAAATATACCACAACAACAACAAAAAACAATATTACACTATAAATATATGTATAGTCTTGAAGTAGGAAAAAAAATGATATTGAAGGAATAATAACTAAGCCAAAGTAAACGGAAACAAACCCGGTATAAAAATGTGTAAAGCACAAGCAAACTTAAAAGAAAAATAATGATAATATTTCTATTATGTTTAACTTTCCTTACTTAAACGAAAGTTAATAATAGTATACAGCAAACGAAGGGCAGTAATAATAATAAAAAAATTAATTAATTGAAATACAATCAGCCTTGCACTAAAGTTTTTTTTTTTTTTTTTTTTTTTTTAATATAGAATGAAATAAATAATCCACAATGTAAAGTCTCTAATGTAGATCTCACTCTAATGGAAGACAAAGCTTAATAATTTACGCATAACTAGGTAACTACCCATAGAATAGCACAGAATGTTGGCGGAACAAAACCGGGGGGCAAAGAGTGGTCCTATTAATCTCTAGAAAATTGAACCATGAAGGATTTAATCTTCACAGTGTCCGTAGAAATGGACTTATCGCGGTCCATATTCGCACTTGCCGACAAGAAAAATAGGACACGACAGACCACCACCAAACTACTCCTAACCTAACGCGGCCTATAAGTGAAGATGTCCAGGTGAAATATCCAAGGTGACGGGACGACGTAAGAAATACTGCTCGGGGCGACGTAACAACCACCAGTCGGCAGGATCGAAGATCACAATAAGTCAAATCCACTTGGCGAGAAACTTCCATGTCCAATAGCAAGGCTGAGGCGTAGATTTCTCAATTGTAATCCATATCAGAAAGTCAAAATAAGTCCAGACGAAGCATTGAAAGTGAAAAGTATGTTCGTAGTCAGAGGTAGAAGTTTAAACACTAATAAAATCACAGTCTATAATGTAAATAAAATACGATCTGTCGTAGCGTACAAATTATGTAGTATTATTCTTAATAAATATCTTTGTTTCTTCTAATCTCATTAAAATCAAAGTCTATACAAAATATGCATATACAATAAAGATGAAACTACTCCACTTCTACATTTTTCTTCTTTTTCCAGAAATACTACTTGAATTCAGTAATGGGACGTAGGCTTCAATGCATCCAAGGATTTCCACAAGGTAACTATAATCTCAATATCCTTCAAATAATATAATCCAAATACTAATGCATCATATGCCACTACAAATTCTTAAAAACAATATATATATATATAAGTAAGCAATACAACTGTACAATGTTAATACAAAGTTATTATATCAACGCCTATAAATATCTCTCTACTAATAGTACCTAATCCCAAGTTGCAGTAAGTTCCAATAAATATCAATAATATGTTATATAGTCATGTAAATAAGAGACTGAAGGCGAAGGATGAACGTTAGTTCTATTGCTTTCAGTAGTAGTTGGTGGAGGGGGTGGAGGCAGGCTAGCACTTCTAAAAACTTTAGGATTTCGACGTAACATGGGGCGTCGCTTATAAATTTTAAATAACAGAAAAACTGCTAACAACAGTAATAAAATTTCCACAATATGAACAATGATCCACAACACATCTTGATCCAAAGACATAGATTCTGCTCTAGCGCCTTTCATACAAAGAGTACACAAGAAAAAACCTTGTTTATATAGTAAGTAACCTATAGCTAATGTCAAAATAATATTCCAAATCACGAGAAAAATAGGAATAAAATTGTCTCTATAATAAATTGGAGTATAGGGAACCACAGTAGCGACAGAATAGCTAGAAAGATTTAGATGAGGTACAGAATAGTGCCAATTGAGATTTAATAAATTTGAGGAATTGAAAACTTCATGAGTTTTAAATTTCTGATTAAGGTGAACAAAACTATTGGCAGACAAGAAAGCCGGAAATAAATGCACTACAGTAGGCGTAACTAATTCCGTTTGAAAACAAGGAAAGACGGCTTTCGCAAATAAATGGCTATTAACTCTTAATGTCGTACCACAAGGCAGTTTAATCATAATCGAACCATACTTAGCTTTATCTGTAATGTCTATGAGTTTAGTGTTAGTACCAGTCACTAATTGAACCGTAGCAGGCGGATGAGTCAACACATAAGTATGTGGTTGTAATTCCAGCAATTGGCTTTGAGAATTGTCATGACAAATATAAGAGCAAGATGAAATTATATCATGGACAGTTATACCAAAATATCCTTTATATAAACATTGCGCTAAATGAGAAGACACAGAAACATGTGATGGGATTTTACATAAGGGTGAAACTTGCAAATTACATGACAAAAGGTCTGATCCAGTAATTGGTAGGGCTAAAATATGACCCTGAAAGATAACATAACTGGGTGAAATACTAATTGAACATGTTTGGTTATGATAACCAAATGGAATGGCCTTAACTGAAAATAATTTAAATTGCACATCTTGTTCTCTAAGTGGCACTTTAAAATGCACAAAAATGTAATTATCAGTAATAGTGCACGAAAGTAATTTCAAAGAATAGTATATATCAATATCTTCAGCAGGAATAGCCAAAATCATACGTTGTTTAGTTATAGATTCCTGTAAAATGTGAAGCTGAGCTTGCAAAACTTCATAAGGCACCAATACGGGATCTAACTTCCCTGCACGACAGCTTTGAATGGACGTTTGATAACGCTGAAATTCTAATACTTTCAAAATGTGCATCGATAACTGATATAATTCACCCAAAATCGCAAAAACTTCCAATTGGTCCTTATTTGATAAATTTTCTAAGGTCCTGGCCAAAAATTTAGATTGATCCAACAAAGTCTTAGAAAAAACTTCCATCTTTTGAAAATTTTTACCCAATTTCGCCTGGAAATTTGTTAATTCAACAGACGCATTCTGAATATACACAGAATTCCTCAGTAACTGCTGTCTTAGTTCAATAACTGTAGATTCTAATTTATCTTGTTTCTTCTGAAAAGACGATAACTGTCCTTGGGTAGCCACGTTACAGCAAAATGAAAAAAGATTCCCTAAAATAGCAATACCTCTCTTAGAACGCGAATGTTCTCGGTATCTATAAGGTTCATTAATTTTCAAAAAATTACTCGCTATATGTGAATGTAATGCGTCAAGACTATGAGCTAAAGAGCATGTCTGAATAGAGTACGAAGAATTATCGGCACAGTGTAATGATTTAAATAAAGAAGACGCAGGCAGGGATTGCGGAAAAGTGAAACTTACGTTAAACATGATGGGAATAGCATATTGGTATAATATGTGGCCATGTAACTCATTAAAAAAAAATCCACTTGAAATCGACACATCAAAATTGGCAGAAGTACCAAAGGCAATGGATAAAACCAGGATCATCTGTAAAAAATACAGACGAACACACATATAACACCCAAATAAATAAATAAAACTCAGAACAAAACTCAAATAAAATTCAAGTGCGTTAACGTATGCAATGCATATATATTTGTATCTTAACTACCATAGTGTAACTTGATTCATTAAATAAGAAGGCTAATAGATGCATTTAAACAAAAAACTCAACTTAGTACCATTAAATTAAACTGCTATACTTCTCATAAAATGTAGAAATTACTTAAAAACCATAACGTATCAGTCATAAAGGCAAAATTGTAATAAAAATAACACTAAAATTGATACTCAAACAGGTATATATTGTAATTAATAACACAACTAAGCAAAACTTATATCATAAAATGCGCATATTGACTAAATTAGGATATATATATAAAAAAAATACGTCATAATCAGGAAATTAACATCAAAATAGAGATATCTAATGTCAAAATTAGGAAAACTGCAGTTTAAAGTCTTAATTCGGTGAAATTCAAACGTCACAGACCAGGGTAAAATACACAATTAGGTCAATATGTAATATATATATATAGATCATGATCTTCGCAATTATACTCGAGTAAAGTAGTCATAATGAAAATTGCAAAATAAATAAATAAATAAATAAATAAATAAAATAAGTACTAGACCAGCTAGTATAAAAATGTCATAATTGGTATTTTTTTTTTTTTTTAAGCTTATGATCTGAATAGAAAATAAACTAACGTCAAATCAAAGTATAATAAATATCCAAATTGAATTTCTTTTTTTCCTTTGCAGGTAAGTGAAAGGAAAACCCTTCGTCCAGGATCTATATAACCGAAGACTAGTGATCAGTGAGTGTGTGTGCCTGATACAGTGCTGTGCGTGCGTGATACACTAATATGTGAAACATTAGTGAAATTTTTTTTTTTTTTTTTTTTAAGTCATTAGTAATACATGTAGGTAAGAATAGCTGTAAGAACTCTACTAACCTTCATATATGCGCTACTAACCACTGTCTTTTTTTTTTTTTTTTTAAATCCGCACTGGGAAATAAGCAAACATATTATTTTCATATAATTTCCGGTTCTCTTTATCAAAAATACATAGCACAATACGATCAAAATCTTGCAGATTAGCTTCCAAAACATTTCGAATCATGGATAAAGCAATCTTCATTGCCTGAAACTTGTCAAAATTGAATTTCCCAGTCCCCAAATTAGGGAACGCTATCGTCCGACAATTATTCTCCAAAGCACGTTGTAGACAATTCGTGTAACATTGTCGTAAAATTCTTTTATTATTATCTCTAGGCGCGCAAGTGAATAACACATATTCCGCTGGTAAATTAAAAGCCGAAGAGATCTTAGCTTCACCAGGTTTTAACGAACCTAGCTTTTTACAAACTTCAGCTAGTTCCTTCCCTGCCCCTCTGTGAATTGCTCCGTCGACTCCAGACAAGGGAGTAAGGGTCTCATTCGCTGCATTAACCACGATGTCACACTTCAGATCCGCAATATTACCATAATATACACTCACTTTCCTGTTAATGTCCTCATTATAACTATATAATGGCTTCTTGTATGCGAATTTCTGAGACGAATCCATTAAAGTTGGAAGCTCCAACACATCCACAACTCGCTGAATTTCCACGGGATCACTGAGTGCACTGGTGAATGTTAGCTGGTTAAACTCTATATTATGTTGAGAACAATCTTTGGCAACATTAATCACTTGCATGTCACGTATTTCTTCTCCTTCTTCCTCGCCTGTCATCGGTTCTGGGGTTACATCCGGGTAATACGGTTTAAGTCTAGTGATGGCAATCGACTCAATTTTTTCTCTTCCCTTTGAAGTTTTGTATTTCACAAAATAAGCATTTTCATAATCTTTCCGTACAATAACAGCAGGTCCAAAAAATAATCCTGAAAATGCTTTGGCATTACCTCTCCGTCTTGAAGGGTCAAAGATCCATACACGCTGTCCTTCCGTGAACTGTACAGATCTATGATGTTTATTGTAAGACCTCTCTGAAGTACGAAATCGATTAAAAAGTTTATCCTGAGCCTGTTCTCTAATATCAACAAGAGTGGCTAGACGCTCTTGATTCACACTGTGTACACACGGTCCATTAATGATAGCCTGGTGTTCTAAATAAGGATCCACTCCGTGTAACAGTTTAAATGGGCTAAATGACGTGGAATGGTTCACAGTGATATTATGGGCAAAAGTGACGGCTGGCACGTGATCCACCCAACTACCATGATTGTTAGGATCCACTTTCCTTTTCAATAGTGCTTCAATATGGCGGACAGAAGTCTCAACAAGACCATTGGTCTGGTGAAAGTAAGGATTAACAAAGTTCATTCTAATATCTAAAATATTACATAGTTCTTGAAACAAAGAACTCGTAAACGCCGTAGATCTATCTAAAATCACTTCTTTGAACAAACCAAAGCGTAAAATTACATGATTGTACAAAAAATCTGCCAAAGCAGCGGCTGTCTGTTCACCCAACGTAGCCGTTACTACGTAACGAGTATTGTAGTCTATTGCGATTGCTAAATATTTGTGCCGCAGAATATTGGCATCAGAATACCTCCCAGCTACATCAATACCAATACGAAAGAAAGGAGGCACGCTAGGCATAGTTTGTAAAACACCTGGAGGCGAGCCCGGTACCTTTTTAAAACGTTGGCACACCTGGCAGCTTTTGCATCGCTCAATGACGAACTTTTTCATGTATGGAAAATATACTGAATTTAACAACAAATTATATGTTTTTGTAAATCCTGAAACATGACTAAATAGCTCTGTAAGTTTAGCTTGGTATCATCTATCGCTTTGGTCATTATGAGACCGATAGATGACTAGATTTTGGGGTATCTTCTCCACCACCAGCAACTAGCGCTGGAATATATAAATTAATCTCATCTGAAAGATAATTCTACAACTAAAGCATGTGGGAAATGTAGCTCATGGTATTTAGAAATCATAACTCATGCTCAAATTTGCTTTTAAAAGTGCAGCAGATAAGGAAAGGAAAATTAAGTATAAGAGTAATTAGTCTGGCGTAGTCACTTATTGTTTCGACGAAATAAACAGTACCTTCTTCAAAGTTAGTAACTCCATTCTTCTCTCCCTCTCGCTGGCTCGTTGCTGTTCTTCCAACTCCGAACGAAGTGCCCCGAGGAACACTCACCATCCAGTTTTGTTTCCCGGACTCAGGCCTCAAACCACACCTCCTGATTTCCTCAATACCAAATATGGTCACTCCATAACTCACCTTTTCCTAACACCGTGTTCGTGATGTCACATGTGTCAAAACGTTTGAGAGTCGAAGACCTCACACGCTGGGGACTTCACCTCCTGATCCTGAATTGTATTTTCTGAGGAATTTCAAGTGCAAAGCTAAACCTCAGCGAAAAGTAGAAAATACAAAATACACACTTAATAATCGTTGACGTAGTTATCAGACAATAACTTTTAGTTGAGGCAATCGAATGAGTCAGCTAGAGAAAAGCTAACTGGGCGCTCGAAATATTTACAAATAAGTTGAATGTGAGCAATGTCCTCAAACGCAGACTAGTGACACTGCCAAGAAATGGAAACGTAGCCAGACACAAGTAGAAAGTTGATAAGTTGCACAAAGGTAGGAAAACAAACAAGGGTAGTGACTTTATATGAGGTTAAAGGAATCTGCTATTGCACTTATCTTTTAATAAAACACAAAGGTATACAAATATGCTTCTAGGAAGCTTGAGACTACATAATTGAACTTTCCGAGGAAAGAAAAAAAAAAAATAAAAATAATCCAGCGAAGTAGATGACGTGAATCCAAAAGTCTGTCGTAGGAATCGAACCAGGGACCTCCGACGTATCGTATCGTAACACTACGCGTCCGAAACTTCGGGATAAACTCAATGTACGAGGAATAAAAGCTGTGCAAAATATTGATGATGGTGAGGAGAAAATATTAGGTAAAGCAGACATCCTCGTTTATAAAGGTCACTCCTGCATAATCGGGTGTTAGTGTTTCAGAGAGAATGTATCACTTAGAGAGTCAGCTTTCTAATGGTATGAATATTTGAATTATGTAATACACTATGTTATGAAGTGTAGCCACGTGGGGGGTAAAATGGGGGCTTTGCCTTCAAACGATCTCCTGGCTCCCTAAATGGTGTTCGCCTCTTATGTATTCGTTTATTAAACGTGTTTAATATTTGTAGCAAATAAAGAATATAGTGTCTGGGAATCAAATCTAATTACCAGTAGTTAAATTTTTCATGCTCTGAAAGGAGCTTCAAAGAAAAATCTTAAATGTTAAAGATGATATAGGTCGGAAATGACCAAAAGTTGACGTATATACAGGGTCTTTCTAAAAAATGTCACCACTGATACGGAAGAATTTGAAACACATACACATATTTAGTATATCCCTTCAACCTGTGAATCAGAAGTGTAAATACATATAAGCATTCTGTCGGCTACTGAATTCATTAGGTTTAAACACACATACGTATATTGCGACATAAAGCCATCACCGCAGAAATTCTTTGTTCAAGGTCATGTATGTCTCGCGGTTTTGTTGCGTACACATGCTAGAGGTCTGCACGGGCCGGAATTTTTAGCCCGGGCCCGGCCCGGACCCTGTATTTATAATGTGAGATATATATGTTTTACCCTTTAGGCCAGAACCAGGCCCGAGCTATTTACAGGACTTTGAGGTTTAATTTTGCAGTTGTGCTTTAAAAGTTCTCCAGAAAGAACAGTCCAATAAATATCGTTGTACAGTATGGCCCGAAAAGGACCGAGATATATGATTGTATATTTAAAAAATTACCGTCCGAGCCCGGCCTGGGCCCGAAATGATATATGTTTTGTAGGCCCGAATCCAGCTCGTGGGCCGGGTCGGGCTTAATCCCGCAGGCTCGTCCCAAGTTCGTGCAGACCTCTAACACACGCTCCTTTACAATCCCCCATAAGTAGAAATCACATGGACTGAGGTCTCTTGATCTTGGTCTTCAAGACGGACTACGCCGGCCGATCCATCGTCGTCCAAATGTCCTAACACTTCCGCTTTTATTTTATTTTATTTTTTTTTTTTTTTTGGATGTGTGTGTGTGTGTGTGTGTGGTCGATTTTATCGGCGTCAGTAAGTTTGCACAATTTGAATGCGATAAGATGTTAAGCCCAAATCATGATGTATGATTTGTTGAAGAGATCGTTCAGATATTCCTGTTTCACATTCCACCCGAGAAAGTGACTTTTTCGGGCTATTAAGCATGGCTTCTTACACCCTTACGATAACACTTATAGGTCGTCCACTGTTATTTTTTTTTAATTATTGGCCACAGAGCCACATAGGCTTCCTGATGAGATCGAACCCGAGTATACTGCATTTAGACACGTACTAAATAACCCTAACCAGTGAGCAAAATTAAATTATATACATGTTAGCAGGATTGTATTTAGGGATATTTCGGGGAGCCGATATCAGCCCCGAGCTCACGCTCTGCTCTGAAAGTGTGAAATTATTTCTTAAGCGTATGTAGAAAGTCATAGTTCTGTAACGGTAGCACTCTCTGATATTTTTAAATAACTCTGCACTTTTATTGTTAGTAGTTCCCCTTCAGAAGTAATCAGAATTGAACACTTTACGTCATATGTATTTCACAAGTGTCAATTTATTTTACTATTAGCCAATTTTAACCAAAATTTGCTAATAGTTTTCATCTTTCCTCCCCTCCTTCGATACTTAAACGAATTAGTTTTGGATTTTTAGTTTATTTTAAAGTTCATGACCCTTGTTAGCACCGAGGCTAGATGAACATGACATGGCCGATTAATATGGAATTCGAACCACGTGAGCTACAACCAGGAATCTATTATTATTATTATTATTATTATTATTATTATTATTATTATTATTATTATTAATAATAATAATAATAATAATAATAATAATAATAATAATCTGTTTCTTGAATTTTAGCATCCCTTTTCGACACCAAAGCTATATTAGACGTGGAACTACAGTTTAAGGAGGAATTTGAACCATCATAATGCGTTCAAATTTTTAAAAGGTCTCCCATCGGGAATTAAAGCCGCGACCCCGTGCACAAAAGGCACGCATAGTGCCCAGTGTACCAGTAAGAAGGTCTGATAATAATAGAAATAGTTAGAACTGTGTAATTTTCTTGTATTACCTTACAAAGCTTTTGCGATATAAGTGTAGTTGCTACATAGGGTCTAATATTTAAACTATGTTCAAAAAGCAAAAAATAATTTAATTAATAAAACATTTTTAAACAACTCGCATTGTATCATACAGTACACAATAGATTGTGAATAGCTAGCTTAGGCTGTCAGACTTTGAAAGAAGAATATCAAAAGAGTTACTACCACGATCACCAATATATCAATATGATAAAAAATTTGATATGCAAATATTTCTTTGTTGAATTCGAAAGGTCTAGCAGGCTGACTTGTCTTACTTTAGTGATGGCACTCCCAGAAGGTTTATATATGGCTCGCAGGAGAGGACCAGTCCTTGCTGAAACAAGGATTCTTGAGAAGAGAAGGTCCCGCAGAATCAGGATCAACTAAAGTACACAAATATAAGTCAATTCCAGGGTCCCGTTCTATTATGGCTTCTGGCAAGGGAATCAAGTTTAAATTGTGACGTCATCAAAATAACTCGTTGATTGGTGGATCCCAAATATACTCTCATCCACTAGGGCCCGAAAGAGATTTGTTACAACACTGTTGTGAAGATTTCCCAAACTCATAAACTTTCAGTTACTGTTTTGTTGTCTGGTAGGCCATTATTTTCTTGATTAGGTCTATTATGTACTGGTACTGATTTTCATACATCTGGCTGCTAAAAAGTCGCTATTCCTGTATTTACAAATTTTTAACCATGAAGGTTATCAATCTGCAGCGTAAATGTATTCATTCTGTCCTTACTATGCATGTTTTTCAGTAAACTTTGTGGGAAATACCACTTCGAGAACAGGTGTCCGTATCTTCCAAAGTTGAAAAGCAGGTCTTCATTACTAAAACGGGGGAAAGTGTTTAGAATTGAAGAGAAACTGAAGAACCCATTGGTTCTGGGCGGAGGGGGAATTGGAAGGAAGGCAAATATGTGAATAAAGCCTATTGTCATGCAATTATCAACCTCCCTGAACGGACATAAGCTCCTGCAGGAGATTGACATGCCATCGATGCTTATCGGTTGTCGTACACCTGAGCTGACAGAAGCCACGAAACCATGACAGCTCACTACTCTCTGATTACTGCAGGTGTCATGTTTGGATTAGATGTCTTCGTTCTTGGAAACCAATGATCCATTACATTGAGTTTGCTTGATGGTTTGTCTCGTCACTCACTAGCAACAAAAATGTATCTTTTTTTTCCTTTCTTTATAAAACATGTGTGTAGAAGCCTTAAAGTGCTGTATAAGAGGAACAAATATGAACAAGAATTTTGACGAGAATGATGTAAAGAAAAAAATCTCTAGATAAGTTAACAACCTCTTCTTTCCTCTCCCTAAAACAAAGCAAGGACAAACTTCTGCAGCAAAGATTTACAAATGAGAGATTCTCACAAGGGAGAAGGGGTCACAGTGGCGGATCTAACCTGGAGCCGGGTAGGCCTAAGCGTCCAGTTTTTTGGGTGAAAAAATATTTAAGCTATCATTTATATATATATTTTTTGAAAGTTTATGGTAAATTCATAGTGTACCTATCATAATCTGGGTTCTCGCTACCCACACCCTCCAGTTTTTATCTTCTATTTCGGCCATTGAGGGGTCATGACACAAAATACGATATTGACATTTTAGGAGAAAAAATGAATGCGTTCCACGTTTATGCCTGTTAGGCTAAGGAAGACGATGATTAAGGCAAGTGAATAATGATGGAAGAATTGGTGGAATGAAATTGTGGGAGGAAACAGGAGTGCCCCGAGAAAACCCACGAACACGATGTTGTTCACCACAAACTTATTTGGTCGGGGATCGAACAAAGGTTCCCACGCCCCAAACGTAAACGCTTTACCACTGAGCTACTGCGTCCCCTTGACATGTTAGGAAAAAGGAAACTTCTAAAAGTTGAAAAAAAAAAGTTTAAACTATTATGTAAAGTTTAACTTGTATGATATGAAAATTGAAACTATATTAGGGATGAGAACGAGACGAGTCGAGACAGGATTTTCCTAACAAAATTCGAGTCAAGACACGGCTCTTCCAATAGAGAAATATACATTTTTCGAGTCGAGACATCACTTTTGCAGCACATTTTCGAGACGAGACAGCCACAAATCTTGTCTCGTGCGCATCCCTAAACTATATCCGAATAATAATCATATGAGCAATACATCTCAGCCTGTTAGTAACGTTGTTAATAGTTCACAATCAGGCTAATAGATATCGCTAGCTGTACTGCTTCCCACTTGATTCGCTAGCGACCAGGTAATTTGCAGAAGAATCGGAAACCTGGGGGCGGGGGAAACTAGTAAAAGTTAATAGTTGAAACTATATTAAACTTGAAACGATATAGTTCGAGCGGTCCTGGTTCGATTCCCGGTGGGACACTCGATCAAAAAATGTAAAACTTTTTTTTCAGGTCAGTCATTCCTGGATTTTCCTCATTCCCACCAGACAAATGCCGAGATCGTACCTAACATACAGATCCCACGCCACTTCCTTCTCTTTCCTCGGATAGTGTGATCGTCGTGGATGTCATCCCTTATACGTGACGGGCTAACATGACTATAGATGCCGAAAGCCCAGTAATCCTAATCCTAATCCTATATACAGGATGTCCCAAAAGTAATGGTAAAAAATGAAACCACAGATTCCTGACACCAAAACAAGTAAGAAAAAAGTTTATACAGCATATAGTCCGGAAATAAACAGGAGCTGGACAGCTTCGAATATGGGGGAGGGGAACTTGACATCTGTCTACCGGAATAATGATGGGATCTAGGAAAGCGGGTAAAAAATTACATAAATATCATATTGGCCTGTCCTTTTAAACGCATGTTCAAATGTTTGAAGTAAGTGCATAAGGGATTCTCCATTCATCGCAATGACTTTCCGGCATGGGTAATGCAACGATGCAATGAAGATAGACAAAACACAGTACGAAGTTGTGATACACGAATGACAGTAAAACGGCGGTCAAAGCAAAGCGTGCCCAGCATAGTTGTATTAACAGCAGGGACAGAATGAGAATTAAAGAATGTTTTAGAGAGGAAATGAAGTGAACATCTGAGAAAATTAACATGTAGAAATTCAAAACTTCTGGAAAACATCCAGTTCTACAGAGGGGGATTTCCCTCTCATCACCCTGGTAATTCTTATTCTGCTCAGGGTCAATGGAATGTGGTATACTCACAGAGATAATGGGAATGGCTGTAGTTGCTTACAATACAGACATTCTGTGAATTTTTACATGACGTATGAACAATCTCTAGCGCAGTTATGTAACATGTGATTAAAAGGTCAAGCGGATATGATTTTTATGTATTTCTGAACCCATTTCCTATTTCCTATCATTATTCCGGTAGGCAGGTGTGAAATTCCTTTTCCCCACTTTGGGAACTGTCTAGTTCCGCTCCTGTCCATTTCCGAACTATATGCCATATGAACTTTTTTGCTTGTTTTGGTGCGAGGAATCTGTGGTTTGATTTTGTACGATTACTTTTGGGACACCCTGTGTATAGTTTAGAGTTTTTTTTTTACTGTAAGCAAGAATCATGTGGAGAACCAGTAGTTTTTTAAAAAGTTTTTAATGCCCTTTCTTTAGCCATTTTTTTTAAAAAATCTTGTAGTTTTAAAATGAGTTTCTCAATGTAAATTGTTTTGATCGCTAGAACAACAGCATAGGTATTATTATAAGCATTTAACAAGTTAATAGGTTCAATAGTTTGGAGCACTTGCTAATTTGATATACTTATTTAGATCCTTAAGCCTGTATTGGCAGCCATTAAAATATTTACTTTAAATGAAAGAGGAGCAATTCATGGTTGCGATGAATATCTTCAAGATATGGGCGCCCGCAGTGAGGAGAAAGAGCTCCCTCCGGATTTTCGAAATACAGTGAAACCTCTCTAAAGCGGACAGCCGCGGGGAATCAAAAATTGTCCGCTAAAGAGAGGTGTCCGCCTTCAAGAAGTTTCAGTATTTTTTATGTAAATTAGTGAGCAAGATAATATACAATTAAAAAAAATATTTTTTGCATGAATCACGTATTTACGAATATTACATGTATTATTCTCTGTCATCCAATACTCTATGTTCGAGGCACAACATGGAAATAACATATTATAGTTCTCTGCACTTTATACTTATCAGTACCTTCTTCGTTTTCAGTATGGCGCTTTAATTTGTGGGATAATTGGAGTCCTGAAGTGTTCTTTTTGAGACAATATACATACCTGAGGGCAAAAAGTACTAAACTTGTCTTCTGGTTGGTTAGAGACTCCAACGAGACAGTAGCATAATGTGTCATCCCTAACGGCGGGCAACTGTCAATCACTTTTGTGTCTAAAACAGCTTGGGTGTGAGTGGGATGCAAGCAAAGGACATAAGAGTGTTGTTAAACAGAGACGCTTCGTCTGGGTTGCTGAGCAGACAGTTGAGGAGGCAAAATGTTGTCACAATGCTTCCTTGGTGATACATGTATGAATTACTAAAAATGCATTTTTACTGCACTTTTCAACTTATTTCTACAGAAAGTGTCCGTAATACGGAGGTAAATAATAGTTGTAAAAGACAGAAAAGACTGTCCGTGTCCGTACTAGAGAGTGTCCGCTTTAGAGAGGTTTGTCAAAATGTTTTTTCCTATTCCAGTGTTTGGGGAATACAAAATATGTCCGTTAAGGGAGGTGTCCGCTTTATAGATGTGTCCGTTAGTAGAGGTTTCACTGTATATTTCACAACATATTAGATTTACTTACTCACCCACTATGGTATTTAATATACGAGTAGGGTAACTGCAGGCATATACTCCAGTGCAGCTAAATATGCCAAGTGTTCAATGCTGAGACGTTTCCGACGAAATTCGCTAAAAACGTGCCTCCAATATGTGCCACGGTCTTGGACAAATCCGATTTGATGAATAATCTGGGAGATTGCATTGAGACCGACACACCGTGCAGTGTTGTTTGCTTCGGGAAGGTTCCTTGGAAGGATTTTCTTATTTCAATAGAGGTAAGAATCCGTTATTAGTACTGTGCTAACTCAGAACATTGCCGATTGTTTACAACAATGTACTCTTTATTTCGTGTCGTCTAGGAATACTTTGTTTTGTAAATGTGATTTCAGTATTTGTAATTCCATGGTTACGAAATCAATACCAAGCATGCTGCAGCAAAATACGCCAGGACTTGTGCAGGACTGATTGCGGAAGACAAAGATGTTTTCATTTGTCCTACATGTTCCATGTAATATCAGTGTAGTTTTTATAAGTCACGAGTAGAGTGTCACTTTTTGTATATCTTCTTTTCTAGTAGTATGTCTTCTTTTCAGTTTGGAACTTCATTTCAACTTCGGAGTTTATCGTTTTTACATTTCGTCCTTTTATCTTCATCTTGCACTTTGGTTCTTCTATTTTTCGCTTCAGCCAGGTTGTGTAGTAATATTGAGTTCGTATAACACAGACGATGTAAGCAGTTACAAGATTTATTTCAGGTTTCTAGTAGTATCCTAGACTTGGCGTAATTACCTGCACGTGTTAGTAAATACGCCACTTTGTAACACGTTTTTCTTTTACCTTGGGTACAAAATAGAAGTGAATGATATTATTGCCACATTATTTTTACACATAGAGAAGGCTACTCTCCAACACACATGTTTTGTTCTTTGTGTTCCATGAAAATCAAGGCCATAAAAAATACAACACCCTTAACATGGCGTATTTACCTGCACCTATCTTATTTACTGTGTATCAATAATTATTGTTTCACATGAAATATTATTAGGTCCGTCATTATATATGAAATAGGTCCGTCATGAAATATTATTAGGCAGGGCAGAGGGGGCAATTACCCACTCTGAGTTCAAAAAATAGACCTATATATTTTAAATCAATTGTATAGTTCTTAATATATTAATAAAAAATGAGACACTCTTATATGAGTGCAAAATCTTGACCCTCCCTCTAGCAAAATCTCAAATGACAATGCTGAATATTACGTGCATCAATGTGTGTATGAGCGGTGTTCAACAATTATTGTTCCTGACATAGCAGATCAGTCATTTTCCCACGTAATTCCCCCATCACTGTAATGCACTTCTCCCACCTATGTTTTAGAGCACGAATACGTCTCCAAAAAAACTTGATGGCTGTGCTAGAAGTTTTCTTCAATAGTTTGCATAACATACTCATTGTTGGCAAACTTTGCTCCTCGCAGGTGCTGCTTAAGCTTGGAGAACAAGTGAAAATCACTTGGGGGGAAATCTGGAGAGTAGAGAGGATGGTCAAGTATCTCAAACCCGGTATCAGCAATAGCAGCGGCGGTAAGATGACTTCTGTGAGTGGAAGCATTGTTCTGTAGCTTGATTGTCTACCTAATTTTTGGAATAAATTGTGAATAATAGTGACCTGCAATTGTTCTTTGGCCCTGGAGATAATCAATGAACAACACAGCCTTACCATCCAAAAAAAAAAAAAAAATGGTGACCTTAAGCTTGCCAGCTGATGACATTGCCTTGAATTATTTTTGGGAGGGAAGCGGAGAATCATGGTCCGCCACTGCATACTCTGTTGCTTGGACTCTGGATCGTAATGGTGTAACCAGATTTCATCTACGGTCACACATCTAGCAAGAAAGTTACCCGGGTGTTTCTTAAACAAGGCCAAATTTGTCTCTGAACAACGGACTAGTTCACGCTTAACATTCGTGGTACCCATCGGGCTGATACCTTGTGCACCTCCAAGTGGTGGTGTAAAGTTGTGTCTATTGAACCGGGAGGTCGTGAATCATGTCAATGGTTTTTGGTGTGCACATTGTTACGAGGAGTCCTGCACCTGATGCATGTTCACAACTCTCCCTGCCGCACCGGAAGTCACCTGGCCAGTTCTTGATGATTGGTATGTAGAGGCACCATCACCTAATACATTCATTATGTCTTCATGAATCTCCTTGGGTGTTAATTTGTTCCTCTGGAGGTAGTTAATGACGGCTCTTCGTTTAGATTTTTCCATTTTCTGAATCGACACTCATTTTGACCTGAAAAGCAAAGCAAAACATTAACCTTACACACCTGACATGCCTGAAACTTTGTCTCTAAACATTCAAAAGATACATAATGCTGCATGTACAATTTCATCTATTTCGGATAATGCCTTCTATTTCAGGGACAATAATTACTGAACACTCATCGTACATTTGCGACTTAGTTTGTATGTCGGTATTTTGCATCCCTTGGAAAAAATCCTGCAAGTGTTCCTAGTCCGAGACGTAATAAATCCTCTAAACAACATTTTAGCCATTACAGTATCTTATACTGAATGTCAAAGGGAGTTATCTCCAATGGACCATATAGTAACTTAATCTAAGTTATCTCTGCCTAATTTCCCGCTGATGTTCATCGAGATAATTACACAATTTAACTCTAACCAGTATGTGGATTCATGACTGCTCCGTTATTCGGCAGCTGATACCATAAACAGGAAGCCATCTTAAAAATTTGCAAATTGATGTAATAATATAGGTAGAGATATCCATTTTGTGCTTTGTTCATTATAGCATTGAAAATATTAATACAGTAAACCGATCTAAGTGATATATATATGCTAGTACTATATATATATATATATGCAAGTACTGCAGCATGTTTAAGATTGCTCCAGTACTTGCACGCCAATTTTTAGAGAGGCAGGTGGAAAGTGATCTGATCAAGTACTCCCAAACAATCTCTCTAAAAACGATTGTACCGGAGGTTCTGAAAGATGGATATTTGGATAGTTCACATAATAGTTCCTCAGTGATGTCTTGACCCTACTACGATCGGTCCTATAGTAGTGGAACTATGGACTTTTACAAGTTTGCGGCTTCCCATATCTACGAAACTATGAACTTCCGACCACAGGTCCATATGAAATTTTTGTTCTTATTGATTAATAAAAATGGTTAATTCAATATCTAGAGTTAGGTTTGGCAGATGATTTCAGAAACCGTATCCCACGCTGTCGTATTAGAGCACGAGAGGCAGGTTCTAATCTCTTCTTTATAGAAATAAAGTAAAATAACCCTAATTTACCTCAAGATGCTCAGTTACCATTTTATTTACACCATGTACCAAATTTCACAAAATTAAATCCCCACGTTAAGCGGGTTTGCATATCCAGGCTCCTAACTATGAAAACATTTGCGCTCAGTCCAACCTCAATCATTTCACGAATTCAACCTGTTTTACGTATGTTATTAGGATATAATATCGATTGTGATTTATTCTAAAAACACTTTTATACATTGCAAGAGCTGTAACGTCCAAATATTTACTGAGAACTCATAGTCGTATCGGAATAAACAAAAGCGAGTATGGAACAGTAAACTGCTTTCACAAAAGGAAAAAGAATACGTGCAAAAGGCCTGCAAAACGGTCGAGTGGTTTGGGTCGATACACTATCAATCACATGTTTGTGCGTTCAAACCCTGTAGCAAGTTGTTTCTTTTTTAAGTGTCTTCCTATTTTCACCCGGAGGCTGAAAATATTTCTTTGAGTAACTCATTGAAAACTTCTTTTGTTTCAAATTCGATTAGAACGGAACATTATATGAATTGCGAATCTTAAATCCATAGCTAAAAAAAAAATGAAGTATACTCACTACTCCATTATCCTCTGATTTATAACGAAAAACTATTTATAAAGAGTGGTGACTTCAGAAAATTATTCTCGGGGGGAATTTCAATATGCGGGTGGAGGGCAAACATTGGTAGTCCACATTGAGCGCGATCGAATATATGGTCCTGAAGGCGGAAATTTCTTAGCTCGAGAGGGGTCTCAAATTCTCCCTCAGATCACGTCCTGAAAGCACCATTGCTTAAAAGCTTTTCGTAACAAATATAATATTACTCTTGTTTCTCGTTCTACATTTAGAATTGGTAAAATCATAACTTATAGAGGATTATAATAAAAGCATAAAAATTACAATACCGATCATGTATAAATTATCCTGTAAGTTACCAACTTTGGGTCAGATTAAAACTCAAATATTTGTTTTCGGATTGCACTTAGAAGTAAGTCCTCTCTATATAATCCTGATTGGAAAGCCATGTTTAACACTAATTAATTAATCAATATTTATGCGAATAATTTTTTTTATTTTACTATTTTTACTATTCAATATTATATACACTTCATTTCCAAAATCAAAATCTCGAAAATGTATATTGTACGAGTGCAGACACGCAAATAAATGATTATTTATCATATATATTGGTCTCTATTCGAAATTCTATTTAATCGAATCCGACAGGAACACAGACAGAAATATCGAGAACAGGTGACAAAAAAGAGAGAGAAAAACGTTGTACTCGGTGGGGACTCGAAGTAAGTTCGAATGGTGCTTTACAAGCCGAACGCCTTAGACCACTCGGCTATGGTAACAACTAGTGATTGCAGCAAAGGCATCAAGTAGTAGTTTTTATTACAGAATAACATTTTCTATTGCCTAAAATTTAAACCTAATTTACTTTGATATAATATATCTATTAATTTGTTTCATGAACGTTTTCGTTACTTTGATGAATGGTGTATGTTGTTGATATAGATTCTATTACTTATTCTTTCGTAAATATTATAGAAAGTATCAGGGTTATTTATGATCTTTTATGGAAATTGACTGGCGCATGCGCAGTACACAGACAGTTCAATTGGAAGGTGAGGAATGAAACGCTTACACACTGTTACAATGTTTCCCTCGCAAGCAGTAGTTCCCAACCGAGGGACGGCGGGACGCACTTCCTCCTCCTGAGGTGGCGTGAAGGATTTACGAAGTCCCTTCGTTGCCTTATATTTCTTGAATGATTATACACAATATCCAGTCACATCTTCTACACATTTGGAAGTGATAAATCGTAGTATAAATAAACCGTCCTCCACATACAGTGATTGTTGCTTTTCCAAGATTTTAAACTGAAACACTTTTTATTTCAATAGAATATAAAAGTGTCAATGGGAGGGGTTACAACCCCCTCAACCCCCTGAGTCTTCGATATGTCACCGCCTAAACTGCAACTTTCAAGTTAGAATCAAAAAAGGGAGACATGTGACCTACTAAATATATTTTTAGTTAATTATACATTTTCATAAATAAAATATCCACAATTACAATGGCAGTAAATGCTAAGTAATTATTGTAAATCTTTGTACTTTCATTTTCCCTCTTTCTTCTCAACTGAGCTTGAAAAATGTAAAGATGGGAGGTTAAGAACTTCAAATATTACGTATATTTTTAGCGTATTACGAAATTATATTTAATAGAATCCGGTAGGATCACAAACAGAAACGTCAAGAAGAGGTAAAATCAAATTGTATTGTGGTGGGATTCGAACTACTCTTGAATGATGCTTCAGAATCCCTAACCGAATGCCTTAGTCCACTCGACTAATGTGACAAGCTCAAAATATAGTAAGCGTGTTTCATGTTCAATCGTTTGTTACAGTATGAAATTTATTTTGTATTCTCTGAAGTTTAAGCCTATTTTGGCCTGATTAATAGTCTGTTGAAATTGTTTTATGTTTACGGTATTCTTTACTTTGACGAATGATGTTAATATAGGTTCTATTACGTATTCGTTCATAAATATTACAGCAATTGTCAGGATTATTTATGATCTTTCATGAAAATTGACTGGTGCATGCGCAGTAGAAACAGAAAGATGCACTTTACCGACATTTGTCATACACGCCAGAACGCAAATTTCTAACAGGTTCTTAAAATGCCTCGCTCTAAAGGCTGTGGAGAACTGTCTGTTGCTCTGAGAGGAGAAATCATAGGCCGAGCAAAAATGGGACAAACTGTGCCTCAGATTGCTAGAGATCTGGGATGTGACAAGAAAACGGTCAAGAAATGGGTTCAGCGACATGAAGAAGGTGGTGAATGGTTCAGGTCTCGGTCAAGAAGTGGAAGGCCAAAAGTGACAACTTCAGTTCAAGATCAAGCTTTAGTTACAGAAGTAATCAACAGACCACTATGCCACACGTCAATCCTCTTGGACAAAGCCAGAGAATATAATTGTTCTCATGAAACAATAAGAAGATTATTGGGGCTGATTTACACTGTTCAAGACCCGCTAGGAAGACTCTCCTGACTGAAACTCACAAGGCCAGACAAATGGAATGGGCACAGAATAACATAACCCAACCTCAGTCATATTGGGACTTAGTCATCTGGACCGACGAGAAGGTTTTCAAGTCTAACCAACAAGGCAGAGTTATATTGTATAGACCGCGCGGAACCAGGTATGCTGAACAAAATATTATCAGAACTTCTTGTTCAGGACGAATATCAGCACACTTTTGGGAATATATGACGGCTGCTGGTCCTGGAGATTTAGTTGCGGTGCCTGAGAGAATGAACAGCAGTGTTTACATTAATATCCTCGAAAATACGTTGTTACCGTCCTTAGAAAGAAACTTCTCCGAACAGGAAGAATATATATTTATGCATGACAACAGTGCTGTTCACACTTCCCGGCAAACACGAGAGTGGCTAAATGAACATCCAGAGTTAATTTGTATTGAGTGGCCCCCTCTATCCCCAGATTTGAACCCAAATGAACATCTGTGAGCCTACATGGTGCAAGAATGGGAAGAGAGACGTGAAGACAGAGACCAAACGTTTCTTCAAAATCATGTTATGGAACTGTGGCAACATTTTCGTGACACACCGTCGTATTGCTCGAGACTCGTATCTAGTATCCCCTCCAGACTTCAAGAAGTTACTGACTCTGGAGGTGACTACACGAAGTACTAGTGTGTTATTTTTTGTGTAAACATTTATTTAAGTTTCATTTATTTATTATATTTTTTTCAAGAGCAATACTTTCGTTCTTCATTCTTTTCCTTTGCTTGTTTACTTATTAGTTCGTTAAAAGTAAAGGAAGAGTAGTATATCTTCAAAAAGTATTTGTGAATTTACTTTGAACGTTTCTAAGAATACATTTACTTTTTTTCCTTACTCTATATCATGCCCAATATTACTTTCATTTAAGTTAATTAATAACTTTATTTCACATCTCGGATAAAAGTATTATTGTCTTTTTAACGATATTTTTCCTTTTGATTGTGTAATTTCTAGTTTCATTGAATTATCTCAATTCTAATGAATAAATCACATTTAGTTTATTGTCCCTTCCTTAGCTAAGTTCGAATTCGAGAACAATTTGGTGTAATATACGTTCTTTATTCTTCATATTGTGCAGTAATGACAATATTAATTATTTTTCATGAGTCCAGTTGATTAGTGAGAACTTGGACAAACATTAACCTGGTGATTCTTTACGCAATGACAAGCGTAAAATACATTTTAGCTATTCTTTATACTTCATAGCAATGAAACATTCTAACAGTCTGTTAGCGTTTCCTTCGTCGCTTTCCAATTGAACTGTCTGTGTACTGCGCATGCGCCAGTCAATTTCCATGAAAGATCATAAATAACCCTGATACTTTCTATAATATTTACGAAAGAACGTCTAATAGAATCTATATCAACAACATACATCATTCATCAAAGTAACGAAAACGTGTTCATGTAACAAATTAATAGATACATTATATCAAAGTAAATTAGGTTTAAATTTTAGGCAATAGAAAAAAAAAGTGTTATTCTGTAATAAGAACTACTACTTGAAGCCTTTGTTACAATCACTAGTTGTTACCATAGCCGAGTGGTCTAAGGCGTTCGGCTTGTAAAGCACCATTCGAACTTACTTCGAGTCCCCGCCGGGTACAACGTCTTTTTCTCTCTCTTTTTTCACCTGTTCTCGATGTTTCTGTCTGTGTTCCTGTCGGATTCGATTAAATAGAATTTCGAATAGAGACCAACATATATGATAAATAATCATTTATTTGCGTGTCTGCACTCGTACAATATACATTTTCGAGATTTTGATTTTGGAAATGAAGTGTATATAATATTGAATAGTAAAAATAGTAAAATAAAAAAAATTATTCGCATAAATATTGATTAATTAATTAGTGTTAAACATGGCTTTCCAATCAGGATTATATAGAGAGGACTTACTTCTAAGTGCAATCCGAAAACAAATATTTGAGTTTTAATCTGACCCAAAGTTGGTAACTTACAGGATAATTTATACATGATCGGTATTGTAATTTTTATGCTTTTATTATAATCCTCTATAAGTTATGATTTTACCAATTCTTAATGTAGAACGAGAAACAAGAGTAATATTATATTTGTTACGAAAAGCTTTTAAGCAATGGTGCTTTCAGGACGTGATCTGAGGGAGAATTTGAGACCCCTCTCGAGCTAAGAAATTTCCGCCTTCAGGACCATATATTCGATCGCGCTCAATGTGGACTACCAATGTTTGCCCTCCACCCGCATATTGAAATTCCCCCCGAGAATAATTTTCTGAAGTCACCACTCTTTATAAATAGTTTTTCGTTATAAATCAGAGGATAATGGAGTAGTGAGTATACTTCATTTTTTTTAGCTATGGATTTAAGATTCGCAATTCATATAATGTTCCGTTCTAATCGAATTTGAAACAAAAGAAGTTTTCAATGAGTTACTCAAAGAAATATTTTCAGCCTCCGGGTGAAAATAGGAAGACACTTAAAAAAGAAACAACTTGCTACAGGGTTTGAACGCACAAACATGTGATTGATAGTGTATCGACCCAAACCACTCGACCGTTTTGCAGGCCTTTTGCACGTATTCTTTTTCCTTTTGTGAAAGCAGTTTACTGTTCCATACTCGCTTTTGTTTATTCCGATACGACTATGAGTTCTCAGTAAATATTTGGACGTTACAGCTCTTGCAATGTATAAAAGTGTTTTTAGAATAAATCACAATCGATATTATGTCCTAATAACATATGTAAAACAGGTTGAATTCGTGAAATGATTGAGGTTGGACTGAGCGTAAATGTTTTCATAGTTAGGAGCCTGGATATGTAAACCCGCTTAACGTGGGGATTTAATTTTGTGAAATTTGGTACATAATGTGATTATTTGCACAATATCAAAGTTACAAGTTACTAATATGATTTTCGCTAGAAAACCAACTACAATACCTCAAATTGTCTTCCTTAGCTGAGTTTTTTTTTTTTTTTTTTACTAAAGGAAGTAGTTAAACTTACAGGTAAATGTGGAAACCTCTCACCCAATGTTCGCTGTTTCTTCCATTCCACATGGCTAACTCAAATTCTCTCATGGCGTCTTAGCTGCCTCCATGATTCTTTCCTTTTTCCCTCTCTGTAAGCCTAAATCCCATTATATTGCCAAATTTTATCAGTCTTTTAACTTCACATTAAAAACTTGATGATTTTCTTTTTTACAATTAAAAAGGTCTCATTAACTTCTATATCCATTGTCCCTTAGGACAAGTCGTTATAACCTCTCCAAAAAACATATTAATGGTTCCTCTTTTTTTCTCATTAAATCTGTTTTCAACACATTATTTCGGTGTGAGAAATCTATTCCTAAAATATTATGACAAAGTTTCGTAACACCCTGTACTATATTAATAACATTTGTATAAGAGTTTCGGCACTGTAACATCGCCTTCATCAGACACATTATCTTATAACATGTATGATGAAAACAATATTACGTTGACGAAACTGTTACACAAGTGTTATTGATGTAAATTTAATATTTTGGTCAGTTTGAGTTATCCCTAGTTATACGCTATCTAACTTAAACGCGTTTTCGTTATGACATAATTTAGGCAAAAGAAGAAAAAGAAAAGAAAAGAAAAGAAAATTGAGCGATAATTTTACAGTCACCCTGTACGATAATCTTGAATTGGGAAGTTTACAGGAAAAATTATAAAGGCGAGAAGCGCTGTGTTTAGTCCATCTAACACTTTTCTACAACTTGATTGTATTCTTTCAGCACATTGACAATGCGACTACAACGTCATTGAGAATTGTCCAAACACCAAACAGAAGTGCCAAAGCTTTAAGAGAGATTGAGAATTCCTTATAAGGAACTGTACAAATAAAGGAAGGCTGTTGCTCATCAGGTGAGTCTAGATCAGAAGTTCTCAAAGTGGAGTTCTCGAACCCCTGGGAGTATTGTGCAAGAAGTACTTTTTCAGTTATTAAAAAGAAAGCAAATAGAATTTATAGCAAGGAGTGCACAAAACACTTGTGAGACAGTTCAGAGCATTATTTGTAAGTTTTCAAGAATATTTCCCTGGAATGGTTGGATTGAAAATCTTATCACTAATGTAGAAATCCATGACATACAAGGTATGAATCTTTCTAACGCAGAACAAGAACAGCTATTGGAGCTATCCTGCGATACTTCATGGAAAAACGTTTTCAAAGAAAATGAATTTTGTTGCTTTTGGTTGCATGTGCGTTGTGAGTATGAACAGTTGTCTAAAAAGGCATTGCAACAGTTAGGATGGCCACGAAGTTCCGCTTCCAGGGGAACAAGTTCCAGACCTGGATCCGAAAACCCGGTTTCGGAATCGGATTTTTTAGAACCGGATCCGCTCAGAGCCGAAAACCGGTTCCAGCAGGAACCGGTTCTGGCATCCCTATTCCCTACCACTTACTTATATGAGCAGATCTTTTAATCTTTGCAGTATTGAAACATTAAAGGGAAATCGTCTTAATGTGGAATCGGACCTAAGATTGATGGTGACAAAACTTCATTCCTAATTTCTATGAAATTATTTATTTTATTTATTTATTTATTTATAATAGTCCTCTACAGAGCCAAACTCCACTTACAGAGGAACATATGGAAAAAGAGAAAGAATTTCATTCCTCACATTACTGACCCGACATTTGGGAACATTGTTTATCAAGTGGATTTCCATTTTTTTTTTTTTTTTTTATGATTTTCAGTTTGGAAGAGTTACTGTATCTTCAATCGAAATTTCGTTCACTAGGAAACAATCATATATCTTTAGAATAAATTACTTATTGCATTATTTTTCTTGATCTTTTTCTTGTCAGTGGTAATTCTAATCAGTATATTATTTAATACCATGTAAAATTTCAGATAACATTGAAAGGGGGTCCGCAGATCACTTTCCAAATGAACAGGGGGTCCGCATTATCGGAAAGTTTGAAAACCACTGCTCTAAACCACATTTTGGCCTCAACTGCAATATTTTCGCCTGAAGATTAAAGGGTGTTCTCTACAATGAATCTTATAGTAACTTGATCTAGGTTATCTCTGTCTGAAAGGGCAAATTTTCCACTGATATTCATCGAAATGATAGGGTCGCCTGACACGCAGTTCAATGGTTAACCCTAGCGAATCATGAATTCATGACTGCTCCGATGTCGTTATTCTGCGGTTGATACCATAAACAAGAAGCGATTTATACACGATGAAGATATGTTAAAAGTTTGGAAATTGATGTAATAATATACAAACATCACTTTTGTGCATTGTTCATTGTAGCTTTCGAAGTATTCGACAGCATTAATACAACAAAACTGAATTAAGTAATTAATATATAGTCTATATTAGTAACATTTGTATAAGAGTTTCGGCACTGTAACACCAACTTCATCAGACACGTTAACTCATAGCAATGGGCAAAATTTTCGGAAATTCGAATTCCGGAAAACGGAGATTTTACTTTCGGGATTTCAGAAAAATTCCCGAATTTAGGAAATTCTGGAAATCAGAAAAATGTATTTCAGAAAAATTTCGAATTTTCTTCGAATTCCGGATTTTCCGAAATCCGGATTTTTTCCACGATCCGGAATTTCCGACTTTACTTTCCGGATTCCGGAAAGTAAAAATTCCAGAATTTTCCATCCCTAGTTTATAACATGTCTGATGACAGCGACGTTCATTGCTTAAAACTGTTACGTAAGTGTTATTGATGTCAGTTTGAGGTATCCCTAGTTATACGCGTTTACGCTATGATATAATTTAGATAAAGAAAATTGAAAAGTAATTTTGCATTCCACGATGGTCTTGTAATGGAAAATTACAGTATGGGAGCTGAGTTTAGACCATCAAACATTTTTCTTCAACATTATTGAATTGTTTCAGCATATTGACAATGCGACTACAAGACCCTTGAGAATGATCCAAACATCAACAGAAGTGACAAAGTTTCGAAAGAGATTTAGAATTCCTTATTAAGGAATTGTGCAAATAGAGAAAGAATGCTGCGCGTATTAGATAAAGTCAGGGGTTCTCAATCTATGGTACGCGCACCACTGAAGGTACGCGAGTCGCTATTGGTAGTACGTACAACATAAAGTAGTAGTATTGATTAATAATATGCTTTGGTGTTACGTCGATGGGAAAGATTGAGATACCCTGGTCTAGATCATTTCCTAACAAAATTGAAAATCAGCAAACTTCCACCGAACGGGCTTCAACCAGTGTTCATAGTTTGAGGAAATTCCCCTAATGTAGGGAACTTTCGTAGG